>NC_081409.1:562190846-562518346 GCF_030272615.1 Cryptomeria japonica | reverse complement strand
GGCTATTGGCCTTCCTACAAGTGTAGGCCCCTCAATTGAAATTCACATACTTACTGTAGAAGTATTATCTAACTGTCGGTAGGCTTCCCGCAATGGTTTTTCCCTTTACAGGTTTTCCACGTACAAATCTTGGTGTCATGTGGATGGTATTTATTATGTGATTATTGTTTATGCTTAATTGGTTTAACTCGTATTCCACTATTAATGTTTTGGAATCTGGTATGAAAGTTTAAATTGCAAATGGTTTCGGTAATCTAAGACAACTGATTCACCCCCCCCCCCCTCCATTGTCTTCCGGTTATTTGAACTGTCTAACAATTGGTATCAGAGCTTTGGTCCTCTTTGTAGAAAGCTTGACCACTTGAGGAAGATCCTATGGCAACTAACAGTTCAAGTTCATCCAGTTATTCTGGAGCTATCTTACGGAGGGATATTCTGAGGCTTGATGGAACAAATTACACAATATGGAAGATTCAGATGGAGACTTATCTAAGATTTCTTGGCAAGGAGATTTGGGAGATCACACAGAATGGTGTCACACCTTATAATTCAAGATCTGGAAATCCTCCTCCAGCAAACCTGGACAAGGAGCTTGAGAATGATTGTAGATCAAGAGAAGCCCTCTTCTATGCACTTTCTGATCAACAAATAATGGGAATAACAGACAAATCATCTAGAAAGGCTATATGGGATAAGTTGGAAACTCTTAATGAAGGTGACCCTATAGTGAAGATTGCTAAACTTGATGGTTACCAGGTGAGATATGAAAACCTGGAGATGGAAGAAGATGAAAGGATTACTGCATTCATGGAAAGGGTAAATGAGATTGTTATGAGAATTGAATGTTATGGTGGAACTCTGAGCGAAGATGAGATTGTTTCTAAAGTCCTGAGAGCCCTACCACTGACTTACAAAATGAAGGCTACTGATATTAATGAGTTGAGAACAATGGCTAATAAATTTGTCTACAAATATATTTTGGTTGGGAATCTATCTTCTTTTGAGCTTGAAGAATTTGGACCTTCTGGAGCTGTGAAGTCTAAACCTGCTTTTGATGCATCTACATCTACAACTGGTAAGCAAGACTAGAAAGCTTTGTATGAAAACAAATTAGAAGATATGAAGAGAGAAGATGATGAGTTTGAGAAACTTGAGGTACTATTTGCTAGAAGAGTACCTAAAGGACTGGTAGGAAGTAAGTATGAAGGAAAAGCACCTTTTAAATGTTTTGCATGTAATAAGATTGCTCATTTTGCATCTAGATGTCCTGAAAGGAATTCAAGATTTGAAGAAAGAGTTATAAGATCATTTAAGCCTAACCCTAGATATCAGAACAAGTTCAAGTACAAGAAAAATGGAGAAAAATCATGCTACATAGCAGATGAGGAAGGCATTACTGATTCTGATGATCAACCGGCAGAAGACTCTGCTAGTGGTTCCGGCAATGGGAAGGAATGGGTGTTCTTGGCTATCAAAGAAGATGATTCGGCACTAGAAGAGAATGTACCTGAAGAGAAGGCACTTGCTACTAAAATTGAAGACAAGGATGAATGGCTAATTGACATTGGTTGTTCACATCATATGACTAGAGCTAAAAGGAAGTTTCTATCTTTGCAAGAATTTGATAGCGGTCTAGTTAGATTTGGAGATGACAAAACATGTATGATCAATGGAAAAGGAACTATATCATTGGATGGAAAGAACAATACTGACAATGTTTATTATGTTGAAGGTTTAAGGCATAATCTTTTGAGTGTAGGACAATTGGTAGATAAGGGATTTCAATTGTAGTTCAAGGATGGAAAATCCAAAATCATCAATAGATTTGGTTTGGAGATTGCAACCAATACATAGACAAAAGGTAATATATTTCATTTGAACTTCGGTGAGAAGACATGTTTGATTACACAGATTGATGAGAGTTGGCTATGGCATAAAAGGTTGTGTCATCTGAATTTTCATTGCAATGTTAAGATCAGTTCAACTAAGGAAAATAGGGATATACCTATGATTATGAAGCCCTATAATCTGGTATGTAAAGAATGTCAAATGGGTAAATAGTTCAGAACCTCTTTTAGGAGTATACAAGATATATCAAATGATGTTCTTGATCTTATTCATACTGATTTGTTAGACCCTGCTAGAGTTAAAAGTTTTCAAGATGATAGATATTTCATGATAATCATTGATGATTATTATAAAATGATGTGGTTACTTTTCTTAAGGAAATATCTGAAGCATTTGAAAAGTTTAAAATGTTTAAGGCTAAAGTGGAAACTGAGACAGGATTGAAGATTAATGTTTGAGGTCAAATCATGGTGGAGAATTCATATCCGGTGAGTTTCATAACTTTTGTGAGAAGCATGGTATAAGAAGACAATTTTTTGCTCACCGGACACCCTAGCAAAATGGAGTTGTCCAAAGGAAGAACAAAACTATCTTGGATGTTGCTAGAACAATGATGATGGAAACTAGTCTACCTCATATCTACTACAGAGAAGCAGTAAGCATAGAGGTTTATACATTCAACAGAGTACATATCAAATGAGAAATCAGCAAGACACCTTATGAATTATGGTTTGGCAATAGACCTACAGTTAAGTATTTCAGAATTTTTGGTAGTAAATGTTATATCAGGAGAGATGATATCATTGGGAAATTTGATCATAGATGTGATGAAGGCATATTTCTTGGTTATTCTAATGAAAGAAAAGCATATAGATGTTATAACAAGAGATTGCAGAGAATTGTGGAGAGTGCTAATGTCAAAGTAGATGAGTTGAACAGAAGTCAAATTAGAGTTTAAGAGGGAACCGGCAGTGGGAATGGTTATATTTGAACCGATAGCACATTTACCAAAATAGAGTGTTGAACCAGTTACTTCGGCAATATCAGAGAATTCTACAGTAACTAAAGAATGGGGAAGAGGAACTGAAAGTCAGAAGACTCCTAGGCATGTGAGATTGAATCATTCAGAAGATCAAATCATTGGGGGTAAGAGCAAATGAGTGATGACAAGAAGAAGACTCGCAACTAATGAGGTATGTTTAATTTCACAAGTTGAACCAGTATCAGTTTTTGAGGCATGTAAAGATGAATATTGGTTGAAAGCTATGGAAGAATAATTAGATCAGATTGATAAAAATAACACATGGACCTTGGTTCCCCAGCCTAAAATTAAAAATGTTATTGGAACTAAATGGGTTTTTAGGAATAAATTGAATGAAGATGGTCAAGTTATAAGGAATAAGGCTAGATTGGTTTGTAAATGATATTCTCAGAAGGAAGGAATTGATTATGGAGAGACTTTTGCACCTGTAGCTAGGATTGAAGCTGTAAGATTATTTCTTGCCTATGTTGCTTATAAAAACTACAATGTTTATCAAATGGATGTTAAATGTGCATTTTTTGAATGGGGATCTTGATGAGGAAGTTTATATTGAGAAACCTGATGGTTTTTCACTATCAAATGATACAGATATAGTTTGCAAGTTAAGGAAAGCTTTATATTCATTGAAACAAGCATCTAGAGCTTGGTATGAAAGATTGGATAAATATATTTTGAAGCTTGGTTTTACTAAGGGCAATGCTAATAGTAATTTATATTATAAGATCATTGATAATGATATACTAATTATTGAAGTATTTGTCGATGACATTATTTTTGGAGGTGAAGATAAGTCATGCATAAAATTTTCTAAGAATATGGAGAAATAATTTGAGATGTCTATGATTGCTGAGATGAAATTTTTCTTAGGTTTGTAGATTACTCAGACTGACAAAAGTATTTTCATCTGTCAAACTAAATATGCTAAAGAATTGTTAAAGAAATTTGGTATGGGAGATTCTTAACCGGTAAGTACTCCTATGGTTACAAGTGAGAAATTGACAAGAATAGATGTTTATGCGCTGGTAAATCTTACAAGATACAAATCTATGATTGGAGGTCTGATTTATTTGACTCGGGCTAGGCCTGACATTGTGAATTTTGTTTGTATTGTTTCAAGATTTCAAAGTGATCCTAGAGAAAATCATGAGATGGCAGTGAAAAGGATTTTTAGATACTTGCAAGGTACATTAGAATATGGCTTGTGGTACCCTAAGGATGTTAACTTTACTTTAAATGCATATACAGATGTTGATTGGGCTAGAGATGTTGATGACCGAAAAAGTACTTCTAGTAGAGCTTTCTTTCTTGGAAAGAAGTTGGTTTCATGGATCAGCAAGAAACATTCATGTACTTCTTTATCTACTGTTGAAGTTGAGTATGTTTCTACTACTACTAACTATACGCAAGTTTTATGGATGAAACAAATGTTGAAGGATATAAAGGTGGATTGTGATGCACCGGTAGTTATTCGCTGTGATAACTCTACTGCTATTGATATATCAAAGAATCCAATATTTCACTCTAAAACAAAGCACATATCTATCAAGTATAACTTTCTGAAGGAAAAGGTGGAAGCAAATGAAGTTAGACTAGTTTATGTGAACACTAAATAGCAGATTGCAGATATTTTCACTAAACCTTTACCCAAGGAATCACTTGAGTACCTGAGAGATAGATTGGAAGTTTCTGCCCCTCTGGTAGAGACTTGATTGATGCAGTTTGGCATCAGCCCGGCATGCATTATCAGAGATACTATTCATTCTAGCACTAATGTGGGATGCTACTGCTCAGGGGGAGTAATCAGCTTTGTGATTCAGTGGTTTATGTTCTTGTTTTGATATTTTTGTCATATTTCTGGCATTGATGTCAAAGGGAGAGAGATATTGATGTGAAAAAACAAAGAAACAAAAACAAAAATTCAAATGGGCAGAGATATTGACATTTAAAGTTGTATGTGGGAGATTGTTGGTTCTCTTCTATTGAGGGAGACTTGTTTGGCATTTCTTGATACTTAGATGTTTTTCACATCTAGTGTTGCCATCAATGCCAAATGGGGAGATTGTTCTGATTAATAAGAAAAATAGGTTTTAAGGACCTGAAACCTTTACATAGGAGAATAAGAGATCATCAAAAGGCAACCTGATCTACTAGGAACAGCATACAAAAAGACTAGAAAAAACCAGTCAGCCGAAAGAACAGCAAAAAAAAGGAACAGCAAAGCAAAAAAAACCAATGAAAACACAGCACAACTAAAAAGAGTTAAGGAGCTCCTTCCCCTTATTCACCAACTGATCATAATTTGCCACGACAGCTTTGAATTCTTCCAGGTCCTCGTTTGGCTTTTTCTCCTTCTTTTTACCTCCGGTCCTTGTTCTAGGTCCTTGTACTTCTCCCATACCATCCATATCTAGATCGATCTCCAAGGAGTCCTTCTCCTCTTCCATTTTGTTGATGAGGATTTTTGTGTTGCCAGCTGAAGCGTCCAAAATGTTTAAGCTTTGTTCTACAATTCTTTTGAGGCTTTATTCAATTTTGTTGACTTTTTTATCAGTTTCCTCCATTCTTTGACCCATACCTATCTCATTATTTTTCCTCTCAATCAAGTCTTTCTTGATTTGCTCGAACCTAGGGTTAAAGGAGTCTCTGATCTCTTCGGCTTTAGCCACTATTTTAGTCAGATCCTCAACCTGTTCTACCATTGACTTGCCTTTGCTGAAACTAATAGTCACTCTGTGATTGAGCTTCTTAATATCCTCCATATCTTTCTTGTAACTAGAAATTAGCCACTCAATGGTGTCCACAAAGACTTTCAAACCCTCCGGAGGAGGACATGAGGAGGGATATTTCTCACCAGAATTATCTTTTTCCATATTGGGGGGATCTCCAATAGTAACTTTACCAAATTTTACGATTCTCTTTTCAGAACCTTCCCCAATGGTCTCCTCCTCCACATTCTATTCGAGGTTCGGGTTCTTTCTCTGCACCTATTCCTTGAGCTGCGTAATGTTGGCATCCTGTTTCTTCTATTTGTTCCTTGTCTGAATAGAAATTTTGTGTTTCTTTTTTTGGGGAGACGGAGGTTCCTTCTCAGAATCCTCAGAGACCTCTTCCTCCAAGGAGGAGCTAATTTGGAGAATTTTTTCTTTAGATTTATTCTTGCTCTTCGAGGAGGAAGGCTTGGTTCTCACATGTTTTCTTTTCTTGCGAGTTTCTGTTTCAGAGTCATCCAGACTCTCTTCCGACTCACTCATCGAATCACTATCTGACTCTTCACCTAAAGAAAAAACAAAATCCAACCCTTGCTCCTCAAACTCTGAAATAGAAGGCTAAGGGTGGGCAATTTGGTTGGATTTGACGTGGTCATAAATCAAAACCATGAGGCCTTGATGTGTGGCAGTATCATCCTTAGGGTTTTCTTTGTGGGCCTTGATGGTAGCATTCATGGAGAATTGACTATGTGTTGTATTGATGTTTTGTCATTGATGCCAACACTAGCTATTTGGATGCTTTACCGGCACCCTTCTAGTCTCAATAGGTTGAGTGGTTTCTAGTTGATTTGGATCCGGTATGATCTAGTAGGCTCCACTATAGTTTGGTGATGGAATTGGTGTGTTCATGATACTCATGCTCGTATTTGGTCAATTGGTTTTGGTCTGGTGATCGGTTGTTATCCTTCTTTCTTAGAAGCTTGGTTTTTGGTTCCAGCGAGGGCTTTACCGGCAAAGCTTTTGATGAATATCTTTGATGAATTGCATAAGTGGTGTTGGTGCAGCTTCTGGTGGAGTTCCAGGATGTTGTTGATGATCATGTCTGAGACTTGGAAGATGGAGATCATTGTTGAAGTGTGTGCACCTATATTGGGTCTCGGTTGATCTAGGTTATGGACCGGCTTTAATGTAACGTGTGGATTGGACCTCTCGATGTATTTTCGGGATATCTTATGTGTTGGATATTATTTGTTTGGTCTAAGACTGACATGGTTTGTAATTATGTAATTGGTTTATTATCTGGTGGATGACCTGATTGTTTATGGTCGAGGGTTTATATATAGATGTAAGATCTCATTGTAGATCATTATGGTTATGTTAGAGGTCATGGTCAAAGAATGTAATGTGTGAATAATGTAATATCATTCAGGTAGAGGAGTTGGTTGATCATTGGAGATCAAATTGGGTTTATGTAAGAGGATTTAGTCCTTCGGTATTGAGCTTAATCGGAACTGTACTCATGCATAGGAGATGCTATCTTTTGCAGTTCAACACTTCTTCGGATTGTAGTCTGGATTTCTATGTAGTCAGTGAGGCTCCTTTTGTGATGAGCAGTGCACTCTAGACTGTTGGCCTTCCTGCAAGTACAGGCCCCTCAATTTTAATTCACATACTTACTACAGAAGTATTATCTTACTATGGGTAGGGTTCCCATCGTGGTTTTTCCCTTTACCGATGTTTCCACGTACAAATCTTAGTGTCATGTGGATGGTATTTATTCTATGATTATTGTTTATGCTTAATTGGTTCAACTGCTATTCCGGTATTAATGTTTTGGGTTCTGGTATCAAAGTTTAAATTGCTAATGGTTCTGGTAATCTGAGACAACTGATTCAACCCCCCCACCCTCTTAATTGTCTTCCAGTTATTTGAATTGTCTAACATCAATGTCTTACAAATAGATTTGGATCACTTCCAAAATATCATGAACTGGTAGAACAACATCTCCTAATGCCTGGTTACAATTCCAATTAAGCACATAACAACTTTTTCTCAATCTTCTTCTCTGTCTTTGAAATATTAATACATTATTCGCACATACACTCGTCCACGACATCATAACTACAAGAATATTACATTTAATTATACATGACATCAATATCACCAAGGTCGGCTCAACACACTTCACCTAATTACAAAAATATAATCACACATGCTACAATATCACATGCGGACCAAGAAATGTTGGCTAAGACATAGCATGGACCCATATCACATGCCTCGAATGCGAAACATCTCCAATAATTATGCATCGAACATCTGCAACACACTACAAGTATCTGGTTGGCCAAAACAATGAAGAACACCAACACATCGAAGAAAATCATCAATTACATGCACAATGATCAATGTGGACCACCAACACAAAAGGCACATGATCTAGAAACATCTCCACTAATTATGCATCAAACATCTGCAACACACTACAAGCATCTGGTTGGCGAAAATAATGAAGAACACCAATACATCAGAGAAAATCATCAATTACGTGCACAATGATCAATATGGGCCACCAACACATAAGGTACATGATCCAGAAAAATCCACAAGCATCATGAATTACCACCACAACAACTCAAATTACTAGAATCACATCATCATTATACCGAACTTCAAGAACACTAACTGCAATGACTCTCAACCTAGAAAAATCACTTGTGGAGCTCCAAACCATGAACCACTTGAATTGAAGATACACATGAACATTCCAACAAATCTGCAAATCAAGATATTGCAATACAGAGCAATGCAGATCAAAATATCGACAATCTGACATCGTTGAACAATAGAAAAACCAGCCACAACATAGATAGCCAAAACTCATTCAAATCTTCATGTGGACCCCTGAAAATTGCATCGAATCATCTATACACAATCCTCAACAAACCCTTTAATCCACAAACACTGATCATCAACATGCTATACAAATTCACTTACTGACCTCCACTGCAACACTGTCTCAGATAGAGAAATATGTTGACATCAATGACAACACATCTCTCTGATAAAATTAAAGCACATATTTGTAGCATACTAACAAAAATCTCCAACAATATCCCCCTTTGGAATTAATGGCAACATATGATGTGAAAAATAATCAATGTTAAATAGTTCAACAACTCCTTCAGATTACTCTCTCCCCCTTAGATTATTACATGGTTTTTTACATGAATCTCTCCCCCTTTGACATTAATTACAAAGACACATATTTGCATCACAAAAACTCAAAACTAACTTATTGACTACTCCCCCTGAGTAGAAGCTACCACTCATCAATCTGGATCACAAGATATGACTGTGAAATGCATCGGACTGATGCATACCAATGCACCTTAGTTTTGATCAGGAGGAGAAATCACCCCTCACTTCCCTCTGAGATACTTAAAGGTATCTTTAGGAAAAGGCTTCGTAAAATCTTCAATCCATTCCTTTGTAGGCACATACTATAATACCCCTACCCTAATCAAACTCTTTTTTACCTTGTTGACCATGGTTGACTTTTCAATGCCTTGCGTGGATGGTTGATACATTATGATTGTGATGTTTTTATCCAGGTATTATTCTTTTGAGTGTGATTTGGTGAATATGATTATACATTATTTCTTATTGAGTAGATGTTGATTAGGCACTATTTCTTTGAATAAGTAGATGTTAACTCTGCTTATGCATTGTATTTTATAAATAATGAAATGTTAATTTTATTTATGTGTTACTAACGATGGACTAACACATTTACTTCATGTGTAAATTTCTCTATGTATATGTCATCATGTATGTGTGCGAAGTGTATGGGGTGCGAGGAGATGATTTCTCATCACTCACTTCGGTGAGACACAAAAAAGTCATGATTCTTCTTCACCGGTGTATTTACAATATTTGTGTGTGTGTGTGTGTGTGTGTGTGTGTGTGTGTGTGTGTGTGTGTGTGTGTGTGTGTGTGTTTGTGTGTGTGTGGTTGGTGATGAAGGAATTGCAAGTACAAGGTACTCACTTCACCTGGCTCCACAGGTCTGAGTGTACCTAATTTACCTAGGGGAAGTGGAGGAGATGATTTTAAGGCCCTAATGTCATCCCTAGCCTTGCTCGATTGTGAGAGTTGTCAGTCATTTGTCAACCCTGTTGGATCGCCAAGTAAACCACTTTTCCGACGTTGGTATGTGGGTCATGACTTTATTTTGTTTAGTGGAGTTTGTGTGTGTTTTTTCGTTTTGTGATTTGTTATATCCTTCTAGTGTGTTATATGTGAAATTAATTATTTTACCTTAGGGTAATTTTGGGTTAAAGTGTATTATCATGAATAAATTAAATTAGGGATAAATCAAAAAAGGACCCCTATAAAATTGAAACAAATAAATCAATTTCACCAAGTTAGCCAATTAACTTAACTGTCAATATATATATATATGGTGATTTAATTTGGTGTTATGTGTTTTTTTTTAGAAAAAAGTAATTAAATTTGTGAAAATAAAATATCTTCTATTGACCTTTTGTGTGTGAGGAAATTGGATTTATTTAAAATTTAAAAGTATTCAACTTTGTAGGAAAGTATTTTGAATATGGCATTTTGGAAAAGTGAAATTTTTGGAGGAAAATAATTTGACCTAATAGATATTTTGGTAAATATTTTGGGAGAGAGGGGAGTCTTTTCATTTTTGGGAGAAAATTTGACTCTCTTTGAAGAAATACTGACTTTTGGAAGGAATTGGTTGGCTCTTCCTCAAATTTCTTCCAGGAAAGCATTTGCAAGTTGGATGCTTGATTCTTTTGTTTTGCTCTTCTTTTTAAATTTTTTGAGATTGTGTGACTGTTTTGTTTCTTCCTTTGTCTTGTTGAAAGAATTTGTTGTTGAGAATTCTCTTTTAGCTAGATTTTCAATTTTGTTGTTGAGAATTCTCTTTTAGCTGGATTTTCAATCTAAATTTAGTTAAATTGGAAGTAGTTCATTCCTTCCCTTTTTGGGTAAAATTGGTTCATGGGGTTTTCAGATTTTCAATTTTTTGGGGGGAAGAAAGAATTTGACTGTGAAATATGGATGAATTGGAAATATCTTTAAAATTTTGTATTTGAACTTGATTCAGATTGTTAAATGAATATTTTGAATATATTATCATTCAATTTGTTTTCCAAATATGCATACCTTGTTTTTGGGTAGAGGACTGATTTTGGTTGTTGCTGGGAAATTTCACCATTGAAATTTTGTTTTTAAAGAAAAAAAAAATTTAAATTTTTTTGTGCTGGGCGTGGAGCCAAACCCCAAACCCACAACCCGTGGAGCCAAACCCCACGATGTGGGGAGAGGCCACCCACAGCAGTGGGTGCCCCTCTTCCCATATTTGTGGGGAGAGTCGACCATGTTGTGGGTGCCCTCCTTCCACAGCCATGGGAAAGGCAACCCACAGGGTGGGCGCCTCTCACCCCATGTTGTGGGTTGGGAAGTAACCCCCCACCCCTCGAACATGGGGTAAAGTTCATGTCGGCACCATTAACATGTTCGCGGAGTTGTTTGAATATGCAATTTAAAATGAATGATATTTCGGTTTTTATATTTGATAAATCGATATATATATATATATATATATATATATATATATATATATATATATATATATATATATATATATATGTATGTATGTATGTATGTATGTATGTATGTATGTATGTATGTATGTATTTCAAATTTAATATGAGGATTAGTGGGATTCTATTTTTAAAATGATTATCAGTTTTAAAAAGAAAAATAGATATATGTGTATTGTTATATATGTATATTTTAATATATATACATATATATGTATATATAATTATGGGTGAACTCACAATGTTGGTTCCCACTTTTTGGTACATCCTGATTTTTGTTGAAATCATACATTTTTTAGAAATTAGAAAGATTTAAGATTTAAGAGGTCTCATTTGAAGTAATTAATTGAAGATAGTTAGATCAAAGGCTCTTAGATCAAAATTTATTGGATAGAACCTTTGTACTTCTAAATCATACTTGCAATGGAGTCTCCTTTGCATCTATCAAATGCTGATAAAAAAAACAATTTTACATTAGCTTTTGGGGGGTCAAATGAATTCATTTAGAAGTTTTGTTTTTTTAAGTATTTAGTCCTTATTATAAGCTTTCCAAATAGTATAATTTTTAATATATTTAATTTCATTAATATATTTTTATTTTATTTCTTATGAATGTAGGTTTTTCACCGAACATGAACTTCTTTGTTCAATGCATTGGGAAAAATAGTAAACTAATTCAAAAAAATTGTGAAAAATATCTATGCCCTAGGTATTGATGTCTTATTTCTAACAAAAAAAGAAAAAAATGAATTTTGATATATATAGAACAAGTTATGTGTTCAAACGTACACCTATATATAAATTATAATTAGTCGGACTTCAAAACTTAATAAAATGAAAAGTATTCAACATATCACTATCAAACCAACTACATGCCCTATTTATTGATGTTACAAACCAAAATTCAAAAGAATTAAGTTTTTATCATTTATAGAAAAAAAAGTTATGTGTTTCGGGATGTACATCATTCTTAAAAAAAGTTGTTTGCTATAAAATACTACTTTTTGAGGGAGATGGAAAAAAAATTTAAAAATTATTCAAAAAAAAATGTAAAAAACATATTTAGAATACACAAACAATATGTCACAAATCACTACTCTACATCATCTTCAAATTCTTAACGGTTTAAAAGTTATAGGTGTTAGAAAGTGAAGGTTTTTTTCAAAATGTTCATCTAAGTGTCAAAGTTGGTCAAAAAGTGGGAACCAATATATGTATATGTATATGTATATGTATATGTATATGTATAACCAATATATATATACTCATATGTGTATATACATTAAAAAAAAAAAAAAAATTGGAAATTAGAAAGAATGAAATAAATGTTATAATTGACTAGATATTATTATAATAACTTGGAAAATAAAGTGCTTTTAACAATCATTGAGTAATTTAGCCATTATGGCTTCAATTAAAAAGATCTTTATTTAGATTAAATAATGGTCTCTTTAGACAGTAATTTGCTTTTATTCTGTAAAAGATTGCTTGACATTTTTATTGCAAGTGAAACCTGTGTTTAGCCATTTATTAGAAAGGAAAACAAATCTTTATTTTGAAATAATTAATGCTATTGATTTGTTTGGATTCGTAGATAAGTCATCGTGCAAATTGATTGGTATATGTGGAATTAGACATTTTCATGTGTGTGGGGTTGTGCTTTATTTTAAATCAAGGCATTGTGGAAGTCATTTTGGGTGTATGTTGACTTAGACCCTTTTCATGCGTATTTCTCTATTGTAGATTTTCTTATCATGAAGGAATCATTTTATTGAAAAAGCTACAATTAGATAACAATAGCTTTTAATTATATTTTGAATGGTCTTTATGATTCCTTAAAATGGATATGTTTAGTGTGCAAGTGTACCCTTTTGATTATTTACTCTGATTGGAGGATTTTGGTGTCTGATTTGAAAAGTCATTTTTGTGATTCATGTTGGTATCTTGTTGAATGTGAATTTGTCGTGCAAGATAATTGGTTAAGTGTTGATTGTGGTTTTACTTTCTTTATTCTGGTTGTGGTCTTGACTTGTGAATAGACCGGTTGTATGTTTCACACCTACAGTTGGTTTAACCTTGGTAGAAGGTTTGTATAACCAAGTTGTTTCTTCAGTTTTGTTTTGAATTCCCTGTGTTGGTTGGCTTTTGTGTTTTGCCTTGGAGTTCTTTGGAGGTTGTGCAGTGTCATAAGGAAGAGTGGCTTCTAAGAGGGGGTCGGGGCCCAAAGTGGCTGCCAGAATAACCCCTTGAAAGTTTGAGTAATAATTGATAACTTAATTAATAAACTGGGGTTGGGTTTTAAAACATTAATCAAGATTAAATGTTCCCCGCTCATGATTGAGTGCTAGTACAGACTTGGGATGTAGTGGGAAGGCTTGGAATGGCAAACTAGCTACCTTGTCTTCACGAAAGGTTTGTTGGGTCTGCATGAGTCATGGATGGGGGTTGGGGGTTTGGGAGAGGCTACCAAGATAACCCTCAGGGCCTATGGAGGCCTGCCAAGATAACCCATACCAGCTATGCAATGACACTCTTCCCTTATGTTCACTAGTATGTAGTCTTGTGTTGGCTTTACTTGGAGCACTCTTGTGGGAGTCATATTTGTACGCATATGCCTTATGTGAGTACCCAATGTACATATTAGACCATGTGATGATTTATTGTGGTTTTCTCGAGGACCTTATTAATATCTCCTAGCATGAAGGGGTGGTTCCTTTTGGGGCTACATGGTCGGGTGGTAGTGTCACTTTCCATCGGGTATTTTGTTCATGCTTTCTTGTGAGGGATTAGCTTCACAGGTGCTCCAGATGTATCTCTTGGATTTACTCCACTCCTTCTACCGGTTGGATACTCTTTGTTCTTCTTGGATCATATTAATATATCTTAGACCTTATGTGGTTTGTTGTATCATATGTTTATTTGTATGCCTTCGTGGCAGTTGTAATTTGATGTAACCATTGTGTATTTTTATGCGACTTGGTGTTTTAAGTGCAATTGTAATATTATGTTATCATTGCAATGTAAAAGAAATGTATTATGATGAGATTTAGATGATAGAATTTATATCTTAAATTAAAATCATTGTTGTAATGTAATTGAATGTATTATCATGGATGAAGCATAAAAATGTTAATGTTATCACATGCAAAGTATGAACAATCATTGTTTAGTTTAATTAAGTAATCCGTGTTGGGAAACCCTTTAGGAGTTTGAGTTAAGTCTTCCACTTGTGTAACTTCTATTGCAATGTTCATCTTTTACGTTATGCGTTTGGAATTGTTTAATATATATATATATATATATATATATATATATATATATATATATATATATATATATATATATATATATATATATATATATATATATATATATATATATATATATATATATATATATAACACTCTTTTCAAGTGTTTGTAGTTGTATCATTTAGGGTTTCTTGGTGGGGCATTACACATACTCCAATCTAACTTCCTTCTCATTTACTTGTCTCTCAAAAAGTGAAACTTGATTGATATATGTGTAGACGTATAAAAATGACCACATTCCTAAATGAATATTTAATGTTCATTTAATTCTCATTCCTCTATTTAGTTAAATCTAATTTAATTAAATCACTCACATTCCTCTATCTGATTAAATAAATTATTCAATTTATTTATTTAAATTCACCTAAGCCTTTCATGTCATTTAATTGAATAAATCATTTTATTTAATTAAATCCCTTATCTCTCCTTTTAATTAAATTTACATTTAATTAAACTATTAACTCCAAATAAATAAATCTAATTTATTTATATCCTCCACTTACAACCACAATTAAAATAAAGTAATTTATTTTAATTTCCTCCACTTACAACCACAATTAAAATAAAGTAATTTATTTTAATTAAATTCTATTTTCTCCACCCACTTGCAAAATCCTACATCTCCCACTTGTCTCTTAAAACCCCTTTCTAAATTCTTCTAGAACCCATCTAATCCTAATCAATTAGTCTAAACCTTTCAATTATCCCTTTCCCCTAAATTTGAGGATGTCACTTCTCAAATTTGGAGTAAATTCTTCCAAAGGCATTAAAGCCTTTATGCCTTCAACAAGCTAACTTGTTGAATACCCCCAAATTTGGAAGGACTCTTACAAATCTGTCCCCAAAGTCTTCCAAACCAGTAATGGTTAACTAACCCTTTGTGGCATGGTTAGAGACTTTTTCCCTAACTCAACCCTCATCTAACCATAGGGTCTCATCAAGCATTCATTGCTTTGACCATGGTTATTCCTTTAACCTTTGCATAATAGTTTGTCCTTTGGGTAAAAGATTTATTCAATGGGTAATCTTAACCTAACCTTAACCCTTACCTCTTAAGGTAATCATGAGGTCTTCTCAAGCATTTAATGCTTCTTTTATCTCCTCTCAAGCAGTCTTATGTTGACAATTGTCACCATTTCATTGGTGAGAATTGTAAACATGGATTGATAACTTTCAATCCTGGCCCTTGATAAGTTCATCCAAACTTGACCATCCATTTCCCTATTTTCCTATAAATAGAGCCCTCATTCCCTCATTCTCATCATCCAAGTCTTTAGCGTCTCACTTATACTCATTTTCAACAAGCATTTAATCTCTCTTTGAAATAGAAATAGTCTAATAAACATTTTAGAAGCATTTCTATCATCATAATTAATCATATAAACTAGTATATCATGTTAGGATAGTCTTTTACTATTATCTTCATCTTATCATCACTAGTTTAGTTCATATTTGTTAAAATCATGCATAGTTAAGATTGCATTCATATTAAGAATGATCAAAAGCATCCCTCATTCTCATGATTGTCATCCCTAAGTCACTTTTCTCAGTGATATGAAAGCAAAGGCATTGGCTTGAGGGGTCTTGTGAGATAGAGATCAATGGCACACCCCTTGGCAAGTTGAGCTATTCTTGATAGCTCCATAACTTGCACCAAGAAATCCCATTGGTGTGTGGGAAAGTCATTGAATTTTGTAATTTCCATTTCATTGCACCGCTTTTCCCACATACATTTATGGTGCCCATCATGGTGCATAACCCCATTTATCAAATCATTTTTTGTGTAGGACTAACTCTGCAGGTACGCGGGAAACTGGAATCGACGCGTAGCGAGCATGATCTAGCGCATCTGGTCGATACTTCAACGCATCTGACTGACTGTTTAGCATGTTGAAACCACCTCTTAGCACGTCAAAACCTAACTTTAGCGCATAACCATTTTACTTTTTCATGTAGGTTTCAGCATCTTAATTAAATAGTCTAGCGCATCCAGACAACAGTTTAGCACATCAAGGCTTTTCAGTAATGCATCAATGCCTTTCTGTAGCACATCAAGTCCATTTTGTAGTGCATCATAGGCACAGGTAGAAAACAAATTTGTAACAGAAGCTTAAAATAGACTTGTAGAAGTCCACAAAACAATTTATTTTGCTAACTGGTTTTACTACAAGTGACTAACGATTTATTTGCAGGATGGAGAGTTTGTTTTACCAAAGTTAGGATTGAAGTAATTTAGTTTTGCTAACTTTGTTAAGTTAGTTAAGTTAAATTTTCTTTATTTTCTTGTTGGATAAAATTGAAATCACATTTCACTTTGGGGTACCTAAAAAGAACAACAACTATAAACCATTTCTTGCTTTCTTAGGAAAAAAACACTACAATTTGGAAGCTTTAAAAAGAACAAGCAAACTTTACTTTTGCAAATATTTTAAAAGAAAAAGAACCTCACCATCATTTGGTGTCTAAAGGATCCACTTTATTTTTGCAAGGTCAAAAAAAAACTCATTTGTCAAAAGTTTTTGAAGCCAACCAAAAGAGGGAAGTTCTTCCCCTTTATCGATTTCTTTTTGTTGACCAAATCGAACTTTTTGCTTTTTTGACCAGGATTTTTATACTAGCTTAGAAAATCATTGATTTGGGAACTAAAATAAACACCATGCTTTTTTGGAGCAACATCTCCAAATAGACTTTAGCAAATAACTGCATTGAAAGGATAAAAAGAACCTTGTTTTCCTTGTCTCGAAAGTGGAAGGTATATGCTCTCCCCTTAATTGGGTGATAAAAAAGCCACACCATTCTTACGCTTTCAATATTTCAATAAATAAAACCTTTAGCAGGCCTGCCCTCCCGAGGAGCGAAAAACTCTTAAAGCCATTTTTTTGGCCAATGTGAGAAGAACAACTTAAGTGGGGAATGGCTTTGATGCCAAGTGTTCCAACCCACTATAATCAAAAGTGGAAGGTGACGAAAGTCCCTTTCAACAGTTTTGTACAGCGATTATCCTTCCCCCATTATCTTTACGATACATAAAGCCTGTGTTCTAAAGGTTGGGAAGTCTCCTGAGGGAGTTTATCATTGACGGTCGAACAGGAAACCTGATTATGAACCTTAGCAATAGAAACTTTGAGCTGAGTCAGTATCCAGACATTGGCAATATCATAGTGTAAGGGTGGGGAAGAATCCACCCCCAAGATTACTCACCATATATCTCCCAAGATAGCTACTCAATTGTGAAGCAATTCACTTTGGGTTAATTTCTGGCAAAAGGCAAAAAAATAGGCGCCCCCTAGGGGTGACAAGGTTGTTTGATCTGACGGAGTATCGAGACTAGTGGGCTATGATGTTGTTGATGACCCTTGAATAAAGAGTCTGATTGAATTGCATTATATGTATCCAAACTTGTTAAAACACTGGGGATTTGAACACATCCTCGCAGAATATACACTCTTTGTTTAGAATAGGCGAAAATGGTTATCTTTTTCATGTTGTGTTTGCATTTCATACTTCAGAAAATCATCCATGATAGTTAATAAAAATTTAAAAATCATAGAAAAACCAACAAGTCAAAACAAACAGGGCAGTTTAGCGCGTGAAAGCAACATTTTAGCGCATCTAAAGAAAAACTTAGCTCTTTGAAAGCATCTTTTAGTGCATCCAAGCTTCAACATAGGGCAAACATTTTGAAAACTAGCACATAAAACAACTTACACATTTGGCAGATAAAACTTAGTGCTTCTTAGGAACAGCTCAATGCTTTGGAAGCAAACAGTAACGCTTTGAGCTCAAAAGGTAGCGCATAGGAAGGACATATTAGCACATAACTTTCCATACCTAGTCAAAACCAAACAATATGAGTTAGCACGTATAAAAGGTAGCTTAGCACGTTGAGATCATTCTCTAGTGCATTGGTAGCATTTGTTAGCGCACATAGTCTCTAGCTTAGCGCATGGTCAAAACTGTGAAAAACAGAGAACAAAAAAAAACTTTTTTGAAAAATTTTGCAAACAGTTTCGAAAGCCATTTTCATTTCTCACTCAACTTCATCAGGCATAAATTTAAATCAAAGTGTTAGAACTATTCCAAAACAATCAAAACAAGATATTCTTAGAACAAAAGTTGTCAAGTCCAGAACTAGTTAAAGGATAAACACATTTTCCTATCAAAATCAGGTAACATCATCACACGCATCAAAAGGTCCTCCAATCAAACAGATTTTATCCTCAAAACATACTTTTTTCAAACTAAAGTTGTCAAATCGAGTTTCCATATTGAGAAATCTCTTATTCCATAACATTTGACGCACTTTGTCATGAGGGGGCATCTAAACCTTCATTTGTTAAAAGGAGTTAAGTTTCCAAACAAAGTATCCCAATCCAAAACAAATCAAAGGAAACCATTGATCACCTGTGTATGACTAATCCTCATATTTTGAGAAGAAAAAGTATTTATCACAACACAAAGTTAAAGAAACAACAACCTAGTTCCCAGAAAATTGCTAAAAGGAATAGATTTCTCTACATCAATCACCAACTCTTCAAATCTCATTGCACATTCCTTCGTCATATGCGCTTATATCTTCAAAACAAATCAAACTAATTTGACGAAGAGCCATTAAGAACTATAGACTTTTGCCAAAAAGCAGCATGCAACCAATGCCTAAATCGAGGAGGAAAGATCAATCCAACTTTCTTCCCAGAAGTTTGCATCACTAATAACATACCTCGATTTGAACCACCAACCCTTGAGAAAAACATTGAAGAGGAATTCATCCCCTTTGTCACAGAAATTTTCTACTAGATGCCCATTGTCACTCGCTCTCAACGAAACAAGCAAAGCAAACCACAACCAAAGTTCAGCATGGGTCGAAGATTATCAAATCCTTTCAAATATCCAAATCTAGAAGACATAGAAATCTCTAAAGACATCCTCCAAGAATATCAAGAAAGTGCTTCATTTCAAAAACTTGTGGAAAAACTCATAAAGGTCGACAAAGAGAAATACTTACTCATGCTAACAAGCAAAGGAGTTAGGCTCCTTGAAGACTTCGATACTGACATATTTAGGACAAGGTCTCAACATTATGCTTATCAAGAATGACAAAGAGAGGAGGAAGCACATGACTTTGAACAAAACATACTTGAACAAAACATACCAGAACCCACACATACTCGAACTAGGGATAACGGGAGAGAAGAACTCTTCCCTCGGCAAGCAAATGCACCTTTGGTTTCTCTCACACAACAAATACAAATTCTACAAAGACAAATGTAGGACATGCAACAGGGGACAACAATATGGTACTCCTTAAATGAAATTTGTTCTTATCCTTTTGACAAAAGGTTAAACATGGTACCTTTTCCCCCAAATTTAGACATTCCCAAATTTGACAAATATGATGGAAAAAGCGATCCTTGTGATCATGTTTGGGAATTTTGTACCATGAGCCTTGAATTTTCCCATGATGACACCTATTTAATGAGGTTATTCCCAAGAAGCTTGGGAGGACAAACAATGGAATGGTTATCCAAAATCACACCTCCTGTCAAATCATTTGATGAATTAGTCAAAAAATTTATCACTCGATACTCCTACAATATTCAACATGCAATCACCATGCTAGATGTCTGCAATACCAAACAGAAAAACAACGAAACATTCATGGTGTTTCTTCAACATTGGAAACAGATGGTTTCAAGATATCCTTGGGATGTGCCCAAAAAGGAAAAGATGGAAATTTTCATCGACAATTTGAATAGCGAGATGAGTTACATACTCAAGCTCCAATGCATACCATCTTTTGCCAAATTGATCAAAAATGGCATTCAAGTAGAGGAGGCATGTATTAAGATGGGAACATTGAAGTTCTTTAAAGAAGGAACTACTTCATCCAACTCTCGTTACAATAACCAGAACAACAACAACAACAATTTAGACAAATCCAAGTTTTAGACCCGAAACAAAAATACTGGAAATGAAGGAGGAAACGAGGCTAATGATGTGAAGTCCAAACAACCAGTATTGGCCTTATCAAGAAATCCTCAGTCTACCAAGAATCAAAAGGGTGTTAACCAAGGCACTAACACTTATGCATCAAATACCAATCCAGAACATCCTAGTACGAACAACACCAACAATACCCAAAACAATAACACAAATCGAGGACCTCATGCAAACTCATGAGGTAACACCAACAACTTTCCTAAATGCATTTACACACCATTAGGGCAATCATTAGAGTTAGCATTCAAAGAGCTCCTCGCAAACAAAATTATCTGATTACCAGCAATCAACAACTTTGAACCACAAGTCAAACCGCCTTGGCGGAATGACTCACACTTTTGTGATTTTCATCGAAACAAAGGACATCAAACAAATGATTGCATGAGGCTTAAAAACATTGTTCAAGACATGATTGATAGGGGTGATTCAATAGTCTATGGTCTCAAAACAAATGGTGATCATGGGGCCTTTAAAAATCCTCTTCCAAATTACAACAATGATGGAGCTTCAACATCAAACGATACACGTGGAGCTCGTATCAATCATATATACAATAACACCATCAATCATATATCAATAGATAACAATCAAGTAAATGTCATTACAATCAAGGACAAACGTGAACATGAATCAATCAATGTAACCACCAGAGCTCAAAAATATGTCTTGAAAGGGCATACATCAGCAACAAACACCATCCCCAAAATGCAATACGATCTAGTCAGTCAATTGCGCAAAACTCCTGCTCAAATATCTATACTTGAGTTGCTAAAACTTTCACCAAAACACAAGGACATCTTGGAACAGGCACTATTGGAAACAAATGTATCTCAAGATCTAGATATTGACAAATTCCAAGCCATGGTAGCTCACATGACAGAGCCTCATAATCTCACCTTTTCTGAGCATGATAATATTTTATTGAGCCATCCACACAATACTCCACTTCACATTGAAGTCTTGTTCTACAAACATCGAGTTAAAAGAGTATTAATAGATGGAGGACCTGGACTCAATATCTGTACCTTAAAACTTATCCGTGCATTAGGATTCTTTGAGCAGTCTATTGATCCATGCAAAAAGATCACTATCAAAGCATATGATGATGAAGAAAGATCATCCAAGGGAATAGTGGTATTGCCAATTTAGGTGGGACCAATACAAAGGGACACTATGTGCCAAGTTTTAGACATAGACCTCACATATAATATTTTATTGGGTTGACCTTGGATACATGAAATGCAAGCAGTTTCCTCAACTTACCACCAGTGTGTTAAGTTCCCATACAATGGGCAGGAGATTTCTATATCAGCAGATCATAACCCTTTTCAACATTGTAATGCTAGACATAACAATTCTTTGGGGCAGAATTCTTAGTAAGTACTGGAGTCGGGAAATGGAGGGAACAACGCAAGCAGAGGGAAATTTGAATTCTAGAAATGGAGGGAACAGTGAGACTGGGTCCTCTGTTTCTACTGCCTTTGCAACTCAAGGACAAGTGATGGATGATGAGGATGGGAGACCGGATGGGGACCCATGGCATCGAGACCCTCCTCCTGACTGCAAAAAGATGAAAGATTCTCCAAAATTGGGTCCTGAGGGTGTGAAAGCTGACGTAGAAAAGACTACAGAGGTGAAGGCTCTCAAATCGTAGAGTAGTCTTTTTGCAAATAAACTGACTGGAAAATCATCCTCCCCCTTTGTGGAAGACATCTCTGATAGAAAAATGGGTAAATTAGCTATTGTTGTTCCAGATTTGGTTATTGATCATGGCATTTCTTTAATGGCCTTCTCTTTGGTGGGAAAGTTTGTTGGTCCATGACCCAATATTGAGGATGTTAGATCATTTGTTAAGAGAAAATGGAGGCTGAAAGGACAGGTTGATGTTTCAGCCCTGTCAAGGGTTTTTTTGGTTTTTTTCCTTTTCTTGTGGGGAAGATATGGAAGCAACATTAAGCAGTGGACCATGGATGTTTGGTAAATCTTCCCTATCCATGAGAAAATGGTCTCCTAACATGGAACTCAATGATTCCTTCTTTGAATATTCTTCGGTATGGGTAAGGTTGCCAGGCTTGCCGCTTGAATTCTGGGTTGAGGATGTTCTCTCAGGAATAGAAAACTCCTTTGGGAAGCTTGTTGCGATAGATCCAACGACTGCAACATGAAAGAGACTGGTTTATGCGTGCACTTTTGTCAATATTTTGCAGAAGATGGATCTTCCTAGCTCTATTGATATAAATTCCAAACTTGGTTTATAGGAACAGACAATAGAGTTTGAGTCCCTCCCCTTTGTGTGCTTTTCCTGTAAGAAAGCTGGACACTAGGCTGAGGCTTGCCCTAGCAACCCCAAAAAACCTATGAAGGTTAACAATCCCCATAAACAAGTATGGAAAGAAAATAATAATATTAAGGAAGATAGTAGAGTGGAAGGAGGAAGTGGAATTCCTGGTAACATAAAAGACTTATCAAAAGATGATAGAAATGCTAACCCTCTTAAGGCTCCCCTTTTGAAGGAAGATAAAAAGAATGAAATCAGTGGATTTGAGATCAAAACAGTCAATATTTTTGAGGTCATACAGACTCAGGAGGAAGAGAATGTAATCATTTAAGAGATTCTTGAAGAAGGTGAGATTGAGGATGCAACTGAAGCTCAACATGAGGCCCTTCAAGTTTCAGCAATAAAAAGAGATAAAGAGTGCCCAAATGATTTTGAAGGACATGAAGTTAATTCTGGAAGGAAGAACAAGTTTGGATCGCCTAAGGTTAATCTAAATATGTTATTCCAGAATGTTGGAGTTGACACGCCCACTTCATCCCAAAAAAGAGGAGAATTGTGGAATAACATGCAAGCTAATCTCAGAGATGAACATGAGGAAGAAATAATATGGAATGGAAAAAAGAAAAATAAGAAGGCAAGATGCCCTAATGGGGTGAAAACTAGGACCAGATCCAAGGTAGATATTGGTCTATCCAAATCTCCGCAGGGACGTAAATCCATGAAATGCCATCGGGACCAGGAGAGTAAGCAAAACATAGTTGATGGAAGGCAATGAACTATACATGAATCCTGCCCCTAGATTTCCAAATGAAGGTAATCTCATGGAACATTCGAGGCCTAAATGGTCTCAATAAATAGGATATATTATGGAATCTCATTCGAGACCATAAGCCGAATATTTTCCTTGTGCAGGAAACCAAAATGAGAAAGGAGAAAGTTGAGAATTTAAATTTCTTTAAAAATGGAGGGGTATGTGGTAGCAGCTTGAAAGGGGCCTCAGGTGGGGTGGCTATTTTTTGGAACAAGAAAACTATTTTAGGGGATATGATTGATGAAGATGGCAATATCATATCTATGAAAGTTAAAAGCATCTCTGAAGGAAAGGAATGGGTGGTCACTAATATCTACGCCCCTAATTCCAAAGTTGCTAGGAGTAAATTTTGGGATAAAATCTAGCAGAAAAGAAGATCTTTCCCTAAGGACAGTTGGCTATTGATGGGAGATTTCAATACTCCTTTGCAAGGAACTGAAAAATTTGGAGGAACTCAAGCCCAACTGGATAGCAGATCTAGTTTGATGGACTTCATCAATGTCAATGCTCTTATTGATACTGATCTCACTGGAGCTTCTTACACCTGGTCTAATCGTAGGGATGGAGAAGACCTCATTCAGGTAAGGCTTGACATATCCCTTATTACTTATCATTGGATACTTTCTCAGAGATTCTCATTGTCAGTTGTCAGTAGAATTGGCTCGGATCATTATCCCATTTCCTTTATTGGTGAGTCCATTAAGAGTGAACAGTGCTTCCCTTTTCGGTTTGAGAAAATGTGGATCTCTCACCCCTCTCTAGAAAAATCCATTGCCAACTGGTGGAATATTGATGTGGATGGAACAGCCATGTACAAAGTTGCCAAAAAACTTAGAAACATCAAAGATAACATTAAGATCTGGAACAAGAAGGTCTTTGGTGATATTTTTGAATCAAAAAAAAAGTTGAAGGAGGAATTAGAATAGATCCAAAACTCAATACAGAAAGATGGCTATAAAAAGTATCCCAAGGCTAAGGAAGATGATATATTAGTCAAACTTCACAACATTATTTCTAGGGAGGAAATCTATTGGAGACAAAGATCCAGGGCTATTTGGCTGGAAGCTGGGGATAGAAATTCTAATTTTTTTCACATGACTTCTATGAAACATAAAGTTGTGAATAGAATTTCCAGATTAATTGTTGAGGACAAAATTCTTCTTAAGGAGGATGATATTAGGGATGAAGTTGTTAGTTTCTTTTCTCAGCTCCTTACCGGTAGCAAGGAGATTGATTCTGCTAAGCAACAAGATATGGTTGACATCATCCCCAAGATTATTGATCCTAACCAAAATAAGGCCCTTTTTGCTATCCCCTCTGCTGAGGAAATTAAAAAAGCGATCTTGTCCTTTCAGGGGGATAAGGCTCCGGGACCTGATGGCTTTCCCATGTTCTTTTTCCAAGAATTTTGGCATATTGTGGGAAAATACACAGTCAATATGGTCAAACAATTCTTTGGTTTAAGAAGAATCCTTAAGGATTTCAACTCCACTGTTATTGCCTTAATTCCTAAGGTGGCTGGGGCAGATTCCATGGGAAAATTTAGGCCAATAAGTCTATGCAACTCCTTTAATAAGATCATATCTAAAGTTTTGACTTCTAGACTTTTGGCTATCCTCCCCTTTATCATCTCTGAGGAGCAAAAAGGATTTGTCCCTGGTAGGCAGATTTTGGATTCTATCATTCTTGTGCATGAGAATATTCATTCTCTCAATGCTGCCAATAAAAAAGGATTTCTGATAAAGCTGGATCTGGTGAAAGCTTATGATAGAGTGGAATGGCAAGCTCTTTTCAAAATTATGGAGGCTTTTGGATTTGATGAGAAGATAATTAAAATTATCAAAGAGTTGGTCTCCACCCCAAAGTTTTCAATTCTCATTAATGGATCTCCTTCTAGATTCTTTAAATCATCTAGGGGGCTCAGACAAGGAGATCCCATATCTCCAATCCTATTTACCATCTTGGCAGAGAGCATGAGAGACTAATCCAAAAAATGAAAGTGAATAAATTATCAAAGGTCTTTAACCTTCCTCTGCTAATGTGTTTTGTTCTCACCAACAGTTTGTTGATGATACTATCTTAATGGGATACTCATCTATTGGGGAGGCTATTGCATTTAAAGGTGCTCTTAATTCTTATTCATTGGCTACAGGCCAGCAAGTCAACTGGGACAAGTCTTCTATATACTTCATGAATACTTTTATCAAAAGATAGTAGAGAATTGCTAATATCATTGGGTGCAAGGTGGAAATGCTCCCCTCCACTTATTTGGGTCTCCCATTGGGATTAGTTCCTCCAAACTCCTTCTAGAATATGTTAACTGACAAACTCAACAAAAAATTACCTGGTTGGAAAGGATCCATGTTATCTCAATCCAGAAAGTTGCAGCTCCTTCAAGCTACTCTCCAGAATCTCACTGTCTATGCTCTCAGTCTATTTGGCATTTCGGCTAAATTTGTTGAAGCCTTAGAAAGGATTTAGAAAATATTTCTTTGGTTAGGGGTTGAAGATAAAAAAAAAGAATATCCTTGGTTTCCTGGGACAAAGTGTGTAAGCCAAAGAAAAAAGGAGGTCTTGGTATTAAAGCTCTCAAAACTTTTAATAAAACTCTTCTTTCTAAACAAATATGGAGGGCTTATGACATTAAGAAAGATTGGAACTGGATTTGGTTTGATAAATATATTCATGATCAACCTCTCCAGTCTCTCCTCTACTCTGAAGACATCCCTGTTGGGTCTTTCATTTGGAATAGTATTATCAAATCCACAAAAGTGGCCAAAGCTAGAGCTAGATGGGCCCTTGGAAAAGGTGACAAAATTAGGTTCTGGGAGGATCCTTGGATTAAAGATGAACCTCTCTTTAATCAAGACTACAATCAATTCATTGATGAATGTAAAGGAGGTTTGGGTCTATGGTGTGTAACTACTAGAAGGAGAATAGATGGGTTAGGCTTGATGCTATTTATGTTGGGTTTTCGTTGCTTCAGCAAGAGCTACTGTCCTTTTCTATTAACAAATATTTTGATGATGTGTTCCTCTGGAAGAGTAATCCTA
This sequence comes from Cryptomeria japonica, assembly GCF_030272615.1. Classification (NCBI taxonomy): domain Eukaryota; kingdom Viridiplantae; phylum Streptophyta; class Pinopsida; order Cupressales; family Cupressaceae; genus Cryptomeria; species Cryptomeria japonica. Next base: position 562,491,659 of record NC_081409.1, on the reverse strand, counting down.
GGGGCGACTTCATGGTTGCCTCAACCTATAAAAACACATTTACCCAGATCAGCAACCCAATATGGGGTAAAGTTTGGAATAGAATTCCTATCCCTAAAGTCAACATGTTCTTTTGGCTTGCTACTCACAATAGGATTCTTACTATTGATAACTGGCCTGAAGAGGTTTTATGTTCTCCAACAGGTGTGAGCTATGTTAGAAAGAGGAAGAATTAGTTGATCATCTGTTCATCCATTTCTCCTTCACTTGGGAAATCTAGAGTAAGTTTTGGGTGAATTGGAAAGTTGATTGGGTTATGCACAACAGTCTCAAGGAAATTAATTGGCAATGGACCTTTCCTACCAAATTTCCTCTTATCAAGAACCTTTGGTCCTTAATCCTTCCCATGACTTGCTGGGGCATCTAGAAAGAGAGAAATAATAGAATATTTAGGGAAGATAAGTGCACTTCTCAAGTGGTCTTTGAAAAAATTTCTAGGCTATAAAAGAAAACATAAATATTCCTCACAAGAACAACAAACAATGGTTTTTTGCTGATATGAATGATATTGAGAAAGGCATCCTTACTGAATGGAATTTAATCCACAAAGTCTGCAGATTTGGCAATAAGACAAGGAGAGAAAATATTTTTTGGAGATTTCCTAATTATGATTGAGTCAAGGTGAATTTTGATGGAGCTGCTAAAGGCAACCCTGGGAAGTCCGGTGGGGGAGGAGCCATCATAAATGCTCAAGGTGTCTGCATTGCTTCTATTGCTTCTCCTTTTGGAGTCCAAAATAATCATGTGGTTGAAGCTCAGGCTATGTTGAAAAGCCTCCAACTTGGTTGGGGATTCAAATTCAAAAAAAATTGGTTGGAAAGGGACTCCCTCAATATCATTCAAGCTCTTAAAGGTACTAGTTCTTCCTCTTGGAATATTACTAATACTATTGAAGTGCTAAAAAGTTATTAAATGACTATGTTAGTATTCTCATAACTCATACTCTAAGGGAAGGCAATAAGGCTGCAGACCTTTTAACTAATGAAGGGGTCAATTTAGAGGTGGAGACTAAATATATTAGAGAGGCCCAATGTAAAAGGGATGTTAGGGAGCAATTATTATTTGATCGCATCAATGGTTCAAGTTAAAATCGTGATCACCTTTTGGGGTCCGGAAACCAAAGATAGAGATTGGGGGCAAGTGAACTATCAGTTAATGATTGTTTTTAGGCATCATTTTTATGATCATTTGTGTGACGGGGATTATAATAATAAGTGTTGGATCTCTGTGGCCATTATTATTTACTTCTTTAAAATCATGGATGGTACTCTATTTTGTGATCCCAGTATTTTGTTAAAGAGCCTGTGTTTAAGTCTTGGCCTGCAATTTGTGAGATATACTATTGGAGACTTTGACCTGCTATTCAACATGGGAGGTAACCTAAACCAGAATGAGCCCTCTGGTTGCAAGAACTGGAAAAGTGAGCGGAAAGTGTGGAGGAGGCTCCATAGACATGGATTCACCAACTATATGGAAAAGCTACATGGTAGCAGAAAATCAGTGTCTCAAGACTTTGCTAAGGGTTGGAACAACAACAAAGTCACTTTGTTTGGGGAGACCTGGAAGATTGATGAGGATTTGGTTGTGGAGGTCACGGGACTTCAGAAGGAGGGAACAAAGTTCTACAAAGATCGAAAGTTTGTTGTTGAAGCGATTAAAAACTTCCCGAAAACTGAGGATTAGAAGGCTCAGCTTGCCAAGAAAGACAACATTTCTTACTACCTCCCCCAATAGGTAAAGTATTTTTGGCAAAAAATGCTAAGGGTTTTTATGGAATTCCTGACTGTTGATGGTAGATTTACTAAAGTCTACAATTATCATTTTGCAATTCTCAATCATTTCCACCATGAGGTTAAGATTTCTCTGCCCTTTTATTTAGCATCATCCCTGAATGAGAGCTTGGCTGACCATGCCAAAAAGCCCAAATCTTACCCCATAGCCCATCAGGGGCTTATTTTGCTCATTTACGAACACCTGAAGAAAAAAGATAGGGTTAGCAAGGATGATAACCTAGTAACAAATGTACATATTTCTGAGAGTTTTAATGACTCTGAGTCTGAAGATGATCTGTCTAATGCCCCTACCCATAAAAAAGGGAGAGCTGACATTGATAATGTGGACACGGAGGTGAATGATTTTATGGAGGAGGAACAAGGGAAGGAGGTTGAGATTGAAGTGGAGAGTGAGAAGGAAGAGTATGTTGGAGAAGAGGAGAAGGGAAAAAAGATGCCAATAATAAAAACTCGTATTCTAACCCTATGGGTTCGGATAGCAGAAATGTTGCCCAGAACTCCATGGAGGAAGCCAACCCTAAATCCATGAGCTCTGAGCAGGGAAGGGATATGGTGAACACTATCTTGAATGTCGCTTGAAATTGCATGCTGGAGTCTTTCAATTTTCAGAAGTGGGTTATTGAAAATATCACCAGCATTCAGAGCAAACAGAGAGACCTGGAGAATAAGATTCACAGTTTGATCAAGGATACTAATTCAGGGAAAAAGAGTGCAGAGGTGGAAACCAGTGAAGCAAAGGATGAAATTGAAATGTAGGACTAGTCAAAAAAATAGCTTATAAAAGGGGATTTGAAACATCTGGAGGATGTGATTATAATTGTAAAAGAAAAGACTCTGGCAGATAACGAGATCATCATCAATCGGGTTGCTAAAACTGAGAAGGCATTAAAAAACTTCATGAACCATAGCCTTGAGGTCTTGAGAGTCTCCTCTCAAAACATGAATGCCTTGGTGGATCACTTAGAGAAGAAAAATAAGAATAAGGAAATGGTAATCATCAATGATATACCGCCCTCCAGCTCTACTCACCAAATCTCTAGGCGAAGGACTAGGCAGACTACCAGTGATATGGAGACAAAGATGAAAGACGTTCAGCTAAAATAGGAGAACAACAATCTGAGAGAAGCCGCTAAGGCCATGATATTGTTGGTTCAGAATGCAGAGGAGTCTATAAAATTTTTTATTTGATATGTAATGCTAGTTTTTGGATGTTAGTTTCTCGTTGGCTCTGTGTTGTCCTTTTGTCCTAGCTGCTGATTTTTATGCTGGTTTTTTTGCAGCTTTTTTGTCTAGGTCTTGTCTTCTCTAGTTTCTTTCATGCTCATCCTTCATAATGTAAGCAGGTTTTGGGTCCCTTAAAACCTGATTTTCCCTAATCATAAACATTGTAATGCTATGGGGGCAGCCCAATACAATTTGGTTCCACATAACAAAGAAAAACAAACTTCCTTGGCACTAGCTCTTCAGCAAGAAAAGCCTAAATTTGTATCCATGGATTTCAAACAGAAAATGAAAATCAAAGAACAAGGCATGGGAGAGTACTCTTTGGAACCCTTGTGTCTAATCAACTTACCAGCCTCACCTAAATCTCTTGGGCTACCTTCAGCATCAATACATCAAGCAACACAGCCCGTCACCAAGTTTGATGGCAAATTTATTCAAATAGGCACACTAGTGGATGATTCAGAAGAGAAGGACATCCTTAGTTGGCTATAAAAGGATGAATAAGAAGTCAGAGATGCTACTATGGAAGTAGCTATACCAACACCACTATATGGAAAAGGATACCAGATCATGCAACAAATGGGATACACTGGCAAAGGACCTATCCGCAAGCATCAGGAAGGCGTCACAGATTCATTGGATCCTCCTTCACATTTTTCTAAAGACAAAACAAGATTGGGCTATGACCACACTCTACCCCCAAATAAGACACCAAATAAATATCAAAAACCTCAATGGAAGGCAAAGCAGAAATACAAGGAGGACTCATGGTAGGAGGCACTATATGAATTAGCCGAAATAATAAGAAAGGAACGTGAATACCAGGAAAAAGAGAAACAACACAAAGAGTTGGCCATTCAAAGAGAAGAAGCATCTTATGTAGAAGTACATCATGTTCAGGAAACTGTTCCAAACAAAGAAGAATCACCCCCTGACAACATCACTAAAGCCCAAGGAGAGGCAGTATATGAGCAAATGCAAAGAGTAGAAGCAGGATCTGATACAGAATCGGAGAAAACTATCAAACTAGTATTGATCATCAAGGACTTGTTTTCACCCTACAACATACCTGTCCACAGCACTAAAAGAATCTGGGATAATACATCTAAGACTGATTCAAATGATTATGAATGGGGCAGCTGTTCAAATGTTACTGAATATATTGTTGAAAATACTAGTCATACACCCCTTTCTCAAGAAGAACAAGGCATAGAACCTAGACTACTTGAATTTGGTCCACAAAATATCTATGACACCAAGGAAAACAAGCAGCGACATTACGAGCAAGTCTATACAGAAGATGATACCATCAAAAACCTCGACAAAATTATTAACTTATTTAATATCCCATCCAACCTTGATGATACCTCCATCCTGACACTTACAGCAGCTGAACTCAACCCACCCAATGCTTCTTTACCACTTCTCTTTCTTGATCTCATAGACTGGGATGAACCTAAAAATCATGACATACCTATTTTCCCAAATGATGATTCCATTATCCATTACTAATGTATTGTCAACCTGGAAACAGACTCTACCAATGAACAAAGTAATGACATCTGCAATCAGGGGAGTGCCAAGTCTCTCAGTTGCAAAAATGAAAGAAACAAAGGATCTACTGCTAAAAACCAGTCAATGGCAACACTAGATCATAAAAAAGTAAAAATAAAGGATGCATCTGCAAGTGAAAACCTTTTTGAGGCACCTAAAGATGAGAGACTTGACACTCTTCTCGAATACTATCAGGAGAAATCGCCCATATTGATTGCACCCACTCAATCAATCAACATTGGTAAAACAGAAGCAACCAAAAACATACACCTAGCAGAATCTCTAACAGAGGAAGAAAAATCAGAGTTTATCAAATTTTTCGAAGAAAAGCAAATCAATTTTGCATGGTCATATGCAGATATGCTCGGGATTGATCCACACTTAATCATGCATCACTTATCCATTTCTCCAGGAGCTAAGCCAGTTAAGCAAAAGTTGAGAAAGATGAATCCACATGTGGCATTAATGGTCAAAGCTAAGCTAAATAAACTCTTAGATGTCGGATTTATTCAACCTATAGACTATGTTGAATGGATTTTCAACATTGTGCCAGTTTCAAAACCAGATGGTAGCATCAAGATATGCACTGATTTTAGGGATGTCAACAAAGCCTATCCAAAGGATGACTTTCCTTTGCCCAGTATCGACATAATTGTAGACCTCACAGCAGGCCATGCAATGTTATCATTAATGGATGGTTTTTTTAGCTATAATCAAATCAATATAGCTCCAAAGGATCAAGATAAAATAGTGTTTACCTATCCCTGGGGAACCTATTGTTGGAATGTCATGCCTTTTGGCTTAAAGAATGTTGGGGAAACTTATCAACGAGCAATGACAATAATCTTTAATGACATGATGCATACCTTCATGGAGGACTATGTGGATGATTTACTAGCTAAGTCATTTACCCGAGTAGAACATTTGGGCATATTAGAAGAAAAATTTGAAAGGTTGGAGAAATTTCAAGTCAGGCTCAACCCTAAGAAGTGTGTCTTCGGGGTAACATCAAGCAATTTATTAGGCTACATCGTGTCAGCAAAAGGCATTGAAGTAGATCCAATAAAGGTACAAGACATCATGGAGATGCCACCTCCTAAAAACATTAGCCAACTCAGATCCTTGCAAGGGCTCCAGTCAATCAGGTGGTTCATCGCCCAACTAGTAGATAAAAGTCTACCATTCAATCATTTGCTACACAAGAATGTACCATTTAGATGGGAAGCCAAATGTACAGAACCATTCTATCAAATCAAGAAATATTTCATGAACCCACCAGTTCGGGTACCCCCAATAGCAGGAAAGCCACTTATTCTCTACATATCAACAACGGACATATCATTGGGGGCATTATTAGCACAAGAAAATCAAGAAGGCAAGGAACGAGCTATCTATCACATCAGTAGAACTTTGAATGGATATGAGCTCAATTACAAATTCATTGAGAAGGCTTTTTTAACAGTAGTATTTGCTTCTCAAAAATTCTGACACTATATGCTAGCTCACACAATCAAGCTCGTAGAAAAAATTGACCCCCTAAAGTACTTGCCCAGCAAAGCGGCTCTCATAGGTAGATTGGCTAAATGGAATGATTCTCAGTGAATTTAATATCCACTACACAGAGCGTCAAGCTATCAAAGGATAGGTAATTACAAATCAATTAGCTAATGGACCACTCCCAGATAAACAACCAATGGAGATTGAATTTCCAGATAGGGATGTTCTTACAGTTACCACCAAGCAATGGACCATGTACTTTGATGGCTCCTACACTCAGCACAGCTCTAGTGTCGGCATCTTGTTCATCACTCTTGAAGGACACACCATACCAAGATCATATAGACTCATGTTTCCATGCACAAATAACATTCTTGAGTATGAGGCACTGGTCACAGGGATCAAAATGGTCCTAGAATGGAGAATCGCAGAATTGAAAGTCTACGGAGATTCACAACTAGTCATAAATCAGATCAACAATGACTATCAGACAAAGGATGACAAGTTGCTGCCATACAAATGAATGGTGGATGATTTCAAACAGTATTTTGTACATATCACCTTCGAACAAATACCAAGGTTAGACAACAGAGCAGCTGATGCAATGGCTACTATCGCTTCACTACACAGATTCCAGAACAACAGAGTCGTTATGAGTTTCTGGTAGAGCAACTATTTTCCCCAGCCTATGATAATTCTACATCCCATGTTATCTATGCCTTAACTGGTTTAGACTCTCTGTTATACAGAACAATAGATGACTATCTCAAAACTAGTACCCTACCCATTGACCTATCTCAAAATTGAAAACGCAACTTTATCCGACAAGCCGCCCGTTATACTCTAACTGTTGATACTCTTTACCGTCGAGGTCTAGATGGTACTCTTATTTGTTGCCTTGATCATAATGAATCTGACTCTTCTTTACAAGAACTTCATGAAGGTATCTGTGGTACACATTCAAGTGGTCCTACTCTTGCTAAAAAACTTCTAAGAATGGGATATTACTAGCCGACAATGGAAAAAGACTTATCATTTTGCAAAGAAATGTCCTAAATGCCAAATCCATGCCAATCTTATACATGCACCAGCAAAGGAATTGCAGCCATTTACAACATCCTAGCCCTTTTGCCAGGGGCGACTGGACTTAGTAGGTAAAATACACCCTTCATCTTCAAATGGACACAAGTTCATTATCACTGCAACAAAATATTTTACAAAATGGATTGAAGCAATCCCCATGACCACAGTAACTGGAAAACAAATTGCCTCTTTTATTCTTAATTATCTGATCTGCAGATACGGCATTCCAAGTTCCATCATCACAGATAATGGATGACCTTTCAAAAACGAGGATGTGTGAGAACTATGTGAACGATTCAAAATCCAACATTGTTTCTCTACACCTTACTACCCACAGGGGAATGGTCAAGCAGAAGCATAAAATAAAACAATATTAAAAATCCTCAAGAAAACAATAAATGATGCAGGAAAAGATTGGCATGTGCAACTCAATCCAACACTTTGGGCATACAGAACTAGCATCCTCACACCTATAGGAGCTATGCCTTATTCATTGGTGTATGGATCAGAAGCCATTTTACCCCTTGAGGTAGAAATTCCATCACTCAGAGTATCTTTAAAAGGCCTCATTCCAGATGAAGAGTATCAAGTAAATAGACTGCAAGAGCTAGAACTTCTAGATGAAAAGCGACAACATGCCTATACTCACCTCAAATCATACCAGCAACACATGTGCTGAAGCTACAACCACAAGGTCATCCCTAGGATTTTTAAAGTCGGTGATCTCGTACTCAAAGAAAATCCCAGAAATCAATAGGATCAAGAAAAGAAAGGGAAATTTGAACCTAAGTGGTTGGGTCCCTATGTCATCATTTCAGCCTATGGATCAGGTGCCTATCAGCTAACAACTTCAAAAGGATATGTGCTCGACAAACCAACTAACAGCATCCATTTGAAGAAATACTATACTTGAGTAGTCTAATGCACGGAAAAGTGAAAAACACAAAAAAAAATTTTAAAAATACAAAAACAAACAAAAATATGCAATAAAAACAAATGGTGAAAACTTGGCAATGGGCACTACTTGTGAGAGAACAGCTCCTCTATCTATATTTACTCTCAAACTTTTATATCCATGATCAAGCACCACAAGCCATCGCACAACACTTTTTTAAAATAGCATCATCCAGGACGTACTTAGCATAGTCATTGTCCTTGCTTATCCAAATATCATTTCATCATATCACACCATGGTTTGGTAATCATTGTACATATCCACATCTGGCGGTAAATTTAGCTAGGGGCAACATTGATCTTCATTCCATCATGTCAATAAATCAAAACTTGCAGCAGACTAAGAGAATCATGTCCAACAAACATTCAACAATCGAGAGAACAAAACATTGATACACTTAACAAATTCACAACACATAATGGATGATTTTCTGAAGTATGAATTGTTTACATCTTGCATGAAGTTTTGACTATTTTTGTACTTGAACTCTTTTTTTGAACTATTGGATCCCCTAAATTTTCTCAATGATGCATCGAGCTAGAGAAAGTAATTGGGACTCCAATATTTTTTTAGTTTTGTCTATGAGGCGATCACTTGTACTGTGCAAATACTTGTCTCGAGACGTGATTCAAAGCATATCACTAAATACATTGTTCCACTTTGCGCATACAAATGGTTAAATCTTGTCTGTTTATACGCAAGCAACACTCACATCATCTTGATTCAATTATACCTTGACGCTTGTGCCATATTGCAATATCAAAAGTAATGTAAATTTTTCTCAGGTCATTATGTTTCAATTATACCATTATGCTTGTATAAATTTTCAACATATCCAAACAGGTCAGTGATGATACACACAAAGAAAGCAACAACATGTGACTATATAGGAATGACAAATGGGAGAATGAGGATGATCAATTAGTTGCATATCATTATCATACATCTCATTTTCAAGCTACATCTCACAGCATATCATTATCATACATCTCATTTTCAAGATACATCTCACAGCATATCATTATCATACATCTCACAGCATATCATTATCATACATCTCATTTTCAAGATACATCTCACATATCATAAATCATGCATCATCCAATCATATCCATCAAATATCAAATCACATGCATTGCACCATCAAAATCATATGTAAAGCATCATCCATAAAACACATCACATGTGGATCGGAAAATCGGTGTCGTGTATATATATATATATATATATATATCAAAAATGGTCAAAGTATACAAAAGATGTCATGTCTATCCCAAATACAACACAATGATCAAAATACAATAGAGACAAGGTCTCTCAGGTATGACTATCTCCTAAGGGTGATGGTCTCGCCACAGATGTCCCAACACCTGGATCTCTGGGTGGATCATGTCGAGGTGGCCCAATCACACCTCTGCTCTATGTCGCTGACTAGCTCCGAGCTGACTGACTAGCATTAAAACTAGGAGCCCTCTACTCTCTGGGGACTAGGTCCTCATACAGCTGCCTATAGTACTAGACTGCCATGGTAGTGTACCGTATCTCCCTCAGTGTATATCGCATTGGGGAAACCATCGTCGCTCTTTGCAGTCTCTCTGCAAGCTCCTCTTCTCGACCCTGACACTCTCTCTCCGTGTCCAGCTCTGTGATAATATGTGTAATTTGATGCTATTGAGCTAGTACTTGTGCCTGAAGCTGTTGCACTGACAACTGTAAGGATCTAATTTGTGCATCCTCTCGATGGGTGGGTATCCGAATCTGGAGGGGTACCTGTGTCGTGGTACCCCCTATCCATGTCCCTGTCCTCGGTACCGGTGGAGGTAGCACATCTTATCTCCTCCTCTGGGTCAAATGCCTAAACTCATCCATCCCACCCACAACTGCTATAACCTCACCTGATCGACCAACTCCACCAGCTTTGATCGCCAAACCTCCCCTCCCTCTCTCATCCACTGCTAGTCGCATTGCTCTCTTGTAATACCCCTACTCGTTTGAACTTATTAGACTCATATTTTATTATTGTTTACTTTCAGTGGATACATTACCATGATGTGTTATTCAAACTTATTTGACATTATTTCATGCTTTATCTAGATATGAGATGCATAATTTATTTGTAGTATTTCAATACTTGTGATTTATGACATTTTTTATCTATGCAATGTGAAATTATATGTTGTGTCTGCGAGTGTATTGGATGCAAGGCGACGATTTTCCTTCACTCATTCCAGTGAGATAGGGAACATCGTGATTCTCCTTCATCGGTGTGTATGTCATGTTTTCTATATTGTATATATGCATGTGTGGTTCAGTGATGCAGGATATTGTAGGTACAAGTATCGAGTAGGTATGGGGTATCATCTCCACCTGGCTTCACATGTCTGAGTGTGCCTTATATTGTCTGATGGAAGTGGAGGAGGTAGTAGTTGACCCTATTTTACTTAGTTACACTCTTGTGAGTGTCATCAGTTGGTCGTCATGTCAGTTGTTCAACCTTTGTGTATTGTCGTTTGACTTTTTCTGAGTCTTTTCTTGGGGTTTGCTCAGTTTGTGTGTTTAGTGGTTTTTATTAATTAATTAAATTTATGGAGTTATCTCATAGTTGGTATTTTTGAATTATGTATTTTATGCATTGAGATTATAAATTTAATTAATTAAAAGAAATTATTAAATTAAGTTGCAAGCAGCATGATATTAGAAATATATTTTATTTAAATTTTAGTGAAAAATAAATTAGATTAATTTCATTTATTATTTCCTAGAATTTTAAATAAATAAATGAATAAAAGAATTATTTAGAATTAAATTATTGCTTTAATTTCTTTATTTAGAAAAATAATTAATTTGTATGAGAAAAGAAAAGAAAGAAAAATGATTTTTAATTATTGCATGTTAACTTATTCCTTTGTTAGAAAATTAGAAAAGAAAATAAAATTGTTTTTATTACTAAAATTAAAGATTAGGGTTTTTTGGGAAAAATATATGCAACCTAGAATTTTAGTTTAAAAAGGGGAAGATATCTTTTTATTTTGGAAGTCATGGGGAAAGAGGCAGAGATTTTGGTGAAGAAAAATTATTGGAAGCTTGTTGAAAGATTGAATCTCTCCTAGAAAGTTCTTCCAGAAAAGCTATACCAGGTTGGGTGGCTTCTTCTGGTTGTTTTTAAAGAAAATATTTCTATTTCTTCCCTCTTTTTGAATGATGTGTGTTTTAAAATATTTGTCAAATCTAATATCATGTCTGATTATTTCTTGTTCTTGGCTAAAGTCCATTCCTGAAATTAGTTTTTAGTTTATGGAAAGAAGTTATTTCCTGGGTGTTTGTAGATTAAAATATTTTGAGAAGATTGGGAAAAGTTAATATGGCAAATTTTGCCAAGATTTTTATGGTGCATGAAAATTGCAAGATTTGGGAGAAATGGGATTTACCAAAGAAAATATTCCCTCTTGTTTGATTTTTGGTTTCGATATTTGGCTATGGTTGTTCTATCAATGTTTGTGTAATCTCTGGGTAATTAATTAGTTGCCATAGTAATAGATCTAATTTTAATTAAATTAAATTGAGTTTTGGAAGTTATGGGGAAATTATTTTATTTAATTATTCTGGAAAAAAATTGTATTAATTAAATTCTAGGAAATTGATTTTTATTGAAAAATGAAACCCATTGTATTGTTATGCTATTGCAAATTTTAAATTTTTTAAAAAAATAATAATAATAATTTTTAAAAAAATATAGGTCAAGTCGGTAGCAACTACCGACGGTAGTACGGCTACCGTACAGTAGCACCGTAAGCTACCATGGGTAGCAAGGGATTTTATGTTAAAAGTCTTCCCTGGTAAAATTTATGTTCTCAGAAATTTTGGGATTTTCGGATTTAGTGTCAGGTTATTTAATTTGGGTTTTTAATTAAGTTTTGTAATGTGTATATATATATATATATATATTTAAGTTTTTAAAAAAAATTGGGTATTATGTCAGATAAAAATCATTTAATATTGTGCTTTATTTCATATTGTATTATATATATTTTTTGTTATATGATTATAAGGTTTATATATATATATATATATATATATATATATATATATATATATATATATATATATATATATATATATATATATATATATATATATAATTTTATGATATGTATATAATTAAATCATAAATTGGTTATTTCCAAAAAAGCTTATAATTTTAGATTCTACATTTATGCTTGGAAATGCATTAGGAGATTAATTTTTATGCAATTGATTTAACCTTGTTGAACAAATGACAACATTGATTTCCTTGTATTAATATAGTTGTATTTTCTTATTTTCTGGAAAATCTTTAATTGCAAGTTATTTATGCTTTTGGTTGTTTAAAGAAAAGATTGCCTGTATTAGGATCTTGAGTAAATGTTATTAGCAGTCAAGCTTAATTTCGTTGTAATTCTGGTTGAGTTGTCATTATGTCATATGTTGTTGTACCCCCTTGGTCAGGTGTTGTTGTATAACCCCGTTGATGTGAGCCATTGTGTGTTTTGTTCCAAATGGTCAATCTTGGGTTAGTGATTGTGTATCCTTCACCTGTGGTTTGTCAGGATTAGATATGGTTGTCTATTTCATCATAGAGTTCTTGTAGAGAGAGACCTTTTCTGTTAGTGTCCTATGAGAGAGAGTGTGTAATGCCCCGCCAGGAAACCCTGAAGGGATTAAGCCAAAACACAAGAATAGAGTGCAATAATTTATTTTTTTCAAAGTTACACAGCATTAAGATACAACAAGATATCAAAGATTCAGATTACATAGCGGAAGACATCAACTAACACCTAAAGAGTTTCCCAACGATTACTTAATAACACATTTAACTTAACTCACACTAATAAATCCAATAAGCTGATTATCTTATAACGAGATAATTCTTAAACAAGGATAATTTCTTTCAAATAGATGAAAATATAGTTCACAACATAAGGTTCATCCATTAAGATTTATCTATACCCTTCATTCAAACTTTCATTAGAATTTAAGACATGCATCTAATATTCTAACACACAAGAATTTCATCATAAACTTATGAGATCTTTCCATGCATACTTAATTCCCTTAATAACAACTGAATATATTCCATTACTCTAAGCTACATTCATTCATGATCCAATGTACTGCATCTAAGAGAGGACTACATACATGCATTTAAAATTAATTTCATCTTATCCACTTATACATTCTATTCAAAATATCATCCATGCATGCTAACACTAAACATGAAACATAAGTACAAAAGCATCACATAACACCAAGATGATCTCGGAGTTCACCCCTATAGGGCTACATCTCTGGGTCTGCTCAACTACAAGACCCCTCTGATAATTAATAAAGTTAAGAATACATGAGGTTCTCATTATTTACAATCCTTCCATCAAGGCGAAACATAATCAATATACAAACAACCACATCAGTCAATAAATACATAAACGATCCCTGAAAAGGAAAGGATCCAGCTGAACATAATCAAAGCTAATATAAAGGTCCATTAGAGAATCCCCAAGACTGAGTCATCGTAACCCAAGGTCTAGCATGAAATCAGGTTCTCACAAGGGTATAAACAATAGGACAACTCCACAAAAGTGCTCCTATCAAGACCATACAACCACACACTAGCGAACATAGGGACAAGTGTCATCACACAACCTGGTATGGTTACCATGGCAGGTCTTCATAGGTTCCGGCCCCATACACCGGGTTACCCTGGCAGCCTAATCCGAACCTCCGGCCCATCCAAGCCTCATGTGGACCCACACATCCTCTCATGAAGACAAGGAAGATGGTTTGCCATTTTAGGCCTTCTCACAACATGTCGAGTCTGTGTTAGCACTCGTCCCATGTGTGAGGCACAATTATCTTACTTAGAGATTAACATTCTAATCTACTATTAGGTTATCACTTATTAGACTCACTTTCAATGGGTTACCCAACAGCCACTTTGGGCACGGCTCCCAATCGAAAGCCACTTTCCCATACGACACTAGACTATGCTCAAGCGACCTTGGAAACCAAGGAACACACATGGTCAAGAAAACGGAGTTCAAAAAGGAGGGAACATCCATTTGGTCAAACACAACTCAAAAGAGGTGAACTTACTGACGGTACTCTAACCAGAGACCTGACCAACTATGGTCAACCACGAATCATCATTCAACACCCACATAAAGGATATGACCAATACAACACCACAACAAAATAACAGTCAACTCGGGACCAAGGACAGAAACAAGTACCCAAATCAACCATACGATAGGGTCCAATCAGACAAAGCAAGGCTTGCCATTACTTAAGCAAAAGCAAATACAGAAATTAAACTCGCATAGGCAATAACCAACAGATACAATCTTTTCCAAATTGATATAAACATTAAATGTCGATCCGGTTTTCTAAATGACCTAAATTAGATTGCAGTTATCTACCTCATCTAGGTACAAACCGTTCTTAGTTTTCTAATTCTCTAAGGTTCAATTGCATCGAACATATATAAATGCATCATTATGAGTCTTAAACCCAATTCACATAAATAAAATAAATAAACCTTAACCAACTAAATATGATATTTATTCTTCAAATAAAATATCATTCCCATACTGGCTCAAAAAAATCTTTCCAATTTCATCTTTTCCAAGCCCAGTTACTCTATACGGATCAAGGAAACATAACCATATAAGGAATCCAATTAATGATAGTTCATTCCTAACTTAACAATTATTTCCTTTCGCATATAGAAAAATACCAAAATTAACTATTAATTAATGTATATATTTATTAATCCATGATTAATTAAATATAACAAATTAATAATTAATAACGAAGTTAATAAATCAAGTATTTAATTAGAAAAATATGCATTAATAATAAAATGAGACTTGAATATTAATCAATGTATATTAAACACTATACAATTAATTAATAACAATTTATTCATGAATTATTAATTAATGACAAATTAATCACAATTAAAGACTTCATTAAAAACTTAACATTTATATAATATTAAATTAATATATAGATTTTTTTTAATAAATAAAAAAATATAAAAAAAACATTTTTTTAAAAAACATACAAAAAGGAAGGGGGCGGCGAGGGCGGTCGGGCCCACCTCCCTTACGCGGGGGTTGGGCGGTCGTTCCCTAGCCGTCGTCGCGCCACCGCAGTGGACGCAGGTCCTGCGGTGCCCACACGACCACCGCAGGGGTTGCAGCACCATGCGGCCACCGCGAGAGTCACAGTTCCCTGCAACCAGCGCAGGGGTTGCAGCTTGTTGCGGCCTGCACAGGGGGAGGAGGCGGCGGGTTGAGCCTCCGCTCCCCGCTCCTCCAAACCCCAAAAAAAAATTTGTTTTATTAAACAATTAACATTTCGATTTTAAAAACAAAAATCGATTTTGATGATATAAAATTTCGATTTTAAAATAAAATCGGTTTTGGTTATGAAATATATTTTGTTTCATATTTTCCTTTTTCAAAACACAAATCCCCATTTTGTTTAAAACAGTCTCATAATGAGACTTAAAATAAAAATTTCCAGCATGATAGGGGTTTCAAAAATTGAAAGAATTTGTGGGAAAACCATCCAAATACATAATCTTTTTGGGCATAAGAAAGCTCATTTTTCATACAAGAAACAAGCAATCGGCCAATCTTAACCAATTTCCACACTAGTTCTTAATCTTTGGGCAATCAATGGAGGATTTGAAACCAAAAATTGCATGAAGAACATTCAAGCCCATTTTTTTTTTAATTTAAACAATAACTAAATTGATAAACAAAATTCCTACCTCAATAAGCATTCCTAGAAAGGATCTGATGGAGAGCCCCCAACCTGCAGCTCAAGAAATCCTTCTTGTTCCAAAATCCCCAAATTTTCCGTCCAAAATATTTTTCCAAAAATATATTTTTCTCCAAAAAATTCCATTCCCCATATTTTCCAATTTCTAGGTTAAATGGGAAAGGTTTGACCAAAATTTTATTTTTGGAATTAAAATATTTTATCTAAAATAATTCCTCAAAAATCATTATTTTCCAACTATTCAATAAATTAAATTTGCTTTTCAATTTAAAATTGATTTTTTTCCAAATAAATGAATTTAACCTTTCTATTTCCAAAATGCCAAGAAGATAAAATTAATTCTATTTCAATTAAATTTAAATCTTTCTTTTCCAATAGCATAAACATATTAAGTTTAACATTAAAATCAACTATTTAATTGAACTTGCTCCCAATTTAAATCGAGCAATTCAAATTAACGATAATCGCATAAAGAAATCCTATTTAATTTAGTCCATTAATCTTTAATACACAAACACATATTCAATCAAATTAAATACTAAGGACTAATTACTCAATTTAACCATACACACAAAACACGCAACCCAAGAAAGCCACACAGACAGACGACCTGCAACCCAACCAAAAGGGAAAATTGACGGACGACTGACGACGCTCACTTGAGCACGACTATGGCCAAATGAGGGTCTTACGACCACCTAGTCCAACTCTAAGGATTAAAGAGGTACACTCAAACCTGCAAATTCAAGTGGAGACGAAGCTCGCACCCATGCGGCACTGTACCTGAAATATCCTGCAACCAAGAGTCATACATGCATACATATATAAACTTAATGAAAGCGTTAGCTCAAGATAATAACACGAATTAGGAGAATTAATAACCTACATACAAACTGGTGCAAAAACCACATTAACAGCTATGCACTAAATCAAAACATCTGACTATAATCATTATATTATGATAAACTAACCAAGGTCAAACCAAGATTAGAAATTGATTAGGGTAGGGGTACTACAAAGTGGCTTTCGAGTGGGGGCCGCACCCAAAGTGGATGGTAGGATAACCCCTCGAAAATCAGTTAAGAAGTGATAACCTAATAATTGATTAGGGGGTGGGTAGATTAAATATTAATTAAGATAATGTGCCTCGCACATGGTTGAGTGCTTGTATAGGCTCAGGATGTGGTGAGAAGGCCTGGAATGGCAAACTTACCACCTTGTCTTCACAAAAGGATTGGTAGGGTCTGCATGAAGCTTAGATGGAGCCGAAGGTTCGGGAGAGGTTACTAGGATAACCCAGGATGGGGGTCGGGACCTATGGAGGCCTACCAGGGTAACCACGTTAAGCCATGCGATGATTCTCTCTCCTTAGAGTCACTAGTGTTTGTGAGTTGAGTCACATGGATGATTGCGGAGTCATGTAGTTCTTTCATACTTGTCTGATTTTGCTTGCTTGAGGGTCTCTACTATCTCCTAGCACGGTGGGGTGGTTCCATTTTGGGATCACATGGTCGGGTGGTAGTGCCACTTCCCATCGGATGTTCTGGATTGTATCTTCAAGCGAGGAAAGGCTTCGTTGGTGTTCTTGGTATATGGTTCATGTACCAGCTCATGTTCATGATCTTTGTTCAGTTGAGACCTTGTGGTCATTGTATCAAACTTTTATATAACCTTGATATTGTAACTTTTGGATTCCGTGGTATTTTTGGTAGCCATGTATTTATGGATATTGTAATATTATGTCAGTGGAATGTATGTTAATTCAGTTGCTTTGATCTTTTTTATAGATGGTTTATAGATAAATAAATGCATTGGAATACTTTGATTCTTTCATTATGGAATTTAGATGTATGTGTGGTTTTAATCTTAAGCATTTAATTTACCTAATTAAATGGACAATTGGATTAACCATGATGTCAATATAATCTACGAATTAATATTCATTGGTAACCCTTAGGAAATCATGTGTCAGACTTCCATTGTGTTATTAAACGTGCTATTGTTATAATTAATGCACTTAATCCTTTAAAATATATATATATATATATATATATATATATATTTCACCCTTTAGTTGCCTAGTTGTGTTGTTTTCCTTTAAGGTTCCTGGCTGGGCATTACATCTCTCTCCTCACATCCCTCTATCCCCACCATCTCCTCCTCTATCACCTCTCATCCCTCTATCCCCACCAACTCCTCCTCTATCGCCTCTCCTCCCCCTATCTCCTCTCCCTACTCTATCTCCACGCCGACTTCAAACACCTCCCCTCCCTTCTCCCCTATCATACCCTTCACCATCCCCAACTCCATCCTCTCTCCATCTCCCTGGCCTCTCGGGCTGCTCATCCTCATCATCATCAAAAGCAGGAATCATCTTTGTTGGATCAGATATCTGGGGTATAGCATGAGCCACAAAGAGCACTGCAAACTCCTCTGTCACCCCTGCATCTACTACACCGTAGGCATAGTCCCATATCTGGCCAGCCAAATGCATGTACTCCTCCACTGCCACAACACTATCAATAGTCGGACCCCACTCTAGCACATCCTACCTCTGACAAGAATATAAGCATGCTCCCTATCTACCCCAACATTAATAACAATAATATCTATAATTGAAATCTGAATCTGAAGTTTGGATATTCATATGGTAGAGTTTACTATTCTCATGGTTGGTGTTCATTTAGTTGTCAATCCAGGAACGTAAAACTTGAAATGGGTCTGCAAGATATATGCACTAAGCTCCTTGAATGATTATTCTCAATTACTGGAAGAAAGGTAGGAATAAAAATCAGAAAGACTAAATGAAAGCTTTTCAAAATTCTACTGAAATGAATTAATGGAAATAACAGGAATAACACCGTTTTGCCTTGGCTGGAGGAATAGTCAAAGGATTTGTTTCCAGTGGCTGCAAGAACATCCCAGTCATGAACTTCTACTGCAACTAAGTTGTAGCGTCGTAAATTGTACGCACTTGCTAGGGTGGTACAATTTCACACCTAGTTTAGCACCCGCCTTGGCGCATTTTGCATTTTGCATTGCATTTCCCCTTTAGCACTTAATTAATTAAATTAATTAGGTCTAAGGTCCTATTTTATCATCTCCCATATCATAAAGTTGGGCCCCTTTCATTAAAGTGTGCCCCTTTCATTTTATTCTTCCAATACATCATTTAATCAAAAACCCTAATTAGGTCCTATTTTGAACTTGGGGGCTTGATTTCGGGGGTCAAAACATCTCGAAATCACCTGTAACTTTGGGATTCTCTCTAAAATCATCATATCTGACGGCCCTGAAAATTTGGTGAAAAGTTGTCGGGACCATGGCGCCCATGCAACATGGTCCCGGACATTTTTCCCGAAATTTTGGGAGCACGATCCAATCATAAAATAAAGCTTAACCCCAAGAAATTGGCGGGATATTCAATCTCTAGGTCGGCCAAAATACGAATTTACAACCTAGGGTTTCATACATAAAAGCTCTCTTTCCTCATTGGAAAGGATCCGATTTTTGATTTTCAAGACCTCATATGCAGCGAAAGAGCAGATCTTTGAAGACTTCAACAACACTCAACATCATTCTATCAAGCATCTATCAAATTCATTCATTCATCCAATTAGGGCTTGGAAGACATTGAAGAACAATAGGAGATTACCGACTGAAGATTGGCTTGTACTCCTCCCTTGAGGGTTGGGTATGATTTCATATTGTTTTCATGTCCTTACATAAGCTTTGATATATCATTTATTCATGCTTTAGATCACATTGCATCTTGATTTAGAGCATTTGCATTATCATTTACAAGCAATTAGGGTTTACTTTCTAGGTTGCTCTAGTTTGCTTTCTTGCATTTTGGACCTTGCACACACACTAGATCTGCACACACAATACATTTTACAAAACAACTTGGCTATTTGTGGAGGTGGAAATCACCGAAGTGGGGGTTTGACTAAGGAAAAACCCTATATAGCCGCCCAAACACCTTTTCAGATATAAGTGCAGGTTTCGGGACTCGGACGACGCTGCAGGTTGCAAATCCGGAAGAAGCAGACTGAGACCGACCTTCCCACCAAATTTCAGAGAAAAAGACCAGGACAGGGGCGTGGAGCGCCCTGGTCCTGCCAGGACAGGGGCGTTGGGCGCCCTGGTCCCTTCTGGGCGCCCTGGTCCCTGGGACAGGGGCGCTGGGCGCCCTGGTCCGACAGCATTTTCAGCATTTTTGACAGCTTTTTCCAAAGTGCAAAACAGCAGTTTCCGGAGCAGTTTCAGGGGCAGAATCAGGACAGTGGCGCCCGCGCCCCCGTCCCGAACATTTTCAATCATATTTTAACTCCGGGTACGCATTTTCATTCTTGTCTTATCCTTGTGTTTATAGCTTTCCATCATTTAAGTTCAATTCTGCAATCTTGTCATTAGTTCCTACTTGCATTTTGAGGTTAGGGATTGAACTTGCATCATTTTATCTTTCAATTTCAACAAGGGAATAGAAATCCTAATAGATATCTCGTGGCTCTCTCTTTCACAAAAAGAAGTAGCCAATTGTGTGATATCTCTAGGCTCTTTCGTATTCCGTAATGTGTGTCAAAAGGTAGGATTAGGGCATGTTAACCTAGTCTCGCTTTTTCCCCTACACATAAGTAAAAACTAACTTCAATAATCATAAACACGAGATCACTCACCAAGTGGGCCCCCTTGGATGAGTGATATCAAACTCTCAGTAAAGAACTCTTAACAGATCAGAATAACATGTTTTTATTCATTTCTTCCTGAAAGATAATTACATATCCAAAAGATGAAAATCTAGAATACGTGACAAAAACTGCTCAATCCTTTTCCATTATGTCTAACACTCAGAAAAGAAGGGAGAGCTTATGTAGCATCCTAAAATTGCGACACCTGCAATTTTGACTACATTTGGGTCTTCATGATGGCGGCGCAACGTTGAACCTGAATGGAGACCCCGAAAACTGTTTGCGACATCAAAAACTGCATATTTCTGCACCTTTGCCTGATCCTCCTTGCACCCTGCTATCCTAGGAGGTGGGACCATGGCGCCCAGTGCCCTGGTCCTTTAGGACCAGGGTGCTCAGCACCCTAGTCCCTCAGGACCATGGCGCCTAGCACCTTGGTCCTCCAGGACTATGGCGCCCAGCGCCCTGGTCCCTGGCCCTATTTTGGGTCCGGTCTCTTGTTGGGCATCGGGTCTTCAAGTTTGCAATTTGGAAAAAAATGTTCCTAGGTCGGCCTAAGGTCGGAAAAATTAGTCTCCTAACCCTAATGGACAAGTATATAAACTACATTTTCCCTCTCAGGAAAAGGGAAGTGAAGCATAGGTGTGCAAGAGGTGGAAGCGCTAGGCAAACATTCAAATATTCAAACATTCAAGCATTCAAGCATTCCTTCAAGCAATTGAGCATTCTAAGTCTCCATTCAAGGCTAAGTGTTACATTAAAGACAAGGATTCAACCATTGAAGAGGAGATCACCTACAACATACAACATACAACATCATTACACCTTCGCATGTAAGAATACTAACATTCTTACAACAAGGTATCAGTACTCAATTACATTACAAACATTTACATTTACAGCATTTCTCATTTCTTGGTTAATTCCAAAACTGGGGTTTGACCTGAAGGCAAACCCCTCATCCCTAACCCCCCAATCGTCCTCTCTTTTCTGTGTGTAGGTTGCAGGTACGCGTTGTAATTGAAGATCTGGAATCCTTGTGCAAAGATGAACAGATCCCCCTTCGTTTCACGAATTTTTTGAAGGACTGTGTGCACTCCGGGCGCCATCGTCCCGTCAACTTTCACTCAAACTTGCAGGACAGCTTTGTCTCGACATTTTACTGCTAATTTCAGGTCCGTAGCTTCATTATGTGTCCCTATCTCTGTCTACAAGCGAATCTTTCTTACTTTACATACACTCCTAGTTCAATCCTTCTATCTACATTCTTTACAAAAGAGGGTATCCTTGATGTCTCAACCCTTGAAACTCATTTAGAATCCAGTCTTGCATTGTGTGGGATTGGATCTTGTGGGTTTCAACCCCTCTTTTGAATGTAAAGTCTCTCCTAAGTGAAAACCGTCAACCTTAGTGACCTCCTTTCTCTCTCCTTGGAGTGGGGGGAACACCTGGGGTTCGATTTTCCGCTTTACAGCTTATTAAATAGAAAAGACAAACTACAATGGATAACTACAATTACACCCAGAAAAAAAGGCGGATCACTGCCAGATGAAGGGGATAACAAAGAGCTTGGTTGCAGGAACTGTGGATCTGTAGCCGAGCCACAGTCCTTGCACGCCAAAGAGATATTTTACAGATTAAACATGCACTGGAGTTAAACTCCCATGGTGAAGTACAACTACTCCAATTATACCATAGATCACACTCGCTTGAATCTCCTTCAATTTGACCTCCAGCTCTCTGGCATGATTCTCCAGTCCTTAGGTACGGAAGAGAATTCTTCACTGCAGCATCAATTATTACTTGCACTAAAACAGAAACAATATACAAGGACACGCATATGTATCTTACTTTAACTAATACATTCATTAACTCACATATGAAATCATCCTAAATAATCCGCATATCACAGAGACAAACCATTTTGCTGCAAGAATAAATTGGCATGGCTGCAGGAAGAAATTGGCAAGGTTCAAACATGATTTCTTAAGTTCGGTTTTTAAAACATGGATTACATATAATCAATGCACAATATTTTACTATCATAATGCAACCCAAAAGATACCAAAAAACCTAAAAGTATTGATAAAAACATGTCAATACACTGACTTATCATGCCCCCCAACTCTAAGGGTTTGTTGCTCCTGCAGCAAAAGGAAAATTTCTAACTTTTGCTGAGACTCTGAAATCACCCACAGTGTTCTGTCTGGTTCCCTTGGAAGGCAAACTCCAGTAAAATCCCTTCATTTTCTCCAACCTGGACCATCTAGTTGTTTCTTCAACATTCACATCATAATTATGTTCTGTTGGTTGGCATGCCAAAAGTGGCCACATTAGGATAGGAGGCTGAAAGATTAATGGTAACCAATTATTGGATTTCTCCCTTCCTAGTTGTATATATTTGGAGGCTCTCTATATAGCTGCATGAAAATTCTGCAATGAATAGGGTTCTCCCAGTTTTAGATGATTTGGTAGATGATTCTAGTGTTGAGTTAGTCCCTCTAGTGTTGTTGTCCTGTGGGTTTGAACTAATTGCTCAAACGCTTGATATACTTCCTCTCTCATTGGAAGTACTATCTTTCTAACATCATCTCTTATTAACAACTTTTGCCAGTCATAATACAGAACTCTGGGTTCTTCTGCTTCCCTCCTCAATGGCAATGGACAGTCAAGTTCCAGTTTTTCAAACTCCTTGGCTTGTGGTCCTATAATCATTTCATTTTGTATCCATGATATTAGAGCTCTGAGATGAATATCCCCAATGTATAACAAGGGATTCCATTCTCTGTCTTGGGGCACAGCATAATTATGTAAATATAATTCACATAACAGGTTCTTTACAAAATGTGGGGAGGTTTGAAAAGCATGATAGAATTCCTTAGGTGTTTCCAAGGATGGGCTAAGGTCCCTTACTATGCGGTTTAATCTGAAATTCAAATACCGTTCTTTCAAGTGCACTGCATAAATTCTTGGGGGAGCTCTACACTGCATTATCTCAGGAACCATACTAGAGATTTCTTCTACCTTAGTCTCCAATTCTTTAATTCTATTGTCTTTCTTCTCAATCTCTTTTTGCTTCTTATTAATTATTCCTTGCAACCTATCCTTCTCTATTTTCCATTGCCTAAAGAATGTTAAAGCAATTGACAAGCTAGTTAGGGATGAAGGAGTTTTTATGGGTCCTACCTTAGACCGTGGAATTTCTTCGATAACTTCCTCATTTTGGATTGGTATATTTCCCATGTTTTCTTCAGGTTGTTGTGCAACATCATCAATTATCTCCTCAGATTACAATGCCACTGAAGCCAGATTTGCAAGCTTATCAATTACAATTTCTTCCTGAATTGCTTCTTGGATTTCTTCACCTACAAGATTTTCCTGAATTTCATCTTCTGTAGGGTTTTCTTGCATTTCCTTATCTGTAGCATTTTCTTCTTCTGAAGTGTCTACTGCAATGACCTCTGCTAGCTTACTCACTAGTTGAGTTTTCTGTGTCCTTCTTCTTGTTCTCCTAACATACACTTTTGAAACAGACGTAGGAGTTCTTGTTTTTGTCTGACATCTCTTGGCTGCAGGAGGAATATGCACTTCCTATGGCCGAACAACAAATTCTTCACCTGACTCCTCCTTTTCTAATTATTTTCCTTCCCTCTGCAAAATAGGTGAACCTCCTTGAAGAGAGGTAGAGGGTTGTCCTTCAGTTAGCCCTGCTTCAATATTTTCTTCTAAAATTATTGCAGCTCCTTCAGCAACTAACAAACCCTCATCTTCACTGGAAAGATCTTATGCAGCTATCCCTTCTTGAACCGGAGGATTATCTTCAACAGGGGTTTCATCTACCCTAAATTGCAAAATATCTTCAAACACACCCCATTCCATCTGTGAAACATCTCTCAAGGACCGTTGTACCAGCAACTTCACCAGTCCGTGATGGCTAATAGAGCGATTGCCATATTTTTCAATCTCCTTAGCACTTATAGAAATGAGATGATACAAGAAATTTGGGACATTAACTCGCCAGTTATGACGCAGATGACTGAGTAGCTTGAAGTGAGATGAGTGGAGATTTGAATACCATCCCTCATAGGTGATATATTTCATAATATACAGAGCTACCTGAGGCCAGTGTGTTGGCAAAGAAACTCTTCTAGTTCCTTGCCTATCTACCATTAAGGGTGTGTCTGTAGGAATTGTGAACTCTGCCCTGACACTCCTTGCATCCTTCAATTCTGGAAAGAGTTCTCCTTCCTGCAGCAACCCTGTGACCTCTACAATTCTCTGCTCTATAGCAATTACCCTCAACCCCTTAACTGTAGCTTCTCCTTTGTCAAAAGAATGCATAAATTTCGCAGCTATTTCGTCATTGAAATCCCTAATCTTCAAGAAATACTCCAGCCAGCCGTGGTTTTGGAAATAGTGCACACAGACAACATCCTACAGCAACCCTTCATGTACAGTCGGTTCATGGCGAATCAGATCACCTCCCATCTTTTACTCTGATACTTCCATAGCTTCACCAAAATGTTTGAAAGATTCCCAAAAGCTAAAATCTACATATCTAAAATTAGGCAGCATAACTTATTATTCACTCGCGTGAAATAATAATCATCATAAGTAATGTCAGTTAGGAAATCAGTTTGGGATAATAAATCTTACTGGGAAAAAGGACCATAAAGTACCCCCCCCCCAACTTAACCTAACACGTGTCCACACAAGCCGATAAGATGTCGGGTTTGAAGCGGATTAAAATAGGATTAAAGTCATAATGAACTATTAAATGCAAAATTAAAATAAAGTACAATATACACGTACCTGCAATTGGGCGAAAATGATGGCGAAATGAAATGAAGTGATAGATAAGAAAGTGGGATGGAATGTAGTGGATGGAACTTTACGTACAGAGAACAATATTTCTCATGGAAATATCTGATTATGATACGGTAAATAAGTTCATTGCAAAAGCTGCAGGAACATCACCTTTATTAACATGCCCAAGTGCAACAAGAAGCTCATGAATTATTACCGAATCATTATCAGTTATTGTAGGAATATTATCAGTTGCTGCAGGAACTTGTGTTTCTTTTTGAGGAGCAAACTATTGCAAAAACTCTTCTCTAGTAGCCGGCTTGTGATAAAGGTGTAGTCGGTGTCCATTCACTAAAATTTTGAATCTAACAGCATCTATGGTGGACAACCGAACTGCTCCATTATGAAAAACTTCTTCTATCTCATAAAGACCCAACCACCTTGTTTGGAGTTTTCCCTGAGCATCCTTATATCTGGAATCATACAAGAGTGCCCAATCACCAACTTTGAATTTATTTTCTCTGATATACTTATCATGCCATCTGGCTCTTTGGTTTTGAATCAACTCTGTCTGTTGAACAGCTATTTTTCTCCATTCATCCAAAGCATTTAACTGTTGAATGTGTTCCTTTTGTGTTTCAGATAATGTCATCTTCAGTTGTAGGGCTGTTCTCAAGGTTTTATGCTCAAATTCAATAGGCATCATTGTTGTTTTTCCATAGACCATCTCAAAAGGTGTGAATCTAATTGGAGTTTTCTAGGTTGTTCTATATGCCCAAATTGCCTTTGAAAGCCGATTAGACCAATCTTTCTTGTGGATAGACATTGTTTTTGTAAGAATACCCTCAAGTTCTCTATTGGTAACCTCTACTTGACCATTAGACTGTGGATGGTATGGAGTAGATTTCCTATGTCTTATATTATATTCATTGACCAAAGCTTTTATCAATGTTGATGTAAATTGAGGTCCCTGATCTAAGACAATTTCCCTGGGTACTCCATACCTTGTAAATATTTCCTCATATAGAAACTCAGCTACCTTATTATCTCTTACATGTTGCATAGCTTTAGCTTCTACCCATTTTGTCATATAGTCTGTACATACCAAGATATAAGATTTGCCATTAGAAGGTGGATCAATGGGGCCAACAAAATCTAATCCCCATTTATCAAATGGTGTTACAGATATTTGAGGATATAGAGGAATTTCATCAGATTTTGTAGGTTTTCCCATTCGCTGACACCTATCACACTTCCTTGTGTATTGAGTTGCATCCTTGTGTAGTGTAGGCCAATAATAACCAGTATTGAGTATTTTCAATGCTATCCTTTTGGCAGCAAAATGACCTCCACATGGTTCATCATGACATGCATGCAAGATGTCATATGTTTCATCTTCTCTGACACATCTTCGCATAACTTGATCAGGTCCAGTATAGAATAGACAATTAGCAATCCATGAAAAATTAAAAAAAAATTCAACTAACAACCTTCTATCCTTAGGAGAAAAAGAAATTGGCATCTTAGCTGCAGCTAAATAGCTGGCAATATCAGCATACCAAGGTGTATGAGCCTGTATGAGAAACAAATGCTCATCTGGAAAAGTGTCATCTATCATTGTAGAGTCTTCCTACAATTGAAGTCATGAAAGATAATCTGCAACAATATTAGACTTCCCTGGCTTATCAACAATTGTGATATCAAATTCCTACATCAACAATAACCAGCGAGCCAGTCTACCGGTGATTGATGGCTTATTCATAAGATATCTAATTGCAGTATGATCTGTACGCACAAATATTGGATACCCTATAATATAGTGTCTAAACTTGTTAAGGGCATATATAACAGTTAGCATTTCTTTTTCAGTAACTGTATAATTCAATTTAGGTCCTTGCAAATTCTTACTGATATAATATATGGCATTTTCCAACTTGTCAACTTTCTATCCTAACACTACTCCTATAGCATAATCAGATGCATCCGTATGGATTTGAAATGGTAGAGACCAATTAGGTCCTTTAAGAACTGGTGCCTGAGTCAAAGCATGCTTAAGCTTTAAAAAAGCTTCATTGCATGCTGAGGTCCATTTAAATTTTGCATCTTTAGTAAGCAGTGTATATAAGGGACTTGCAATTTTGCTAAAATCTTTAATAAACCTTCTATAGTATCCAACATGGCCAAGAAAACTTCTCACATCTTTCTGTTTCACAGGGTCATTAATTTGCTGAATAACCTCAATTTTTGCTTGATCCACTTGTATACCTTGTACAGATATATGATGACCAAGGACTATTCCTTCTTCCATCATTATAAAACACTTTTCACTATTTAGAGACAAGTTGTAGTCTTCACACCGCTGCAAAACTTTCTTCAAATTATCCAATGCCTGATCAAATTCAGAACCATAGGTTGTAAAGTCATCCATGTAAATCTCCATTATGTCTTGAGAAATATCAGAAAAAATACTGATGACCACCCTTTGAAAAGTGGCTGGAGCATTACACAACCCAAAAGGAAGAACAGAATATGCATAAGTGCCCCATGGACAAGTAAATGTTGTTTTCTCCTGGTCCTCAGGGGCTATTTGTATTTGATTATAGCCACTGAATCCATCCAAAAATGAAAAATATTTCTTACCAGTAAGAGAATCCAATACCTGATCTACAAAGGGTAGTGGAAAATGATCCTTCCTTGTGGCTAAGTTCAAGGCTCTATAATAAACACATACTCTCCATTTGCCTCCTTTTTTAGGAACTATCACCAAAGGTGATACCCATTGACTATCAGAAATGGGATAAATAAATCCAGCTTTCAACATTTTCTGCAATTCTTCTTTAACTATCTCTTTTGGGGCAGGATTGACTCTTCTTTGAGGTTGTCTAAGGGGACAACACTCATCCTTTATATAAATGCGATGTGTACAAACTGCTGGATCAATTCCATTCATATCCTTGTAATCCCATGCAAAGGCATTTCTATGGAGTTTTAGCAGGTCTACCAAGCTATCCTTCTGAATATCTGCTATATTCTTGTTGATGTTCAAATATTTATTCAATGCAACCTCTATCTTGACAATAAGATCAATCTGATTTATATCAGAAACATGAGAATATGACAACTCCTATGGCAACAAAGTATGCAAAATATTAGTGGTTGCAGGAAAGTCCAATCCTGCAATATTCGGAACCAGTTCCTGCAATTCTCTGTCTTCTATTAATTTATTTGTCAGAACCTTATAAAGGATTGATTCCTCATCATATAACTGCATGAGTGGTACTCGATTAATCATCATAAGATGACTAATAGAGTCTATCTCTTCAGATTCCTCTCCCAAAATAGGCCAAATAGCCCGTTGCTGCTCAAGCTAAGGTTGTGCAGGGGAATACAAAGCCAATGTTTTTGTGGAACTACCATCTAAGATAGTCATGTCTCCTGATCTACACCCAATATATGCATCTGTTGTGGCAAGCCATGGTCTTCCCAAAATGACTAGATATCCCCCCAATGTTGCTTTTGGGGATAAAATCATAAAGTCTGCAGGGTATTCCCAGGAATCTAGTATGACCATTATATCTTCTATTATACCATCAGGTCTTACTGCAAAGCCATCAGCAAGTTGAAGAATTGTAGCTGTAGCCCTTAAACTATCTATCTCAAGATGTTTCATTACTTCCCTTGTCATTACATTAATGGCTCCTAGATCAATTAAAACATTCTTTATTTGACTGCCATTAATGACTATAGTCACAACAGGACTACCTGGATCAGAATATTTTGGAATAGCAACTTTTCCCAACATAATATCAGCTAATTGACCCATAACATGAATTGTTTGTGGATCCTTTTTCTTTCTGCTAGGTTTCTTTAGGCATGCCTCTCTCAATGCCTTACCATATATTGGAACATCCTTTATTGCTTGCAGCAATGGAATTTTAACACAAATGTGCTTCAGTTGGTCAAGAATATCAAAGCTTTGTTGTTGTTCAGTTGAAACTTCTTTGTCAGACAATTTTTGGGGAAATGGTGGTAATATTTGATTCAGAGGTATTACATCATTAGGATCAGAGGTTGGCTGCTCTTCTGGTACTTCAGTAATAACTAGCTAAGAGGGACTGGGTAGGGTTGTTCCAGATCGGAGGTGAATATCTTCTAGTGATAAAGAATAGGCTGGGTATTGGTTAGCATCAGCTGAATAAGCTTGTTGTTGTTGTTGAGATTTAATATTTGGATTAGGCAACGGTTGAGTAGGTAGTTGTGTTAGCTTTGGAGGTGGTGCTATGGCTACAGGAGGTGGCATTAAAGTAGGAGGTTGTGGCTACTAAGTAGGAGGTTGATATCCAGAAGATTGGGATGACCATGATGGGTTTCCCCTCCATTGAGAGTTAGGTTGCCAATTCCCTTGAAATTGGTTCCCTGCACCTTGAGGTGGATACCAATTTCCTTGTGGCTGCTGCCACTGGGGCATTTGATTAGCAAATTGTTGTCCTTGGCCTTGTGATCCATACCAATGTGGATAATTACCAAAATTTTGAGAATATTGTGGTTGCCATTGGTTATTTGGTGCATAGTAACTACCACTATAACCAGAAAAGGAAAATGGATCAGGTGGCATACCTTGTCTCGGAAAATTTGGTCTTCTCTGAGCAACATAGAAGACTTGTTCATCCTCCCCTTGAATTGGTTTGAAATCAGGTACTTCAACATTTGCAACCATCTTACATCTACAATATTTCTTCCGCTGCTTACAATGAGGACAGAATTATACAAGGAATGCATTAGCTTCCTCATGCTTCTTCTTAGTTACCAATGTATCCAACTGAGTAGCCATATTATTTATAATGTCCTCTTTGAAATATTTTAACAAATGACTAAGTTCCAACCTAGAAACTCCATTTCCAGATGATGATGATGGTGCTCCTGGCTTAAATCTCTTATTCTTCTTAGAAGTGGATCTAGAATATTTCTTACAAATTTGTTCTATTTCAGCCCAGGTAGATTGTGTAATGTCACCCCCCCCCCAATGAGATCTAAGGAATCAGTGCATTCATCACTAATACCCCTCAAGAATATCAATTTGAGGGAATCTTCGTTCAAGGTACTATGCTTGGACTTCTTGACACTAAACAAAAACCTTTCCAGATAATCCTCAAGGCTCTCATTTGTAGTTTGTGTCATCCTAAAGATGTCATCCCCATGCCAATCAGTGCCTCTACAGTAATCTTTATATTTTGCAAGAAACAACCGTTTCATCTCATCCCATGTATTGATTGTGCTACTACCCAAACTCATAAACCATATCAAGGATGACTCCTTCAAAGTGGCTGGAAAAATTTTGAGTCTATGGGCATTTGTAGTATAGTCAAAACTCCTACAGAGAACATCAAACTCAAACAGAAATATATCAGGGTCCTTTGTGACCAACCCATAGAACTTAGGTAGTGAAGATGCTGGAATGTTCTTGAGGTTAGCATTATCATGTTGGTCAGAGATGGGAAACTCAAATGTTGGACCAGGTGGTGGTGGTGGATTATTTCCACCAGGGGGTGGGTTCCCTTGCATTGGACTTGTGGGGGTTATTACAATAGGCAACTCTTCTTCTTGCGGACCAAAGAGGAGCTGAAGACTATCTCCTGTAAATTCAGACTCAGGGTGATTCAAATTTTGTGGGACTTGATACAACTCAGAAAAAGGGTTTATATCTAAAGAACTATCTTCTATTTGGGTAGTATGAGTGGGTGAAAATCTACCTCTGGCATCTCTTCTTCGATTATACATGCAAATTCATGAAATCCAAACAATTAACTAAAAACTAAAACAATCATAAAAGGCTCTTAGCTTGACACCATCCCCGGCAACGGCACCAAAAATGGCTACCCCAACATTAATAACAATAATATCTCTAATTGAAATCTCAATCCGAAGTTTGGATATTCATATGGTAGAGTTTACTATTCTCATGGTTGGTGTTCATTTAGTTGTCAATCCAGGAACGTAAAACTTGAAATGGGTCTGCAAGATATATGCACTAAGCTCCTTGAATGATTATTCTCAATTACTGGAAGAAAGGTAGGAATAAAAATCAGAAAGACTAAATGAAAGCTTTTCAAAATTCTACTGAAATGAATTAATGGAAATAACAGGAATAAAACCGTTTTGCCTTGGCTGCAAGAACAGTCAAAGAATCTGTTTCCAGTGGCTGCAGGAACATCCCAGTCATGAACTTCTACTGCAACTAAGTAAAAACTAACTTCAATAATCATAAACACATGATCACTCACCAAGTGGGGCCCCTTGGATGAGTGATATCAAACTCTCAGTAAAGAACTCTTAACAAATCAGAATAACATGTTTTTATTCATTTCTTCCTGAAAGATAATTACATATCCAAAAGATGAAAATCTAGAATACGTGACAAAAACTGTTCAATCCTTTTCCATTCTATCTAACTCTCAGAAAAGAAGGGAGAGCTTATTAAATAGAAAAGACAAACTACAATGGATAACTACAATTACGCCCAGAAGAAAAGGCGGATCACTGCCAGATGAAGGGGATAACAGAGAGCTTGGTTGCAGGAACTGTGGATCTGTAACTGAACCACAGTCCTTGCACACCAAAGAGATATTTTACAGATTAAATATGCACTAGAGTTAAACTCCCATGGTGAAGTACAACTACTCCGATTATACCATAGATCGCGCTCGCTTGAATCTCCTTCAATTTGACCTCCAGCTCTCTGGTGTGATTCTCTAATCCTTAGGCGTGGAAGAGAATTCTTCACTGCAGCATCAATTATTACCTGCACTAAAACAAAAACAATATACAAGGACACGCATATGTATCTTACTTTAACTAATACATTCATTAACTCACATATGAAATCATCCTAAATAATCTGCATATCACAAAGACAAACCATTTGGCTGCAGGAATAAATTGGCATGGCTGCAGGAAGAAATTGGCAAGGTTCAAACATGATTTCTTAAGTTCGGTTTTTAAAACATGGATTACATATAGTCAATGCAAAATATTTTACTATCATAATGCAACCCAAAAGATACCAAAAAACCTAAAAGTCCTGATAAAAACATGTCAATACACCAGCTTATCACTCCTTGTGGTATACCCTCCTGTCAACCATACTACCGCTGAACTCGACTATGCAGGAACCTCTCAATCACAAACGGTATCCACCCTATCAAGAATCAAGACATATATACATAGGGTATCTCTAGCCCATCCTCAGCCCACACCTCACACTCCATATACGGTCTCCAGACAACTGTATCAATATCATCTAGCACCCTCCTCCAATGCTCTAGCTTGCCCAACTTACGCTGGACAACTATCCTTGTCTATCCATATGCATAAGCGCGCCCAACTAGCTTATCTTTGTTTTCAAGAAGCCTCACTGTGGGAATGTGCTCTCATGCCCATACCTATAACAATGTAACCCCATCTGATAAACTGTTATAGCCTAAGTATACCACCTAATGCAAATCTCTGTATAAATGGGCCAACATGTTGGACCCCCATGCAAACTGGTGACCCTATGTCACCATATCCTCGAGAACCAACCCCCATCCCACTGCCAGTCCCTTCGACCTACGGTTAGGACACAAGAAGCCACCTACGAAACCTGCCAGTACTAATGGTAGTGGGGCATAATCCAAATCAATGAACTCCTGCCAAGGGATCTCATACCCACAAATCAAATCATCATGCAAAATCCAACGAAGCGCCTCTGTCCCACCCTCCTCAATCTTCTCATAAGGCAATAGTGCACCTACCATAGGGATCCACAAAATCCGATAATAATCCTCTGGTGTGACTATGATCTCGCCTGTCGCCAAGTGGAAGGTGTTGGCATCACTATGCCACCTCTCTGCCAATGTTGTCAATAAACCCCAGTTAATGATATACCGAGGCATGTCCAATAAAGAGGATAATCTGCATCTCTCAATAATATCTCTATTTGTCTGTGTCAATCATGGAATCAGATACCATGGCCTCAGAAATTGCTCTCGTGACTACAGAACACCAAGCTGCTCCTATCACAAACAAAGAATGTCCAATATCAGTTCTCATATCGAAAATCAATCCCATATCAACATCAAAATTCATATCAACTTGAAACAATGAAAATCAAATCAAGTTTCATATCAAAAATCAATCCCATATCAATATCAAAATTCATATCAACTTGAAACAATGAAAGTCAAATCAAGTTTCATATCGAACATCAATCCCATATCAACATCAAAATTCATATCAACTTGAAACAATGAAAATCAAATCAAGTTTCATATCAGCAATCAGTCCCATATCAACATCAAAATTCATATCAACTTGAAACAATGAAAATTAAATCAAGTTTCATATCGAAAATCAATCCCATATCAACATCAAAATTCATATCAACTTGAAACAATGAATATCAAATCAAGTTTCATATCAAAAATCAAAACCCATATCAAAATCAGAACAAAATCAACTTGAAACAACGAAATATAAAATCAATTTTCATATCAAACATCAAGACCCATAACGCAAGCACCATATCGAGCAATCGTATCAAAAGATCCATATCAAAAATCAAAAACCCATATCAAAGACCCATAACGCAAGTAACTCAAAAATCCATATCACACAAATCATATCAGAAACCATATCGAAAATCAAGAACTGGAACCCATATCGGACATCACATTCAATAACAAGGCAAAAATCAAAGATCCAAATCAAAAAGATAAAACAATGATCATCATTCAAATCAATCAGCTTGGTACTTCAACTGCAAAAGCAATTTCACAATCTATCAAGACTCGGACATCATCGCAGCAGACACACAGATTAACTATCGCACCCATCCAAGAACACTTGGCAGACACCTACTCACCCCAACCTATCTTCATTCCTCTAAATTTACCTCACAACATCATATTTTCCTCCTAAAAACACTACATTTTCTGCCTACGCGCTAAGATTTTTTTCCTATGCGCTAGCCAAACACCTCTATGTGCTACCCTGTTCTACCCATGCGCCACCATCTTTACCCTATGCTCTAGGTTTCACCTACGCGCTACCCTTTCCCCGCTATGTGTTAGCTTGTTAGCCCTATACGCTAAAACTACCTAATGCGCTAGCCTACATTGTCTATGAGCTACAAAACCTATCCCCGATGCTACCCGAATTCCAAAACTCTACGCGCTACTTTTTTTTCGTATGCGCTACGATGCATACCCTACGCGCTAACACGTGAAAATTCGACATAAAAAATAAAAAACGTGCTCAAAAATGACAAATCAAAAAGCAAAAAGGGGCCAAATTAGATGACTTATAGGTGGACCATACGTGACAGGCCTCCGGTACTGATGAACGCGCTCAAATTGATGAGAAGCATAGGGAACTGACATTTTGTCTCTCTCTCCAAATGTCACTTTCTCCGAAGTCAACAAGCACAAATGATGCAAATAAAACCACTTTTCACCTTTTTATAGGGTAAAAGAAAATTAGGGTTGGTAGGTGGGGGGCATGTATTTTGCTCATGGTCTCGCTTCTAACCCTAGCAAACATCATTATCGGGAGATGAATCAATTGGTGCACATTCAACATCGACAAAATTTTAAAATGCGATCAAATCTACCACAATTATCAAATCACCCAAATTTTCAATTTTTTTATTCATCTCCTGAGGGGACTTTATTAACATCATTTATCAAATTCTGGGGCACGACATCGACATTTCGACACTGATCAAATTTTGACAACACATCAATTTTCTTTGAATCAACATATGCACACACGTCACTTAAAAGAGGGGCAAAATGTAGACGTATAAAAATGAGCACATTCCTAAATGAATATTTAATGTTCATTTTATTCTCATTCCTCTATTTAGTTAAATCTAATTTAATTAAATCACTCACATTCCTCTATTTGATTAAATAAATTATTCAATTTATTTATTTAAATTCACCTAAGCCTTTCATGTCATTTAATTGAATAAATCATTTTATTTAATTAAATCCCTTATCTCTCCTTTTAATTAAATTTGCATTTAATTAAATTATTCACTTCAAATAAATAAATCTAATTTATTTATATCCTCCACTTACAACCACAATTAAAATAAAGTAATTTATTTTAATTAAATTCTATTTTCCCCACCCACTTGCAAAATCCTACATCTCCCACTTGTCTCTTAAAACCCCTTTCTAAATTCTTCTAGAACCCATCTAATCCTAATCAATTAGCCTAAACCTTTCAATTATCCCTTTCCCCTAAATTTGAGGATGTTACTTCTCAAATTTGGAGTAAAGTCTTCCAAAGGCATTAAAGCCTTTATGCCTTCAACAAGCTAACTTGTTGAATACCCCCAAATTTGGAAGGACTCTTACAAATTTGTCCCAAAGTCTTCCAAACCATTAATGGTTAACTAACCCTTTGTGGCATGGTTAGAGACTTTTTGCCTAACTCAACCCTCATCTAACCATAGGGTCTCATCAAGCATTCATTGCTTTGACCATGGTTATTCCTTTAACCTTTGCACAAGATTTTATCCTTTGGGTAAAAGCTTTATTCAATGGGTAATCTTAACCTAACCTTAACCCTTACCTCCTAAGGTAACCATGAGGTCTTCTCAAGCATTTAATGCTTCTTTCATCTCCTCTCAAGCAGTCTTATGTTGACAATTATCACCATTTCATTGGTGAGAATTGTAAACATGGATTGATAACTTTCAATCCTGACCCTTGATAAGCTCATCCAATCTTGACCATCCATTGCCCTATTTTTCCTATAAATAGAGCCCTCATTCCCTCATTCTCATCATCCAAGTCTTTAGCATCTCACTTATACTCATTTTTAGCAAGCATTTAATCTCTCTTTGAAATAGAAATAGTCTAATAAAAATTTTAGAAGCATTTCTATCATCATAGTTGATCATAAAAACTAGTATATCATGTTAGGATAGTCTTTTACTAATCTCTTCATCTTATCATCACTAGTTTAGTTCATATTTGTTAAAATCATGCATAGTTAGGATTGTATTCATATTAAGAATGATCAAAAGCATCCCTCATTCTCATGATTGTCATCCCTAAGTCACTTTGCTCAAAGATCTGAGAGCAAAGGCATTGGCTTGAGGGGTCTTGTGAGATAGAGAACAATGGAACACCCCTTGGGAAGTTGAGTTATTCCTGATAGCTCCATAACTTGCACCAAGAGTCCCATTGGTGTGTGGGCAAGTCGTTGAATTTTGTAATTTCCATTTGATTGCACCGCTTTTCCCACATACAATATTCTTAGTCTTGGAATGCAACACCGGATTCTTAGAAATGTTAATTGCACTTGAATTGTCATAGTAAATAGCAATAGGCTCATCATACACAACTCTGATATCTTTCAACATCTGCTTCATTCATACCACCTAAGTACAATTGTTAGCATCAACAATATACTCTGCCTCTGCAGTAGATAAAGAAAATGATTTTTTTCTTTTTACTCAACCATAAAACCAAGCTCTTTCCCAAGATAAATGCACCACCACTAGTACTCTTCCAATCATCAACATCTCTTGCCCAATCAGCATTAGCAAAATCACTCAAAGTAAAACCATCATCTTTAGGGTACCATAAACCAAAATCAACAGTTCCTTTCAAGTATCTAAAGATTCTGTTAACAACAACAACATAAGATTACTTAGGATCATCTTGAAATCTAGCAACAAGACAAACAGCATTCATGATAGTCGGTCTAGTCTGAGTCAAATATAACAATCCACCAATCATAGATCTATATTTGGTTTGATTTGCTTTAGGGAATCATCATCCTTAGTCAACTTACATCCAGCCACCATAGGAGTCCCAACTGGCTTTGTATCCTCTAAACCAAACTTCTTTAACAACTCTTTCACATACTTGGACTGTGATATTAAAATTTCTTTTTTTGACTATGTAATTTGCAATCCCAGAAAGAATTTCATCTCTCCAATCATAGACATCTCAAACTCATTTTGCATTTCATTAGAAAACTCTTTGCACAAACTATCATTTCTTTGAAACATAATATCATCAACAAAAACTTCAACAATTAGAATAATATCATGATCAATCTTGAAGTACAGGTTACTATCAATAGTACCTTTGCTATATCCAAGCTTCAGCAGATACTTATCCAATCTAGCATACCATTCTCTTGGAGCTTGCTTCAATCCATACAATGCTTTCTTGAACCAGCACATCATATCCCTTTGATTAATCAATAGAAATCCATTTGGTTGCTCTATGTATACTTCTTCTTCCAATTCGCCATTTAGGAATGTTGACTTGACATCCATCTAATAGACTTTGAACTTTGTAAGTAGCATAAGCAAGAAATAATCTAACAGCTTCAATCCTCACCACCAAAGCAAAAGTCCCCTCAAAATCAATTCCTTCCATTTGAGAATATCCTTTACAAACAAGTCTAGCTTTGGTTCTAACAACTTCGTCTTGTTCATTCAATTTATTCCCGAAGACCCATTTAGTTCCAATTACATTTTTGTCCTTAGGTCTAGGAACAAGAATCCATATATTGTTCTTTTCAATCTAATTCAATTCTTCTTCCATCACTTTTACCCTATGTTCATCTTTACATGCTTCATTGACATCCTTAGGTTCAATCTTAGAAATCAAACAATATTCAACTTGATCTTCTACACTTCTTCTCCTAGTCTGGACACCTTTATTTCTATCTCTAATAATCTGATTTTTGAACTTATTTAATCTTGCATATCTAGGAGTCTTAGTATTTTCTTGATTTTCAGACTCTTAAGTTCTTTCTTCTGCACTTGCATTCGTTCCTTCACCTTGATTCTTTGGATTCACCAAAACAATCTGAACTTGATTCTTGGTCTATGGTTGTTTTCCTTTATTTGCACTAGCACTCTGATCATTTGAATCATATCCACAAGATCTAATCTATTTATCATCACTTTCATCAACTCTGACATTTTCACTCTCAAATATCTTTCTCAATCTCTTGTTATAACATCAGTAGGCCTTGCTTTTAGTAAAATAACCAAGAAATATTCCTTCATCACATCTAGCATTAAACTTCCCTAAATCTTCATCTCTTATGATATAACATTACTTCCAAAAATTCTAAAATATTTATCAATAGGAGAATGACCAAACCATAATTCATAAGGAGTCTTACTGGTATCACCTTTGATATGCACTCGGTTAAGACTGTACATTACAGTACTCATAGCTTCTCTCTAATAGACATGTGGAACATTTCCTTGCAACATCATTGTCCTGGAAGCTTCCTGAATGGTTTTGTTCTTCCTTTCCACTAATCCATTTTGCTGAGGGGTTCTCAGAGCAGAAAACATTCTTCTTATCCCATGCTCTTCATACTATGCATTAAACTCACCGAAAATGAATTCTCCACCTCTGTCAGATCTCAGGCACTTCAACTTCAAACCTATCTCAATTTCTACCATAGCTTTGAAAATCTTGAACTTCTCTAAAGCTTCAGACTTATCCCTTAAGAAAGTAACCCACGTCATCCTTGAATAATCATCAATCAGCAACGAAATGTTTGTCTCCTTCCAAGCTTCTAAATTTAGAAGGTCCACACAAGTCAGTATGCACAAGATCTAATAATCATTTAGAAAAATGCTTCTTTCTCCTAAATTATATTCTGGTTTGTTTCCTTAACTGACATTCCTTTCACATAGGGTTAGCAAGTTTCATTAACTTGGGAAGATCTCTCATGGCCTGAGTAGAACTTATCTTAACAATGTTATCAAAATTCACATGACACATCCTTCTATGCCACATCCGACGTTCATCAATTTGAGCAATCAGACATCTTCTATCGAAGCTATTAAAGTGAAAGATATTACCTTTAGTATTTGTACTTGATGCAATCTCAATTCTGGAGCTACCCAAGATTATATAATTTTCATTCTTGAACTGAAGATCATAACCCTTGTCAACCATTTGTCCAACACTAAAAAGATTATGTTTTAGGCCTTCTACAAATAAGACATCATCAGTATTGTGCATACCATCAAAAGAAATATAACCTCTACCAC
Organism: Cryptomeria japonica; assembly: GCF_030272615.1. NCBI lineage: Eukaryota > Viridiplantae > Streptophyta > Pinopsida > Cupressales > Cupressaceae > Cryptomeria > Cryptomeria japonica. The sequence goes on along the minus strand of NC_081409.1, from coordinate 562,452,107 downwards.
GGATTATACCAACTTTATCATCTTCAAACTCACAAGTCCACCTTCGTACTTCTCCAAGCTCACAAACTTACTTTTATCACTTTTCATATGATGAGAGCATCTGATGTCTATCACCCATTCATCTTTCTCTTCAACCTATGCAGCCAAAGCTCTTTCCACATTCATGCAGCCAGTAGAATCAGTAGGTATTGGATCATCTTCCTTGATAGAAATAAACAATCATTCAATGTCACTTGTATTTCCTTTATCTAATTCATCATCTGTCACACCTTCATCAACAGCATAATAACATATTTTATGATATTTAAGCTTGAAATTTTTCTTAGGAACTCTTTCTGAACACCTTGAAGCAAAATGTCCTATCTTATTGCATGAAAAACATTTAAAAGACAACTTTCCTTCATACTTACCAACTCCTTTAGGTAACCTTCTGGCAATCAATGCTTCAAGCTCCTCAAGCTCTCACTCTTCTTCTTCCATTTCCTTCATCTCCTTCTCATATCTTGACATCCTCCTTGAATAACTTTCTCCCGGATCATATCTTTGCTTATCCTTTCTAAAAACAGTGGCTTTGAATGCAAATTCTACCTTAGGAAGGGAGTCACCAAACTCACTCAATTCAAAGGTCGATAACTTACCAATCAACATGTCTCTAGTCACATCAGTCATGGTTCAAATCTCCTCAATAGCAGCAACTTTGTGTTTGTAGGATGCAGGTAAGGATCTGAACACTTTAGCAACAATCTTTGATTCTTCCAACTTTCCACCAACACATCTGATATTGCACACAAGTTCATTCACCTTCTACATAAAAGAAGTAATGTTCTCATCTTTGCCTATCCTCAACATCTCATACTTTCCCTTCAGACTCTACAACTTAGCAATCCTCACATAGTTGTCTCCTTCATACAGGGTTTCCAACTTCTTCCAGATCTCATGAGCAGTTTGCAATTCCATAACATTTGTCATTTCAGAATCTGTCAAGGCACTCAACAATGCTTCCTTAGCCCTAATTTTGCATTCAACTTCCTTTATCTCATCTGGAGTTGAAGGTCCATTTGCAGGAATAGTATACTTGTTCTTTGTAATAGTCCAGTAATATTCGCCAATACATCTGAGATGACACTCCATGTGACTCTTCCAAAGAGAATAGTTAGTACCATCAAATCTTGGACTGTCCTTCTTGTAAGATGGCATCCTGGATCACCTCAAGCACTTAAGCTTCTCTAGAGGAACTTTCTCTGATACCAATTGATGAAATAGCTCTGATTCTAAGCAGACAACTGAGAGGGGGGGTGAATCAATTGTCTCACAAACTTGCTCAAATTAAACTTAATCTCAGATCTGATTATTAAGCATGAAAGCATAAATCAACAACACATCAAGAACACATATAACACCAAGATTTTTGACGTGGAAAACCCAGTCAAGAGAAAAACCATGGTGGGAACCTACCCACAATATGATGATACTCTATTAGAAGTATATGACATATTACAATGGGGAATGCACATGCATTCAGGCACACTGCCTAGAGCTCACTGCTCAAAAACAAGAAAGGGCTACAACCCAAGGAAGACTCATTGTCTTAAAAACATATTAGAATCACATCTGAAAGGTCATGAACTAATAGAATAGCATCTCCTAATGCCTGGTTGCAGTTCCAGTTAAGCACATAACAACTTCTTCTCACTCTTCTTCTCTGCCTCAAAAAAATTAATACATTATTCGCACATACACTCATCCACGACATACATAATTATAAGGATATTACATTTATTTATACATGACATCAATCTCACCAAGGTCATCTCAACACGCTCCACCTAATTACAAAAATATAATCACACACGCTACAATATCACATGCAGACCAAGCAATGTTGGCTAAGACATAGCACGGACCCATATCACATGCCTCTAATGCGAAACACCTCCAATAATTGCATTGAACATCTGCAACATGCTACAAGCATTTGGTCAGCCAAAACAATGAAGAACACCAACACATCGGATAAAATCATCAATTATGCACACAATGATCAATGTGGACCACCAGCACAAAAGGAACACGATCCAGAAACATCCACAAGCATCATGAATTACCACCACAACATCTGCAACAACTCAAATTACTAAAATCACATTATCATTATACCGAACTTCAAGAACACTAACTGCAATGACTGTCAACCAGGAAAAATCACTTGCGGAGCTCCAAACCATGAACCACTTGAATTGAAGATACACATGGATGTTCCAAACATTTCACCAAATCCACAGATCGGGATATTGCAATGCAAATCAAAATACTGACGCTCAGGAATCACTGAACAACAAAAAAACCAGCCACAACACAGATAGCCAAAACTCACTCAAATCTTCATGTGAACCCCTAAAAATTGCACTAAATCATCTATACACAATCCTCAACAAACCCTTTAATCCACAAACACTGATCATCAACATGTTGAACAATTCACTTACTGGCCTCCACTATAATACTATCTCAAACAGAGAAATATGTTGACATCAATGACAACACATATCTCAAATATCATTAAAGCACATATTTGTAGCATACTAACAGAAATCTCCAACAATTAATGCCTTGGGAATATGGTAAAGTATGGAGAACATGTGGAAGGAATTCAAACCATGACCAGCATAGCACACGAGTAGGATTTGCAATCTTGGCTGGCAAATATCTCAATATCAATGAGCAAGATTTATAGGACAAGGTAAGAATGCTTAATCATAAGTGTCAAACTCATGCGAAGGATCATCATAGGGGATGGGCGAGTATTAGAAGAACAACCTGTCCTAAGAGCCTAATTTTTTTCTCGCTAAAGTTGAAGAGTGGTCGAGTGGCGGTGGGATTCTCAAATGGATACACCCATTGTGCTTGAGACGGCAAAGCAACAGATGGCTTTTTTAAAGGAGGTGTTGAATAAGAGGTTGCTCTCTGTCATGGAGACAAGCCACCCTCTATTAGGATTCCCAAAGATACTGAGAGGGGGGGTGAATCAGTATCTAACTGGTATATCAAATTACTTGATTTAAAACATGAAAAGCATATTAAAACTGAGTGTCGGTAAACCAGAAATAATGTAGTAAATAAGAATAATAACAACAACGTGAGAAGCACACCATAACACAGTATTTTAACGAGGAAACCTGGTGTGGGAAAAACCTTGGTGGGATTTGTGACCCACAATATTTGCTTACTGGCCAATAAGGGAATATTACTCTTACAATAGGGGCCTGCACATGCAGGAAGGCCAAGTAACTAGAGCTCACTGCTCAATTACAAAAGAAGTCTCACTGACTTACAAAAATGGATTATACTAATCCAATGTCTTGTACTACTTTAGATCAGCATCTACTATGCCAGATTCAGTACTGATTTAAGCTCTGCTACAACATAAACCCTTAACCAATAATTCGCATATTAGGTCTGTATATTTTGCATCCTATATCCTTATCACTTAAATGATCTACAATGATCTCATACATATATGAGTCATATTACAATCTGCCATGTCGGCTTACAAAAGATTTTACAATTAATTACAAAATATAAATACATAAAATTCTTGTCGGCCAGGGTGTCGGTATTCTTCCTTTTTGTTGTCGGTGTTTTGTGTGTCGATGTAGAATGTCGGTGTTGGTGCCTGTGTCTACCTGCCAGTATCACATGATTGCAAGGTTGCCATCAATGACAATAACTTCAATCACCTACAATTTCTCATTGGAGTGTGCATTTGCCAACAATCTCCCCCTTTGGCATTGATGGCAAAGCTCATGAGAAAAATTCAAGAGTGGATCCAAAAATTGAAGTCCAAAAAATCTTTGCCAACAATCCAAAAATATATGCTCCCCCTGAGCAGATAATCTCTACTTCCTTCTGACCATTTTTCTCATTATACTACTCTCCCTTTGACATCAATGACAAAGGTTGTCATTCGTTGTCAGTGGAGTCATGCCTGGATTCTTGTAACCGGTGGGTTACAATCTGAAAGATATCTGTCAAAATCAAATTTATACTATTACTGAATGTTTTGTTGTCTTTTATTGCCTCTTGAGTTCTCTGTGCTATACCGGTGAGTATGTGCATTTTCTCTTCTGGTGTCTTCAATCCGGGAACCAAAGCCTCAGATATTTCTTTTCTCAAAGAAGTGAGGTATTCTATTCTTGGACCAAGTCTGCATTTCAAGTCCTTTGCTTTATCCTTTATTCTTTGTTTGTCATTTTCTAACTTTTGATTTTCTCTTCTTGCTCTGTTATCTTCTTTTCTATCTCCAAAAATGAATCCGATGATCCTATCAGATTGTCAGCAATATTGTTTATCTTATCTTGTGCTTTGTTGATTTCCTTGTCAAGGTCTTCTGTTAAGACATTTGTTTTACAAGTGTCCATGTACAGTTTCTTGGAGTCAAGAATTATTTCTCCAAGTTCCGATAATAGGGTATCCATTTTCTCCTTATTCTTCTTCACAATTTCCTCAAAGAATTTTTCTTTTTCTTTAATCATTCTTTCCTTAAATGAATCCTCGTTTATTTGATCAACAGTCAATATGTTACCAGTGATAAACTTAGACAATGTGTCTAGTTGACCTAAAGAATCCTGACTATCAACTGTGCACTTTGGTGCAATCAATTTAAGAATTGGAATTGTATCATCAATAGCCTTATAGGCTTGTGCATTGCATTCTGTGATCTTCTTTATTGAATCTAACAGGACCTCTATTACATTTGTAGGTCTGAATTCTGCCATAGATGTACCAGATGTTTGTCCAACAGTCTTTACAATAGTCATGCTACCGATTGTGGTAATTACTTTCCTTGATCCGACCTCTAGTAGGTCATTCTGTGTTTGCATTTCCGCAAACAAAGGTTTTTTCTTTTCAGTTTGGGTCTGTGGCACTGTCTCTGTCTGAACCTGTGCTTCAACCTGTACCTATTTTGGTTTCTCTATCTGTGTCTTAGAGGGTTTCTCTAAGCTTTTAACTGCCGGTTTCTCATATGTAATCTCAGTTTGTACCTTTGAACTCTCTTTTGTCAGTTCTTCAGATGGTTTTTCTGTTGTATCTACTTGTTTCTCAGTGGTATCCTCTGTCGGTTGCTCTTCCTGTGTAGGTGTTTCTATGTTCATCTCAACCTCTACAGTTGGTGACTCAGTAGTCACGTTTTTCTCCTTATCCTCAGTGGTTTCTCTATCAACCACAACATTTACTTCCTGTGTGTCTACATTCACAGTATACAAAATTTCAAACTCGGGATTTGTATCCTCTAGTGGAGTCTTCATACTCTCTGTTGTCGGTTGATTGTCAATAGTATCTACCGGTGGAGTATCTGAAGGAGGTGGGGGCACATTGTTAGTTATTTTAAGGCTTGGAGGTCCACCTACCTTACCTTTCCCCTTATCTATGACCTTTTGATATACTTTAATAGTCTTTGGTCTAAGTAATTCTTCCTCTTTTTCTTTTTCCACAAAGAATATATCCCATGCATCTGTTGTTTCCTCAAAGACTTCCTTTACTCTACCTGCCATCAATGCTACATGCCGGTGAGCAGTAGAGAATACTATCCGGTTTGCTTCACTGATAAGTTTATCAATTTCATCTGTTGAGTTGACTGGATGTACTGCAACTAGTTTTTCAATCTTAATTTTCTTGTCCATTTCAACAATTGCTAACCTTCTAGCTTCAAGTCTTCTATACAGATCATTTGGAATTTCATCAACAATTTGCATCAAAAATTTCTTGTATATATCTAAGTGTAGAATTACATTGTTCTCTATGCTTTCCTTATCATCGGGTGATAGTGTATTGTATATTTTGTTGATGTTCTTCAGCTTACCATCCTCTGTAATATCACTAAGAAGTTTGTCTATTGGAGCAATATCTTGTTTTACCTTATTTTTCTTAGGAGTCATTTTCTTTGTTGGAGGCCTTACTGCTTGTTGTTTTTGTCTGGTTCTTTTTGGTGTAGGAGAGGGTACCGGTGTGGGTTTTCTTTTCCTTTCTACCCTTTAAAATATTGTCAGTATATCACTCTCAGAATAAGTTCCAGCCGGTGAAATATGAGTTTCCGTTTGAGGTGCTTCCAACTCACTTTCACTTATACCAGTTTGTCTCAAAACATCTTCCTTGATTGCCTTTTCTTGTCGGGTTCCTTTTCTTACAGTTGCTTCGACTTTCTTAACCCTTTTCCTAGATTGAATAATACTTTCTATTGTTTCAGCACTACCAAACACTTTCTCTTCCGATTCCTTTGGAGCTTCAAGGAGGGCTTTTGCATAAGTTTCTATGATGTTGTCATCTATTTCATAGCCCATTTTAGTTACCCAAATAGTTCTAGGGATAACTGCCTCCATCGAGATTTCATCTTTCTTGATCACAAAACAGATTTCTTTTTGATACTTATCCACAATAGCTTGTGACAATCTTACTCTAGTTTTCATTCAAGCCTTTAATGCTTGAAAATACTCATTTAGGTTTTTCTCCTGATTCTCTCTCATATTGTTTAGTAAATCTAACAGTTGTTTTCCTACCGGTATGTCAAAGCCAAACTCTCTAGCACCAATACCGGGCACTTGTTTGGTTATGTACAGCATCAAACAAACAAGTAAGTTTCCAAATCCGAATTTTCCTTTCTTATCTCTTTTAATCTTTCCCAAATTGTCTATTAACTCATCTTTAAGCCATTCACATATATCTATTCTTGCATTATCATTGACCATATCATAGGCACTTTTGATACATAGGCTAGAAATTGAGTTCAACCTATTTGCATGAGTAGCCTTATAACCTAAGATCATACTGATAAATCTGACATTAATGTCTTTTACATCGTTTACCCTTAAAGACCTTTTATCAAATGTTGCACCGGTTAGGTTTATCACTGTGTCATTTGAGACCTTTGTTTTGTCAAGTCTGTTACCGGTGGAAGGTAACCCTATTACAGCTTTTACCGCTTCTTTTGTGATTTTATGGATTGAATCCAACCAGAAAAATTCACCATGTACTCTGCTTAACACAATCCTTATGATATCCTTGGGAAAATCCAGGATACTAAGAATTTCAGTAAAACCTAGGGTTTCCACTATTTTGTGTTCCGGCTTGACATTTCCAGACTCATCACAAATCACAGACTTATACATATTCTTAATCTCATCATCACCTAATTCCTCAATATGACAATGTATATACATCCTAGGGTCTTCAGCATATACTACTCCCTTAGGAATTTGAGAAAATGCACCTATGCTATCATCTTTCTTTTCAATTTTGAGAACCAGTTTGAAAACGGGTCTAGGGCGCTTAATAACCTCAACAACAGTAGGGTTTGCAATAAATTCAGGAGTGGATGAAGATGCCATAGCTATAAATACCTCAATCTGCCTTAGGGATGAATGCTTTGATGGATTGCTTCACTTCTTCGCTTAGAATGCCTTCGCTCAGGAATTTTCGCACTCTCAAAGATTTGAATGCTTAGTGAATGAAAAAGGAGCCAAAACATTTGCTTTATAATGTTATTTTCTACAACTACCATATTTAATGCTCATCGGTTAAGTCACAACTTAACTCATCTGCCGGTATAGAAGTAATTTCAACTTCTCACCATCAACTGAGGGAATAATAGCATGTTTTTCATTTTGTTGCTAAACCCCCAAACCTTTTCTTTACCTTTCAAACTAGGACCTTTTGTATTTGCCGGTGATGCCTTACTTCTACAAAATTTTGCAATATGTCCAATTTTGTTATAAGCATAACAAGTCACATTGTTCTTCTGAATAGCTTTCCCATATCCTATGTCGGTATGTGTTCTACATTGATTAGATAAGTGTCCAAATCTTCCACAAATATAACATCTTACATTCATTCTGCAATTCTCTGAATTATGACCAACTTTGTTGCATTTAGAACATTGACCGGTGGGTGTATTAGTACTCTGATGATTTCTAGATCTACACTTATTTTCTCTATGACCATACTTGTTACAGTTAAAGCATTTGCCATTAAATTTGTAAGCAGTAGGTTGTCTTACCAGTTTGCTATGATCATGATTGTTTGCAGTACCGGAGCTTTCACCAACTTCAAAGCCAAGGCCATTTGTATCACCATTAGGTTTTTTATTCTTCAACATGTCACCAAGTTCTTCTGAACTTTTCTTGAATTTCTCCTTGTGTTGATTTGCAGCAGTCAGTTCATTTTCCAAGATTCCTTTCTGTCTCATGAGTTCAGTTCTATCATTTTGTGTGTGCATAAGATATATCTTCAACATATCATTTTCATGACTGAGTCTTGTCTTTTCATTTCCAGCATCATTTAGTCTTCTAACCAAGTCTTCTTCATTCTGCTTTCTGTCTTCAATTTCTTTACAGAATCTCATAGTCATATCCTGCATCTCATTCTTTGTTGTACTGATTTCTTGTCTTAGCTTGTTTACCAAATCATTAAGAGTTTCCTTTTCATTTTCCTCATTCTGCATCTTTTCACAAAGTTCTCTCCTCTTGTTCCTTGCAATAGTAAAATTCTCTTGAAGTGCTTGAATAATATCCTGAGCAGCCTTCAGATCATCCTTAAGTTTGATATTCTTCACTTTTTCTGCAGCATAGTCTGTAAGAGTTGTTTCCAATTGCTTTCTCAAGTTTTCCATCTCTATCTGTGATAAGATCTTCCTCAAGTTGTTAGGCTTTTGAAAGTAGAGGACAAGGCTCTAATACCAATTGTTAGGATTCCCAAAGATACTGAGAGGGGGGGGGGGTGAATTAGTATCTAACCGATATATCAAATTACTTGATTTAAAACATGAAAAGCATATTAAAACTGAGTGTCGGTAAACCAGAAATAATGCAGTAAATAAGAATAATAACAACATGAGAAGCACACCATAACACGGTATTTTAACGAGGAAACCCAGTGTGGGAAAAAGCTCGGTGGGATTTGTGACCCACAATATTCGCTTACTGGCCAATAAGGGAATATTACTCTTACAATAGGGGCCTGCACATGCAGGAAGGCCAAGTGCCTAGAGCTCACTGCTCAATTACAAAAGAAGTCTCACTGACTTACAAAAATGGATTATACTAATCCAATGTCTTGTACTGCTTTAGATCAGCATCTTCTATGCCAGATTCAATACCGGTTTAAGCTCTGCTACAACATAAACCCTTAACCAATAATTTGCATATTAGGTCTGTATATTTCACATCCTATATCCTTATCTAAATGATCTACAATGATCTCATACATATATGAGTCATATTACAATCCGCCATGTCGGCTTACAAAAGATTTTACAATTAATTACAAAATATAAATACATAAAATTCTTGTCGGCCAAGTTGTCGGTATTCTTCCTTTTCGCTGTCGGTGTTCTATGTACCAGTGTAGAGTCTGTCGGTGTCGGTGTCGGTGCCTGTGTCTGCCTGTCGGTATCACATGATTGCAAGGTTGCCATCAATGAAAATACCTTCAATCACCTACAATTTCTCATTGGGGTGTGCATTTGCCAACACCCTCTGGTTCTGCATGTTGTAAAAAATATTTTGGGGGAGGGATTTATGAAGGCATACTACTGGTATCGGGTCAATGTAGATATCCTTGCTATGTTCCTAGTGATAATGGTCTATATGGGGGTGAGCAAGCAATAGGAAAAGAAGGCATGCCAAATGATCTTTCGGCATGCCTTTCTAGGGGAGATTGATGCGACCTTGGACAACATTAATGGGAACCTTCACATCCCAATGGCGTAGAATTACTACATGTCCATGAGGAACAGTGTGAAAGTCAATAAATTTATGATTGTGCATACCTTAGAGCTCGAGAGAGTGCAGCAAAGCTGGCCTGAGAAGAATCGAAACATCACCCTCATTTTACAAATCACGAGCATTGAGGCAGGCCCTACAGGTGGGTGCATGTGAGGAAGGATTAATTGGGCGTAGAGATATTGGCGTCGATGAGCAGGGGTTTGAGATGGGATAAAATGACTAAGGGTTGGGGCTTGGGGAGGAGTGGACCCCAAACGATTCTAGAGATGTCAAGGAGATAGCGGATAGCCAGACTCATGCATTGTGCAGCCCGGAATGTCTAGTGATTGTCAAAGCTATGGCGACGCGAAGAGCTCATGAGGAGACTTCCAAATCCGATGAGGACTAAGGGGTCGACCGAGGACTAGGCAATACTCTATTTTTTTCTTCTCTACTTCTATAGATAGGATGGTTTTGAGTAGGTGGAATATAACTCCCCCTCTTTATTTTGAGAATTTTTGTATAGTTTTGATATGTAATAGGTGTATTCATAGTACGTTCGCCCAATTTTGACACTATATGGGCATTATGTTGCAATGACAAAATGAAGAATGCCCAATTTTGTTACTGTGTGGGCACGATGTAGTGGTGGTAAAATGAGAATTCTTAGATAGTGATGTTAGGAATGTGGGTCGAGATTAGGGAAAATAGTGCTCTACAAGTGAGACTTGAGTCTTGAGGAATGTAGTTGGATCTCTACAAATTGGATATAGATGTAAATCCTTTATTAATATCAGTACAAGGGTGCTACCCCTAGCAACTATTTTATCGATAAAAAATAAAAATAAAACTCCTACTTTTTAGTTTGAAGATTTGACAAGTGCATTTGGGATGGGGCTAGAAATTACCCCACTAGCTTAGATTTTTTTTGCCACTTGTTAATCATCCAAGATTTTTAAATGCTCACCATTTTTTATTATCATTTAATGTTTTATTTACTATATTGAATTGAATATGTAAATTAATAAAATTCATGAGACCACTAACTTCCATAAATTTCAATTTTAAAACTTTTAAGCTTAAACTACACTAGAAATTTATGGGACCATCTACTTTAAAATATTCCCAAAAAATATTAGAGATACCTAACGAATTTTTTCAGGAAGCTCCCATCCATTGGACCCACCTTTAGTCCCCAATTATGCTATTAGCATATTTGTTCTCCAAGGATTTTTGCCCTTTTTTAGACCTTTTATGGATTATCGTTTGTGAAGTCAAGTTCATCGGGATATTATTTCATTTCTCCCTAAGACCCTTTCCCACATTCTACTTAACAAATACCTTTATTTCTTTGTTGTTATTTAGATATTCATTCAAACCAGCATTCCATTTGTTCATCCACTTATTTGAGTGGGTGAATATTAGGAGAGGATATAAATTATGCCACCAACTTAGGCTCTTTTTTTTTGGCTCCTTGCCAATAATTTGAGATTTTTAAATTTCTACCAAAAAAATTTATTATAAATTTATATTTATTTACTATGTTGAATTGAATATGCAGACTAATAAAAACCAACTTCCATAAATGTTGGGGCTTAAATGTTTAAGCTTGAACTACACAACAAAAAATTCATGAGACCGCCTACTTAAAAATATTCCTAAAAAATCTCAACATCACCTTTTTTATTAAAGAAGCCCCCATCCATGGGACCCCACACTTAGGCTAGGGTCTCATGGAGGGGCTTTAGGTTCTATTTTTAAGGAGCAAGAAATCCCATGGAGCAAAAAACAAATTGCTACAGCATTAATTAGAATCTTTTCCTAAAAACATAATAGGGAAGCAAGAAATTGTCCCACTAGCATAAGTTTTTTTTATTGTACTATAGATTCATTGGACTCTCCAATTAAAAATAATCCTTAAAAAACTCAACAACACCCACAATATTTTTTAGGAAGCCCCCCTCCATAGAACCCTAGCCTTAGTCCCTAGTTATGCTATGAGCATATTTGTTCTCCAAGAAATTTTTGCCCCTATCTAGGTCTTTTGTTTATGATTATTTGTGAGATTAAGTTCATCCAGCTATTATTTCCATTCTCCCTAACTCCCTTTGCCACATCAACTTGCAAAATTTATTCATAACAAATGCTTTTATTTCTTTGTTATTATTTAGATATTCATTCAAACCAACATTCCATTTGTTCATCTATTTATTGTTGACTAGAAATTCCTCCACCAACTTAGCTTTTTTTTATAAACAAACTAATAAATTTGTAAATAACCAACTTCAATAATTTTCTGAACTTAAATTGCACAATAAAACTCATAAGATCACTTGCTTTAAATATTCCTAAAAAATCTCAACACACATGAAAGTTTCTAAGAAGTCTCCATTCATGGGACCCCACCCAAAGTCCTCAATTATGCTATAAACATATTTGTTCTCTCTTATTTAGTTCTTTTGTTTATGATCATTTGTGAAAGTTCATTAAGATATTATTTCTTCTCTCTAACACCCTTCCCACAATCCTACAAAAAATGTTCATAAAAAAAAAAACCTTTATCACTTTGTTATAACCCTAAAATTGGCCATGGTATCTTTGTTCTCTTAATATGGTAGTATGAGATCTTAAATTCTATGTTTAAACATGAATATTTAATTACCATTAGACATTGAAATTTCTACATTCATCCGTCATTAATGTGTGCTCATTTTTATAAATTTCACATGTACTAATAACAGCTCACTTTTTGGCTTTTTTGGACCATAATTGATCCATTTGTGCATGGCCATGAGACATTTGTCTATTAGTATTGGCAATTTTAAGTGCACAATTATTGAGGTATCTTTAAGTAGGTACTGGGCAACACTTTGAAATGTGTACTTTTTGATCTTCACGGCATAATGGTTCCCACAACATGCATAGTTACAACCAAAAAGAAATCATCAAAATCTGATTTAGGATCTATGTGTGCACAAGTTAGTTATAACAACTACTGGTACACTTCCCCTAAACAATGAATTAACCATAAGATAATTAAAGTTTTATAACAATAATATATTACTAATAATGTAAATATTGACGTCCATTTTAAATATGAGTTCAATTATACAATATTTTTGCGAATGTTTAAAAATGTAGAATAAGATTTCGAATCCCAGCCAAGTTGGAACACTAAAAGATGCAAGTCCTCTTTGTAAAAGCAACTTAACTGACTCTCTACCTTATTGGTTTCAAGTTTAGACAACTCGGTTTTAATCCGTGACTGAACTCCAAAGAGCAAACACACACGATGGATACGCTAAATCCTCAGTTTTTTATTGTGATGATAACAATTCAAACCAAAGAAAATTATTTCAGATTGCTGTACAATGAATCTGAAAAGGTGATAATTTATGTATTCAAAAACAGAATTTCTAAAAGTTTTAAATTAGAACTTGGACCCAGTAAGTAGGAAATCATTCCTCTCAACCATAAAAATCGATGGCGTAGTTGCAGCAATGCAACAGATCCGAAAATTCAACTGGACCAAACCTCAATTCATTAAAAAGATTGGGTTACATATAGCATTAAAACAACTCTGTAGATGCTGAACATAATATATACCATCACATTAATGATTAAAACTATTGGCAGAAAAGGGATTAATTGGAAGTCAATTAATTGAATTTCATTCAAGACTTTGTAGTATACAGGCATTATACCGCCATCAACTGGCTCGGAATGGTTAGTTATTCACTTGTCAGGTCTCACAATGAGTGAGAACAAGAGCGGCACCAGCATCAAGAGAAATCTCAAACTTCCGGCAGATAGCCGACAGAAAAATCATATTTATCGTGTTGTACGTGCCAAACTTGTACAGGCAGGTTATCCTGCATCAAGAGAAATCTCAAACTTCCGGCAGATAGCCGACAGAAAAATCATATTTATCGTGTTGTACGTGCCAAACTTGTACAGGCAGGTTATCCTATGGTCAGATACAGAACAAGTTCTTCATGACCCCTCTTAATTGCTGAACTATTTGTATTATCAAAAGAATGAATACACATCACCTCAACCTGCCAAATGTACATCTCAAAAAGAATGAAAACAATTGAAAATGCTCTTCATTTTACAGCACTTGTACATCCACCCTAGGCTACAAACCCAGGAGAATTTAGCCATCTTTCAGTGGGCCAAAAGGGAGCTCTCATAAGTTGCACCTATCATAGCCAGTATACCAAGATGGTTCACCAACTCTTAAATAATCAGTATCCTCGTATGCATGGGGAAATGGCCCATAATCTCCTCCGTGTTCAGGTTTGCTCGTGGTTTGCTCTTCCTTTGCAGCAGCTTCTGCATCGAGAATGGACTCATCAGCTGGTGGAAATTGAAACTTGACTCGATCAGCCACCTGGCACATTGGACAGACACTGGATTTCAGAAGACGACTCTCCATAAGACGCTGATTAAGTTTGGCCATTTCAGTGGCATGTTTTCGGTTCAATTTGTCCATTTCTCTGCGCATAGTTTCAGCATTTTGTGCAGCAATAGCTGCAGAATCCTGCAGAGCAGAATTAACATTGGTTTGTTAACAACAATGCTACATAAAAGGAATTTCCAATCCAATAAAAGGTAGAGATGAGTTTGGTGTTTAAAGAAACTCACTTGAGCTATAGAAACGGCTTCCTCTGCCTCTTTCAGTCTTACAAGTAACTCTCCTGCAGCTTGAACAGCTTCAGCAGTGTCCCTCAATTGGTCTTGGAGTACCTTTATTTCTTCTTTCATCCTTTTCTTCTCTCGATCTCTTTCAAGTTTCAAAGCTACAAGCTCTGCAGCCTGGGCTTCAATGAAACGCAATTGTGAACCCTTTACTCCAACCTTTGCAGCTGCTTGTTTGATATTAGATGCACCTTCTTTAATTTTCCTATGCCTCGCAAGCAAAGCAATGTGCTTCTCCTGCAGGTCAGCATACTGATCTAGGAGGCGTGCATGTCCTTCCATTGCCATTTGCAGGGCTTCCTTCAACTCCTCAGCACATCTTTGTTCACATTCTACTTCCTGCTTCCTTTTCTCTGCCAACCTTCTATATGAATCAAGATCTGCTCTTAACTCTTCAGCCAAGGATATCCACTCGCTTTCTCTCTCTACCCACTGTTGCCTTTCTTCTTCCCATTTCTCATCAAGGAAAGTATGATCAGGCTCCTCAGTTGCAGGGTTAGCAGCATCAATAGGAACCTGAGGAGCAGTTTGAATAGGAATGTGACTAGGAGTCTCAGGGATTCTGCAAAGAGCAAGAGAATGATCCGATTCAGATAGCTCAGTCCTCCTCTGTATTGAGTGGCGTGTTAAGGAGAGCCGCTGTTTCCTAGTAGACATTGAAGAAGAACCAGGATCCAAGTATGACAGCAATTGATTTCTAAGGTGTTGAATCTCTTCAAGAAGTGCATCCCTTTCGCCTAGTTCATAAAAGTTGCGATACTTCTCAAGCTCCTCCATCAAATGCTTCTGTTCAATGATTGCTCGTGTTACCTCGGGATGATTCTCAAATTTATCCTTCAACAGCTGGATATGTCCACAGAAAAGCATGGTTTCAATCTTTGAATAGTTGGTAAGAAAATTAAGGTCACCAAAATAGAGAGAAGAAATAAACCTTGTGTTCATCTATTAATGACAAAAATTCTTCATTCATGAAGTCCTCTTCTGGAATAACACCGTCCACAAGGCCCTCAAGGCGAATGATTTTGTCCTCTCGGCTTTGCTGTATTATCGAATTGCATTCTCTTTCATGTTTGTACTGTCGAACCTGCACAATATTTATTCTCAGAACAAACCCTTTAAACCAGAGTACAACCATAGTAGCAACATTTTTCTGCTTTTCTCAAAAATTTAAACAAGCAAATATCTTACCAAGCGATTGAGTTGCTCAATTTCAGCTGCCTGCTTGTTGCAGGTCTCTTCCAACGCCATTTCTCTCCTTATAGCCCCTGCTAAAACTCCCTGGACTGCCTGATTTACCAAGACCAAAAACAACCACCATTGGACCACAAATTGAAGTAATGAAAGTTAAGAACTTGCAGTAATAGAAAAAATCACTTAAAACAGTATATTGAATTTGATCTTGGTTAAGAACTTAAGAGGCAGGTCATACTTGACTAAGATGAAGTTTGGATCCCTCTGGAGTTTTAGGCTCATCAATGGCAATTAACTGCCACTTGGATTTATCCTGCATACTTTCTCCCACGGGAGGTTGCTGAGTAGTGTCCAGTTTATTGCAAGAACAGAGAAGCTCAGCAATCGGGGAAGTTGATGCAGTGCTCTTTTCTGCTGATGTCTGTACCCCTACATCAACTTTATCAACTGTATTGAACAGTTTTGCATCCAAAGTTTTAAACGAGAATCTCACAGAAGACTTCCTTAAAGCTGAGTTTTGCTGGTGATTATCAATAATTTGAAGGCCACGATGGAGGCTAGCAGCCAAGGTCTCTGTAGGGGAACTCAGAATTCTACAAGGTGAGCTGAGAGTTTTATTAGACTGAATAGACGACTGAATATTATAACTTTTTCTTAGTTCAGAGCCCTGTATAGAGTTTTCCCCCTGTACGGAAGGAGATAAGGGTGACCACTGCATTGATTTATTTAGATTTCTCCTATTATCTTCAATTCGAGGTGACATACTAAAAGTTGGGCACTGGAAAGTAGGTGATAAATCAGAAGGCAGGATGCTCAAAGAAGGGGATTGCTTGTTAAGTGGTTTTCTTGCAGAATTGTTGATTAGAGTATCATGTGTTGACTTAGAGTGCTCTTTAGTTGAACACAAAGTTGGATTTTTGGCTGCATCGTTTTTGCCTACACAAGAGATACCTAATAATGCTGCATCTGATGGTGGTTCACCTTCTTTAGTGACCTCTTGAGAAGACCTAGGTTTAGCTTTATTGTTTTCACTTGGTTTCTGAGTCTCCAGTTGAGCCGTCACCTTGTCTCTACTACTTGAGTTCTGCAAGTCCTTCAAAGTTTCATCTAGAACTTTAGATTTGTTTCCTAGTTCACAGTCAGATTTTTCCACATCTTCATCTATCTCCATGTCTTCATCACTGTTGGCATCAGCATGTTGAACTGTTGGTGAGCAGTTGAGACTTAACCTCAAGATATTAAAACTTCTGCGAGCATTCCAACCTGTTGAGTATCCACCACAACTGCTAGTAACTTGGGTATTGTCGTTTGACTGCATACGCACAAGCTCATCCTGTTCCAGGAAAATAAATTAGTTTATAAATATTGAAACACCGCAGACATTAACAAATGCCACCACATATATGAAAATACCTTTAGTAAGCGTATTTGTTCACGCAAAGAGTTTACATCATTCTCAGTTTCCTCATTCACAACTGCTTGATTTTGTATGGCTTTTGCTCTCTTCGCAAACCTTAATGTGCTTAAAGTCTCACTCCTGCAACTGCAAGTCATGAAAAAAATGTGACTCTGTTCCTTTCTGTTTTTGTTTACCAAATCTTAATGTACTTTAAATTTCACTCCTGCAACTACAAAACCACAAAGAAACCTCTATGATAAAAGACTTCCTCCAATTTTGAACAATTTCAGATGTCCTACCTGCTTGCTGGAGAGATTGCACAAATCATGGCCAATTTGGCATTCCCTCCCAAAGATTCTTGCAGCAGAAACGTTAAACGTGAATCACGATAAGGGATATGCCTCTGCTTTCCTTGAGAAATTTCAGCCAGAATGTTGATCAAATTCCTGTGAGTTTGTCAACAAGTGATTGCTGTTAGACCAAGTAAAAAATAATTGAGCTACACAGTGGATATAATTGTTACACAAATCCAGCTAAATAATATGTCAAATATTTGTTTCTGTGAATTTACTTAACAACTCTAAACCTACTACGTCACAATCATCACATACCCTAGTTGTGAAAGAGATCGGTTAATGTTGCCAGCCTCCTTCAAGCGCTCTCCAGCTGCACCTGTGAGCTTTTGTCTCTCCGATCCAGCAAGGTCAACAAGGTTAATTCTACTAGTCCTCAAACTGCTCAAGCCATCTGACATACTCTGTAAATATAAGTGACTTTGAGTCTCTTTGTATAGGAACATGGTCAGAAAAAATACAATTGAGATTCTGTGTGGATACACAAAAATGTTAACATATATTCATACAAGAATAGGTTGTAGTGTTTACCTTAGTTGAGAAACACAAATCAAATAATGTACAATCAGCACACTTATATATGAAATTTAGCAATATTTTAAGGAAGATTTGGAAGATTTTTGGAACAAATGAAAGTGTTCCAGCTTACAGTTGTTAAAACTCGAGAATATAACACAAGAATTGTTAAATTAATTTCCTATGTGAGAGAAAGTTCCACCATTAAATTTTTCTGTAATTACTATTACACAAAAAACTACAGAGAGTGTTACGAACAAATGGATTAAACATTGTCTAATTGCCTTGCTGAGTAATACTTTCAGTGTAAAATCCCAAGTAAAAAATCAACAATTCTAAGATGCTTTCCTTGGTAGAATATGTATCCTAATTAAATGTAGCTAATACCACTGGTTACATCTGGTCTTTTTCCCAAATTAAATTTATTTTCACATATTTGAACTCTTCAAGAAATACTTATAGCTAACTGCATGACGGATACAATTTTTCATTGAAATGATCAAGAATGATTATTTCGACATCTTTCACGAAATAATTGCAATAAAAGTTCAAAAATAACCAACCTTGTGAGGAATTCAATTTAACATTGCAATGCTCAACAATTAGCACTTCATCATTTTTCATAGAATAATTAATCACAAAAAATATTGAGGTTGATCTTGCCCTACAACATCACCTTACAACGCAATTCAAGCACACATGTAAACACACAGTGTGAGCGTGAACTTTCTGCATTAATACTTGTAGCACCCACTCTCCTATTTGAAAGGCCCTGCAATAAAAACAAATAGGTCAATAACCAACATTAAGATGGTCAAATGAAGAGCGTTGAGAAATTCATAGTAAAGTGAAAGAAGATTTTTTCATTTGTGCATACTCGAAATAAGAGCTGATTCACGTCATCTAAGCTTGCAACATATTCCTCTGTTAAATTTTCCACATACACGCCACATTTTGTGTCTTCCCTTATCTGGAAGAGAAGCAACCAAAATTGAATAACATGGATTCCTTAGCTTTAAATCGTATGAGTCAGGATAAAAGATTGTGACTCCCACAAACAGCAAACTAGGCAGAAGATTTAAAAATTGAAAAAACAATATAGCTACAATATAAATGCAAATGAAAACAGAAATTATTTTGTCACCTGAAGATTTCTTCGACTAGGCTCCAACAAATCTGTAATTTGTTCATTATATATCTGTCACATGTACTCCAGAATCAACACTCAATATATTACAAAATTACCAGCATACAGTTACGTCCCAGGATAGAACAAAATAAATAGATATTATTACTAGCAGCACACCACACCACAGCATACACACTTTTAAAAAATAAATGGATCTTTGAAAAGGTAAATGGGCAACGAATTGCTATTGGCAAAGCAGGACATAAGCATACAAATGAAATCTAAATAATTTGTATCCTGCCAGAAGAAAATGTACACGGATCAATATATCTGTCGGATCATCAACTCATGTACCTCAAGGAGTGAACAACGACACCGATATTGCAGCTGCTTGTTCACATTTTTCTCTTCTTCCTGGTTTCCAAGAAAAGGATCAGTGGAAATGGAAAAGAAAGCACAAACTCACCAACTTCAAGTGACTCCTAATACAATGGCATTTGTAGCAAAGCCTACCTCCTGAATCTGTGCAAACAATTTCTCAAATACACGGGGAGTAATGCCCCGGTGCCCACTATGGATTTTGTCTTCAACTGACATATTAGAAGGTCCCCACATGGTATAAGTTTTACCACTTCCAGTCTGTATCTCAGAAAAAAATGTTCACTAGAGATTAATCAGAGAAACTAATCCTGATTATAGATAGAGAAACATTAAAAGAAAACCAACCAGGGATTCAAAATGAAAGGAAAGTTACCTGCCCATAAGCAAATATTGAACTGTTAAATCCTGCCAAGCAGTTCTGTATCAGGGGGACACCTACCATCTCAAAAATTTCTTCCTGTAGTTAAAACCAATAAATTAGAGACAAATAATGCTTGGTTTTTCAATCACATAGGATGGACCAGGCTACACAAAGGGCATATTCAATTTAAGACATGATAAAAATATGAATACAGATTATTAGCCCCTAGGTAAAAAGGCCTTCGGTAAACACATAAAAAATCATTGCATGTTTGTTTAAATGGATGCATGTGGAATTGTCATTTTGTGAATTTTGTCAGGGTTTCAACTTTCCTACTATATCCTGGTAGTTAGTTTTCACTACTCTTTCAAAATGACAAGTGGGGCAAGAAGAGTCCCCAACCCTGCCCTGCATGTCCCCTCACCCCTGGGTCCTTTTCATCAGACAGTAATTGTTGGAAACTTGGTTGCTCAAAAGGAATCATCTTTAATATAAGTTAAATAGGGAGTTGATAAATGTGTGTTTGGAAGCAAGGGAGGATAGCCCAATTCTTGAACTGGATTTAGAGGAACAAAAGGATGATATACACAAGTTGGCTACTAGAGGTTTCACTTGTCAATTCCTTGGAATGTAACATTCTATGGATGACATTTATAAATGGGCCAAAAATCACTGGAAAATTTTTGTTGACTATGAAATCAGATTATGTCAATAGGATATTTTACTATCACTTTTGCCAATGAAGCTGGTTGAGAAACAAAATTTCCAATATGAGGGCCTTGGTTTCATTGTAACTCTCTGTAGATGACCTATATAAATGGGCCAAAAATCACTCAAAAAAAAATTATGACTATGAAAATAAAATTTAGTGAAGGATATTTTAATATCATTTTTGCCAATGAGATTGATCAAGAGAAAAATTTTCCAATGAGGGGAAATTTGGTTTCATTGGTATGCAGGATTAGAAAACTTTTAATAACTATGAAATCAGATTATGTCCAAGAGGATATTCTACTGTCACTCTTGCCAATGAAACTGATTGAGAGAATACTATCCAAGGAGGACCTTGATTTTACCATTATGTAAAGGACCTTTCCTGAAGTTTTAGCATTTTGACTTAAGCCTACCAAGGAGATGCTGTCCAAAGCACACCCATTTGGATTAAGATTGTATGCTGTCCTGCATGAGGTGTGCTCTTACAATGGTCAGAAACTTAATGTGAGGATATATATGTTCATCCCGAGAAACCTTTCATAGAAGGGCTTTGAACTGTGCAAGAATCAACCTCTTCCAAAAACCCAGACCCTTAAAGAAGGGAGCTTGAAGTATGTCTAACCCATTGACTATGAATGCATTCTGTTTTAGAAGCACACCCATTTGGATAAGATTGTATGCCCTCCTGCATTAGCTGTGCTCAGAATATGTTTTCACAGTTAGAAACTTCATGTTCATCCCAGGAAACCTTTGGTAGAAGGGCTTTGAACTGTGCAAGAATCAACCTCTTACAAAAAACCGGATTCTGCACATCCATTTGGATAAGATTGTATGCCCTCCTCCATGAGCTGTGCTCATAGAATGTTTTTGCAGTAGTCAGAAAACTTCATGTTCATTCCAAGAAACCTTTGGTAGAAGGGCTCTGAACTGTGCAAGAATCAATGTCTTTCAAAAACCCTGACCCTTAAAGAGAAGGGAGCTTGGAGTGGATCCAACCCATTAACTGTGAATGTATTCTGTTTTAGAAACACACCCATTGGATAAAATTGTATGCCCTCCTGCATGAGCTGTGCTTAGAGTATGTTTTTGCAATTGTCAGAAACATCATAGGACAATATATATGTTCATCCCAAGAAATCTCTGGAGGAAGGAACTATGCAAGAATCAACCTCTTCCAAAACCCTGACCCTTAAAGAAGGGGGCTTGGAGTGGATACAACCCATTGACCATGAATGCATTCCGTTTTAGGTGCAGAGGATGCCATGAATATGATAATCTGGCTCATGCCTGTCCTCTAGGAATAAAACAAGAGACTGTTCTTCAACCAGAAAATTAAGAGAAATCAAATAATGGCTTGCAAAAGCCTAAAAAGAAACACATAACTAAAGATAAATGGGTTAAAGTTGCAGAGAGGAGTAAAAAAAGTCAAGGCGAAATGACAAAGATGTGACATAAGGCTCAAGGGGACCCTAACACAAAAGGGATGTCAAAATAGTGGAAGAGGTCAAGGACCTTATGCATGAACATGATTCAGAAGGAAATTCTTTTGCAGCTATTATAACCAAAAAGGTGCATCAGCATCAAACTCAAGCCAAAAGGCCTCATGATATGGGCTTAGAAGAAGTTGAGAATGGCATGGTGTTGGAGGATGCTAGTAATGAGCAGCAAGATGGTGGAAAACAAGATTTATTTCTCCTTAAAGTTGATTTGCAGGATGCTAAGAACAACATTAGTCTAGAGAACTTTGCAAATGTATTCTAGGATGATTATAGAAGGCATCTAATATGCAATAGGTTGATTTGGATCTGGTTGTGACATTTTCACATATCGCCCCATTGCAAATGGGGATCCCCTCTTTTGCTGAATAAACCAAGTCTTTTGCAGTCCGTGTTGTCTCCTAACCCTAAGGAATGAGTTATAAGGTCTTGTTGGTCTGGATTCTGACCTTTGGAAGTAACGAAGTGACTAAATAGGGAATGGATTCTTAAGGAATATACAGCCTAGACAGGATAACGTCTTAATATTGTCATTAAATCGAGAATAAGGGTTTTAATGTATTGAAAAATGCATTGTGCTTACTGCTTTATCCTTCAAACTTTGCATTTTGCTAACTATGAACTTGATTGATGCTTGTACTTCACATCGTTTCCTTGTCTTTTTTTAGGTATATTACGAGGAGCAAGACTTTGAATGCTAAGAGGAGGACATCGTTGAGTGGGTGACATCACTATCCAAGGAAGAAGAGATTGCAATTGTTGGAGTTATCTTTTATTAGCTAATAATTATTTATTTAATTATTAGTCTATTATACTCCATGCTTAAGCTAAACTTAGGAATCTTATAATTCTTTAGGGTTTTCTCCTTTAGGGTTTCGAGTATCCTCTTATAAGGATTCTCTCTTTGTATTTTCATAACAACTGTAATTATTGAATTGCATTGTTGTTGCACAATCAATATGACTCCTCTTTTCTGGATCTCTGAATTCTGGCCTCCACAGCTTTTTTGCTTCTCTCCTTCTGCGACAGGCTTGCATGCAGGTGATCTTTGGGAGCTTTAGAGTTGATTTTTCTTCAACTCCAATATGGTATCAGAGCTCCAGATCTGCATGCCCCTATTCTCTTCATGAGAGATTTTGGCCCTTGTTCTTCAGATCTGTGTATTCGGGGGTTTGTGCAATTGCTTTTTTCCATTTTTGGGGGTAGCTGATTTTTTGGTACATTTTGGTGCCAAAAAGACCTCACCGTTGGATACAGGAGGCCGTTTCCACGAATTTTGATATAAAATTTGATATATTTTGGTGTCAGGTGTTCTGGAGGCAAAAAAAAATTTAGGCCCCAGGCCGTACGTTCTCGTGCACGCAGATCGAGAAAAAAATTGGGCAGTTTAACGGCTTACCCAAGCTGGATTTCCAAAAAAAAAAAGCTTTTTGGGGGGCTAGCCACCTGTGCAGCTCCATACGGCCTCTACAGGTCCGTATGCTCTGCAACAGGTCGTGGAGCCCATTGTTGGAGCCCGACGCTGCCCAGAAACCGCCACCAGGCTCCCGCCGCCCGGAAACCTCGCCAGGCTCCCGCCGCCCAAAAACCCTGTCGACCGCCAGGCTCCCGCTGCTCGGAAACCCCATCGGCCGCCAGGCTCCCGCCGACCACCGAGCCCCGCAGCCCGCCAAGTCGCATCGATCGCCTGCCGCCAGCCGCCCAGCCACCGCCCCTACACCACTCCCACGCCGCCCAGGAGCCACCGGCTTGTTTCCGGCCCCTCCTTTGTTTTTCGACGATCGGGATTTTTTGCCGAGCACCGGATTTTTTTCTAGTGAGTTTTTCTAGGTAGATTGTTTTTTTGGTGGTGACGGCCATACAGCCGTCAAATTTATGGTCGCAGACTGATGATGTCAGCACTGTGTAGGCAGCCTTCAGGCCTCTTCTGGGCCCATCCAGAGCACCTTCAGTCTTTTGCCCATATCTTGGGCATACAGAGGCGTTTTTCAACAAATCTTATCGTTGAAAAGCTCTTTCCGAGCTCTATCCAGATCTAGAAGTTCGATCTTTTGATTTTGCTTTTTTGATGGTGTTTTTTGCTGTCAAAACCAAAGGTTCATTTTTTCACTCCGAGTGACACAACTTGAGCATCCGAACTCTGTTTTTCGAAAACTTTATATTGTTGGAAAGTTTGTTCTGTGTACTTTCCAGTCATATGAGTTTTGTTTCCAGATTCTGCTCCAGGTATATTTTATTCAGTTTTTTTCTTTTCAGCACTCTGGTGAATATCTTGGATGTTTCAGATCCTGGGATCTCTTTCTTTGAGTAGGATGTCTCGTCTTTGGCTGTTCTTTCTGTTTCCAGTCTTCTGTCTCTTCTAATCATTGTAGCATTTTATTTTTGCAAACGCACTGAGATAAAGTGCCACTATGCATTGTATACTTGGGATCTTGCACATCTTGTGCCTTATTATTGTACATGCACTACATTATAAAGTGCCATGGGGGTTTGATGTTTGCCTTTGTTTGCCATCTACCTTTGTCAAATGAGTGTTCCTTCCACGACATTAACTTCATGATGTGTGTCAAGTGAGTGTTCCTTCCACGACACTATGTACTTTCTCTGCATCTTCGATTTTCCTAGTTCTCCGTCATGCAGTTCTTGTTGGTCGTTCTTTTCAGTGTACCTGTCCCTCTCCCTTTTCAGCATTATGGGGAGGTTTGTCCTGTTGGTTCTAATGCTTCCTTGGTTCGATTGATCAGCTCTTCAAGCTTTGGTGTTTCATGCCATCTGTATCTTCGAGTTCAGTTGTTTGCCTTTGTTTGCCATCTAATTTGAGTAGTGTCATTTAAGGGCACTCATGCAGATTACAGTCTTCTCTACCTAGTCATGTTCTATTTCAGTGGAGGTTCTTCAGATCAGCAATTACTCTTCGACAGTGTTTGCAGCTATTTCATGCTTCGAAAGTTTCACTGTGGCCCCGATTGACCTAATTTTGCGATTGGACAAACTTTCTATTTTTAGAAAAAACTAAACGTTAACTGCAAGTGGAATAGATATCCAGATTCAAGTCCAAATGAATGAATATGAAATGCAGAGCATAAAGAGTCAGTGCAGAAGGAAAAAATCTCCCTCCAACCCAAAACTCCGCCCAAGAGTGGAAACTCTCAGCGAAGGAGGAATGTGGAGAAAATTGAAAATCCTCTAGGCCAAAACTCCACCCAAGAGTGGAAACTCTCAGCGAAGGAGGAATGTGGAGAAAATTGAATATCCTCTAGGCCAAAACTCCACCCAAGAGTGGAAACTCTCAACGAAGGAGGAATGTGGAGAAAATTGAAAATCCTCAAGGCCAAAACTCCACCCAAGAGTGGAAATTCTTAGCAAAGGAGGAATTTGGCGAAAAGGGAAAATCCTCCTCTAGCCCAAAAGTCCATCCAAGAGTTCTCAACGAAGGAGGATATGGCGAAAAGGAAAAATCCTCCTCCAATCCAAAAGTCCACCTAGGAGTGGAAATTCTCAGTGAAGGAGGAAATTGGCGAAAAGGAAAAATCCTCCTCCAAGCCAAAAGTGCACTCAAGATTAGAAAATCCACTCTGAAGAGGAATTTTCCACAAGGACAAAAATCCTTTGCTACCACTCCAAAGGCGCTCAAGTCTTGGAAATGGCAAAAAAATTGACTATGGGAAAATTCCTTCTTCCCCCTCCAAGTGCACCCAAGCATTCATGAAGTCTTGGAAACAATGAAAAATTGGCGCTGTGTTGGAAATTCCTTCCTTCAGGACAATTCTTGGAAATTGTGTAAAAATTGGCTTTGTGTTGGAAACTCTTTCCTTCAAGATAGAATTCTTGGAAACAATGAAAAATTGTCAAGTGTTGGAAGTTCCTTCCTTCAGGACAAAATTCTTGGAAACTGTGAAAAATGGTTAAATATCAGAGAATTCCTCCTTTAAGTCCAAAACGCACCCAAGCATTCCTTGGGTCATGGAAATTTGAAATTTTTATTAAGGCATTGAAAATCCTTCAAGACCTCCCAAATATGCCCAACTTCATGATGGCAAGGAAGGATGAAATTTCACCAAGGAAAATTCCTTCCCCAAGCTCCAAATGCACCTATCTCTAGGAAGGGAAGAAATTATAAATTTTGCTAAGTTTGAAAATTCCTCCTCTAGGCCTATTATGCACTCAAGAATTCTAGAAGGTATGGAAACTCAAAATGTGACTAAGTGTTGAAAAAATGCTCCATGCCATCCCTTGTGCGCCAAAGCATTCTCAAGGCATGGAGACTCAAAATTTGACTGTATGGAGAAATTCCTTCTCCAAGCTCCAAATGTGCCCATCTCCAAAATGTCAAAAAAGATAAACATCAAGGATTCATCTATCCAATCCAAAGGCAACATCAGGATGTCAAGGGACATGGAGGTCCAAGATGAGCAAATCCAATTTATGACATACAAGTTCAAGAAGAAATCCAGTCTCAAGAAGTTCATGGAGGAAGAATTCTAGTTCCAAACATTGAGGAGGACATTCAAGGCAATCTAGTTCTAGACCCCAAGGATCCAAAGTTCGGTTGCAAGTGAGAAGAAGAATTTACAACATCTTGAATTTCCTTTGGAAATCCAAGATCAAAAATCAGAAAAAAAATGATCAAGGAAAGATAATTTCAAAAAAGTTAATCAAATTTAGAACCTTGATCACAAAATGATGCAAAATGGAATATTCCTTGTGATGAGTCACCAGGTCCACATGGCGTCAAACATGTTGAGGTGGCACCTCGTCACCTTCTCCAACCAATCAAATGTCTCACAACCGTCATGACCAAATTCATTGAATTTGCCAACAAAGAGAGAGATAAGGGACGCTTACTTCTAGATAATAAGTTGTTTGATGCTTAGTTCACACTCAGTTATTAGCTCTTTACTCTAGTTCTTTTTGCATAAGAGGTGGGCATTTACTTTGAAACCCTAATTAGGGTTCCATCTTGTAATCTCGACCCTTGATTGCAAATCAATCTTGGTCATTCATTTGTGGAAGGATCTCTATAAAGGCCCATGCCTTCTCATTTGTAAATCATTAGATAGCTCATTAAAATAGAGAGCTCTTGCTCCTTAGAGTAGAAACGGAATGGGAGAAGGAGAAGACATTGTTGTAAGACTTGGAGAAATAAAATTTGATTTCATTGAAGATATGGTGGATTCATGTTTATTTTAGCTTGTTGCATGGTGTTCCTTCGATTTCTCAAATTGTTAGAAGTTCGTTGATGTTAATGGAAAATGTGACAATGTTTGATAAATTTCAATGGTTCATACTTTTTGCACTTAGATGATTTCTATTTGCAAAGTAAAGTTAGCCTGAGCCTTTTTTTATATGGATGCTTAACTTCTATCATGGATGTACATGTTCATTATGATGGTGTTCATTGTGATATGAAAACTCTTTGCATAATCCCTGGAAGATTGCACCAGTTCTCGTGGAATTGTTGCTGAGCATGGCAAAGCAAGACTTGCTTACTGCAATTTGTCCATTGGAGCATGATCCATTACCCTCATTGTCCCTAGGAGTAGATTAGAACTTCTTAACCTTTTTCCCTTTTGTCCTTTTTTCAGTTCCAGTTAAGTCCGTTTAAGGAAGAAGCATCAAAATCCTACAATATTCGATGATGAAGTTCCAACCATAGCATCAAGAGAAGTGAAGAACAACAAAAGCGTAAGTACCCCTTGGATTACCAGCATACATCAGCCAAACGAGCTATATCTATCATAAAGTCGCAAGTTCGTGTAGGAACCTTGGAATCACTTTTATGAACTTTTGCAGTCTTAGCATAAAAGGCGATTTTGCTCAAGAGAGGATAAAGTGTCTTTGGCATTTTTATTATGTGTTGCTGTGGTCATAAAACACCCATCAACAGATCCAAAAGATGCCAAATGGGAGGAAATGCACAAAAAATTATAAGAGGTTGGGTGAATCACCCAAACATGGTGATTTAGAAGCATAGGTAGGAGGGAAGAAAATGGTTCCTCTTTGATCATTTGGTCACAACTAAGCCATAACAAGGCAGGGTTGAAACATGTTTGTGAATAGACTTAGACAATGCCAGATTGTGTAAAGACAGCTAAGGATGAACCATTTTGCGTTGGGCACACAATTATTGCACAGACCATTCTGCAAATTCACACCATTCCTATGGAATTCATTCCACAAGTCACTCAATTGTTGTACAAGCTATCTACAACGATTTTGTGGTGGCCACAATGTAAAGCTGGAGAAAAGAAACATTCTTATAGTGATTCCTACTGGATAAGATAGGGTAGGTAGGAGAAGACATGGAGTGCATTTTGTATAAGCTTCTCATTGTTGCAATAACTCATCTAAAAGAAGGCAAAATCCTTGAATATTGGTATGGATATGTTTAAACATTGTTTAAAAAAATACTACCTTCTCTAGACATATCCATACTAGTGCCCAATCCTTTGGATGAGAGGCAACCACCACGACAATTTGCAAGCAAGGGTGTCTGAATCGACACCTAGTTCTACAACATGCAGCCCAAACACAAGTTACTTCTAGGAATGATGAGGCAAAAATTATAACCTCCTGAAATATGAATGGCTAATAATTGTTTTGCATATTTGGTCATCATGCTATGTGAAGCACTTTGCATGGATATATTGCACATTGATCTCAAATACAAGCAAGGTTAAATCTATTTTTTGTAGGCTTGTTTACAATGGAGACATATTACTTCAAAAGGAATTTTTTAACATCTTAAGAGGTCTCAATCAACACCACAACAATTTGAGAGGGATCTCAATTAACACCTAGTTCTACAACATGTGGCTTAAACATAGGTGGAGGATAAATTAATGCACACCTAATTCTACAACATGTGGCTCAAACATAGGTGGAGGAAAAATAAATGCCTTCTTTCAACCTCGTACTTCATCAAGATCACAACCCACTTTAGCAAGTACAAGATGAAGGGAAAACATACACAAACAAGAGAACGCCATTGGAAATTTCTAGTACTATTTTAGCCTATTGTTCGATGTTGCCAAGTCTCCATACTAGCAAGTATGGTGTGCATTATTGTAGCTATATGTCCTAAGTTTAAAGCCCTATTGTACAAGGTGTCAAGGGTTGAAACTTGATATGCTTAATAGCATTGTAAAAGATGTTACTAATATTGTCAAACATCGATTAGCATGGGCAAAGATCAGATACACCATAATGTCAAATGAGTGGATAGATAGAAGGAACTAAGTCTCATCAACTAAGCCATCTTAGCATAATCTTTATGAAATTTGTGGAAGCATCAGATAGGGTCAAATTTATAAGGGTGCTGTTTGATATGCTTGACAAGGTGATCATGGATGTAGGACCACAAAATGCAGTTCAATTTATTACAAAAAAGACTGTTACTTGTGGTGTTGCTTAGAGACTCCTAATGGACAAGTACCCATCTATGCATTTTAGCCTTTGCATGACACATTGCTTTGATCAAACCTTGGAGAACATTGGAAAACTTGAATGGGTTAAGGAGGTATTGCAGAAGGCACACACACTAAGCCAATTTATCTAAAAATCACATAAGAGTGTTATGTATGATCATTTTTTCTATGTTGGACTTGGCCAATCCAACATCATACTTATCGAAATATCCATTTGTCGAGCCTCAATGTATCTACAAACCATATTGTTCTCTTGTCCTGAAGATGGGTTTCAATGTATCATCTTACCATTGATGATTTGTCCAAAATCTATTTTCACATTTTTTATCTAGAAATTCTAACCTCAGAAATTATGGCCTGCAGAAGCTTGAAATTTTTAATTATATAACTCTTTCAAGGTTAAAGTAACTTTTTAAATTAATCACCCTCCTTTTTATTCAATCACTTTGTGGAGGGAAGGTCACTGTCAGCAGAAAGATGCTATAGATCAAAAGGCACCCCTCAGTGATTTAGGAATCAATTTGTTTCAGCTGAAGAAGTTGATGATGATAAGGGATATCTTGTCAGGGTCCCTTCATTTTCTCACATATTTGAAATAATAATTTCAGGAGCAGATAATTGTGGATGTTAGCACTTGAAGCTGTAGTCAATTTCTGACAGTTACTAGAAACCCAATTGGTTGTATTATTAGAAGCAACTAAATACAGGAGCTGTATTGATCACATCCATTACAGATTGTAAGTTTTGGTCACCCCAAGTTGGGTATGAATTCCAAGTGCAAACTTCCCAATTGGCTTATACCAGCTTGATTCTACTGCAGCATATCATGATTGTAACAGAAGTCATTTGTAAAAACAAAAATGCTGACTTGCTTCTCCTTCCTGCAAATGTTAGCCAGCCTTGAGATCATAATTCCTGGGAAGAGAAGCTTTCCCTTGCCTTGAGGAATTGTTTCAGACTGTTTGTGTTGGAACTGACCTGAACTATGAGAAGAATCAAAAAAGCTGATATCACTGCAAATACTTCAGTGCAGATGCAGGTTTATGAACCCTGTACAGCACCTACAGCTAAGAGAAGATAGGGATTTAAGAACAAGTTGGCAATTCTAAGATTTTTAGGCCATGAACAAACAGAAAAACAATTTCATTAGCATTCAAAAAATATTTCCCAGGTGAGGTTAGATTAAAAGCCCGTGAACACTTAAATGACCTCTGCTCCAAAATAACAAGATCTAGACTGCAAGTCTACAGGAATGCTGCCAAACTAGTTGAAGACTTCTCTGTTGGGGCTATTGGATCTGCTTTTGAGTATAAGTCACATTGTTAGATTTAAAGCAGACAAGTGAAACCCATTCAGGGCATGATGAGATGGTAGACAGACCATTGAAAAAGAAAATAAATGTGCTGACCTGTTGGAGATCTGTCTTCAAGTCCCCCACCTGACCATAGGAAAGGACTTGATCAATCAGAGAAGTCAAGAAAATAAGAAGAGAGGACCAATGAAATTATCTTCATGATGCTGATAGTTTGCATTAACACAATTGGATTGAAGCAAATCAAAGCTTCACAATGCAGGATAAACTTTCATTTCTTCAAAAGCAAATGCAGAGTTCACAAAGAACCAATTACATCATGGGAGACAGTTTTATCCCCAAACTAGTCAAATGAAGAAGGATGCACGATCAATGGCCAACAAGCAATAACTACGGAACCAATTGCTCGGACAATAAATGAAGTAGCTTCTCTAATATCATTAGATGAGGCTGAATAGGATATCACTGTTGTGCTGCTTCTCTTTTTCAGTTTGGATGTGGTTCTTAGATTTTCATAATGATGATAATTTATTTTAGACTGTTCGTACTTTTAGAGCCCAAAGATTTACCAAGCCAGAAAAAAAACTTCTAAACCTTAACATCAAACCCTGCCAAGCAAGCAAAAAAAGTGCTTAGAAGGCATGGAGTAAATTATATCCTCACCTAATTAGAATAAATTGGCCCAAACTTACTCTAGAGTCCACACTAGAATATGCCATAATGTATTCTGCAAAGAATGGGCATAGCATTATGCAGAACTTAGCAGTTGAAAAACATTTGATGTTACTTATACGAGTCCATTGGACTAGATGGGGAACGGCCATCCAAAAGACACAAGCTCAATCCCCAACAATCTTTTTTAGTCTACGTGTTAAAAAAGAGGGAAGTTTGACCTCAGATGTAAAACACGCAATGGAATTGTCTTCAGTTTATTGGGTGATTGAGAAAGGGATTTGTCAAGCGACACACCTATATACAAACGCTAGCAAGCTTAGAACATTGGGGTGTATAACAGGGAAGGAATTACCCCACACTAGAATGTGCCTTTAATTCACCTGTTATTGCATAAAAATAAATAAGAAGTTAATTTAAGCTCAGATCTAAAAGCTAGTCGATGCAAAAGAAACTGGTCATGTGCCTTTACTTCACCTGGTATTGCATAAAAACAAATAAGAAGTCACTAAAAACCCAGATCTAAAACTGATCAATGCAGAAGAAACTGGTCGTGTGCCTTCACTTTATCCGGAAAGGTCAATGCAGATCAGATAAGGTTTTCTGCTCAATGAAATGGGCTTTCTAGTTCTACTATGAAAAAGAAGTTTTCCGGTTGATGTATGGTTTAAAACTCAATGTTACAGTTTGGATGTTGTTCTCGTATTCTGAAACATAGAAATGTCTTATTTTTAAGGATTTTTACAATTCTCCCAATCAGCCAGAAAAAAACTTTTAAAAAATGGATCACATTTAATGCCATAGTTCTTTTCAAAAATTAAGACTACAATTTTCCAATTCCTAAGACTTTAAAAGCCAAAAACCCATTACAGAAACAAAAGTGAGGAGAACAATCATACTCTTACCCATGTGTCTGTTTGGGTTCACAACTTTAAAAGAGGCATTCTCGAAGGCTAGTCCAAACCTTAGAGTGCTAAGAAACCTAAAATACTAAAAATGATAATTTGACCTCAAATGTAAGTCACATAATGCTAATTTTTATGTATTTCTTACTAATTTGACTGGCTGCCATGAGATCTAGCAGAAAAGGCAAAGAAGAAGAAAAAGTTACCTGTGTCGATTCAGTTCCAGCCACGGCATCGTAGGTGAAGTGGTGATCTCCAACGGCAACCGCATTGGAAGAAGTGGCTTGAGCAATGGGATCCCCGCCTTGCTGCTCCTCCTCCCTCGTCAGCGGCCGTATCCTCACCACGACCTTCACACCTCTATCCATTGAACTTTCATCTCCCTGAGATTTAATTTCACTGCAAAGCTTGCGCTGCAATTTCCGGGGCCGCGGGGGCAAAGTAGCAGGACTGCTTGTTGCCTTTGCTTTGCCCAACACAGAAGCAGCAGGACTGTAATTTCCGTTACCCCTCACATTTTCGTCATCAGGAGGAACATTTTCAGTCCCCTGTTTTGCATTACTATTTCTGCGTGGTGTTGAGGCGATCATTGGTGACTTCCTGCCAACCATTTTGCTCAGGATCGAACTCATGTTTGCCTTCCCCGACGACAAATCGCAGGGATTACAGAGGGTGAAAAACGACCGTTGTGAAGCAGACTCAGAAATAAAACCCGGAGACAAATTAATTTCAGAAAAATGGCGGACTACCTAGAGACCCAAAACAGTGATTTGAAGATTTGAATTATGCATAAGGCTTTTTATTATGTTTTTATTTTATTTTTCAACTTTATGAACGTTGGAAGGGTGGATCTCCTCGGGTAAATGGGTAAAAAGAAAGGGTAATGTCTCGTACGTAAATAAATTTTTTTTAATAGGTTGAATTTGAAAACCTTTGTAAAGGGATTTTAACTATTGGTTTTTCTATTGAATAAAGATGGGAGGTTACAATATGGGAACTTTTAGGTGTATTTTTATTTTAGTTATAAATTACAATCATTGGGCACAGTAATGTTTATTAAGATATTGTTTAAATTTATTTATTGTAAATATAAATTTAATAAAATAAAAAAAATATTAAATAATGGTATAATGGTCAATTATATATTTATATTTACTATCTGTGAATTGAAAAGTTGATTGTAGAATTTGTACTCAAATTAGCTACAAGACTTACAATATGTTTTGAAAGCAAGATGTGACTTGTATATTTCAACTTGACAAATATTTGATTAGTTACTCCTTGCAAATTTTGAATCTAATATTACTAATTAACTATAAATTTGTCTTATCCTTACATGTTAGATAAGCATAATATGGGAACTTTATATGCAGTTTTTGGAAGAATTTATTATGAATATTTTAGGTGTATACATAATATTTTAGTTATAAATTATTGTTATTGGTACATAAATTGTTATTAAATGATATTTGGGTATTGTTTAAATTTGTTTATTGTATAATGAATTTAACAAAAAATAGTATCTTTTTTATTATTATATAATGGTGTACACACCTAAAATTAATTAAATCGATATTTAATCAATTTAAGTTTGTCAACATAATTAATTGGTTTAATTGTGTTGTCTTTATTCTTCTCTGTGTTAATTGAATCTAATTTAATTAGTCCTGTCACTATTGTCCAATAATTAATTTATCAAATAAATTAATTATTCCCCTATTCTTCTAAAGTCCCTCCAATAATAATTTCCTCTAAACCCACTCAATTAATTAATTTTAATTAATTAACCTAGTCACTTGATTCCTACAAATCACATTTCCTAAATCCCACTTAGCTTAATTAATTCTTCTAAAATCTCTCTTAATCTCACTTATCATTATTTCACAATTTTATATTCCCCACTCATGTCAGATCATTCTGAGAGTCCAAATAATTCCATGAGTCCAGAGGTCAGCCCCAAATCCCAGACCAACTCTTCGTCCCCTACTCTCAGGTTTGATAAGATGATGGTGGTGGAGGAAGTGAGCAGCATAAAGGAGGAAGAGGACAGCAATCTAGCGGAATTGGGTAATAAAGTGGAGGGTATGTTTGAAAACTTGCAGGAAATCACCAGCAGAATGGAGGCCATCAAGAACAAGTTGTTGGACGTCTCCAATTTTGCTCTTAATGTTATGCACTGCTCGGTGACCACTCTATGTCTTCTGCAGGAAAGCACAATCAAAGGCAAAGGAAAGGAGGACGAAGACTACAGGGACCTCTTAAAATTCCTCACCAAGGAATGGGCTAGGAAACTCCTCCCCAAGAGGAGCCATGGGAAAAAGAAATAGTTGTCTTCTATGGTCTGGATCTCTAGTTTTTTGTTTGGCCCTAGTGGCCTATCAGCTTATAGTTTTAGTTTTTGGTTATGCTTGAACTTAACTATTTATTGCCCTGTGTGGCATGCTTTTATTAAGACTTTTATTTACCTAGTTAATATGTGTAGAATGATTAAAGTTTTTGATAGAGGAAAAGTTTAAGGGGTTGTGATTTTGTTGCTGCCCTGTTGACAGTTGGCTTGCCACTATTTTTCATGTTCTGTGCCTAGGTCAGCCCCCTTGTTTTGGTTGCTTTTAATATCAAAAAAATTGAGCCTCTCAAAGAAATTTTTGAATCTCTCCATGCATCCTTTATTTTGGAATTTTTAATTCCTCTCCCCTTTCCCCGAGGAACTTTATATTCCTATTTATTCTCCCAAGGCATCCTTGATCCATGCCCACCATTTCAAATCAATCTCAACCCTCCATAACCAAATCAATCTTGGCCTTTCATTTTGGCCTCCTCCAATCTATAAATTGGAGCCTCTTCTCCTCACAAAGGATCCACTTCCTCTATAGCATTCTCATGCTGCTAATTTTCTCTTCTTCTATCATATCCTTATCATGTCCTCATAATCCTTCAATCTTCTAATCCAAATCTATCCAAATCCATTATAATCTGAAACTCAAATCCATATCCAATCAATAACCCAATCTTGTTGAGCAAAAGAGAGAAATCCACATCAAGCAAGGAGCACATCAAGTGGGGCATTAAAGGGGCGCATCTTCCACTTCATCAAGCTCAATCCGAGGAACAAGAGACAACTATGAGGTATAATGGTGTTTGCTGCATTTGTTTGATATTTTATGCATATTTCGATTCAAACTAACCATTTCCCTCCTCTCTAGTTTTCTCTTGGTTCATTTTGGCATGCTCGGTGGGACCCACATCCCTAAATTTAACATTTTGTGGAGTTTTTATGATTTTTTTAGTCGCGGGTGTCAGAACAACACAAGCGACTACAAACTAGCACGACCGCCACGAGATCAGCGTGAGTGCTACCTACTTCGACACGTGTGCACGTGCTTTAGCGCAGGCGATTCAAATTTCAAAATTCTAACCCGCCTTTTCTACAGGTCTGCCAATCAGTGCAAGCGTCGCGGGAATAGCGCGTCCACCTGCAACATTCTTCTACTCACTTTCTTATTCTTGTTCTTACATATCCTTCTTTTTACTTTTTAATTAGTCATCTAAAAACACATAAAAATGAAATAATCTAAAATAAATCACAAAAAATTAGTTAAATTCCTTATTTAGCCTTTTTATTTTCTAGACACATCGCTTTAGCGCAAGCGCTTTGAACGTATCCCACTCGTTTTCAAATTTTGAATTTTCAAACTTCTAATTGCTAACCTACTTTTGTGTTTTGGCATGAGTGCACATGCTTTAGCACAACCGCCGTCCAAGCAGCACATTCGACCGTAGGTATCATCCTTTTCAAGAATTTTCTCATTCTCTATTTTTTCTTGTTTTTGGCTTTTAGACCCCCTTCAGCATGGGTGTCTGCAGAATAGCGCGAGCATTGTTTCTGTAGAATTTTGTCTACTAATCAGATTTTTGAGTTTTACAGGTCTAACCCGAGCGGTCCAAGACATAATAAAAACTACTAATCTGATATTTTGCAGGTTGCCTAAGGAAATCCAACCAAACATTTTGTCTTTTCAATAATTTTGTAGGCACCTAGATCTAATTAGGGGTAAAAGAACAACTTGCTTTTTGTGTTTGAGAAAAGTGTAGAGGGAAGAGAGTATGCTCTTGTCTATATAGACAATCAGAAATCCAGACCCTTAAAACTTTTCTTGTTTTCTTGCACCCTTAGCAGGACTGCCCTCTTGATTTGGTGAGAGGGGAACGACCCAAGTGAGTACAACTAAAACCCAAGCATTCCATCTCACTATAATAAATAGGCCTCTTGGGATGAAAATTATGGAGGATAGAGCTATTTGAGAGTTCACTCTCATATTGGGCATTTTGTAGGGCCTTTAGGTCTCAATCATGATTGTGTGACTACATCTTGCTTAGTACTTTGTAGGGCTATAAGCCTCAATTGTGCTTGAGCGACTACAAGGAGTACTCTTCGAATGGAAATCCATACTAAGAGCTCTAGGATTAGAAGCCACCCAGATCACCTCTGAAAGGTGGATAATCTTTGTGCAAGGGAGATAGTAACTCCCCCAAGAGACTTGTCATTTCGTGCCCCCATTAGCGTTTGGAGTCGGCTAATACGACGTTGATAATCCATTGCGTGAGACTCAATGGTCGTATTCTGATTAGCTATTAGGTATGTACCTGGGTCAGCAAGCAAAGGTTTTTCTCCTCATCCAACTTCCTAGGATAGCGCGTTGTGTGGTCAACGTGTATTCATTGCTTAATATCTCTTGCCAAGTCTATCCTTCCTCAAACCAATCAACCTTTCCTCTTTCAATCATCAAAATAATCCCCAATCAATATATCCAAGTAATTCTCCAATCCCCAATCAACTTTCATCCATTCAAGCAATCATCCTTCCGCAACCAATATTTATGTCCAAATCATTCATCTGAATTTGGGTAGCCTTCCCCTTTCTCCTTCCTATTATCTATCCATTCTTCCATAATCATTCTCCTTCTAATCCAATCAAATCTCCAAAATTCCAATCAATCAATCAATCCATCTTTCTAATCCGATTATCCAATCCCTCATCAATCAATCATCCAATCCTTTAATCCAATCAAATCCAATCCATCATCAATTCCCATATAAGTCCTAATCTAAAGGCTAAGGTGTCATCCTAATCCAATTCAAATCCAATCCAATTCAATCTAATCCAATCCAATCCAATCCAATCAAGTCCTAATCCAAGGACCAATCCAATCCAAACCTAATCAAATCCAATCCATCATAATTTGAAGCCAAGTCCTAATTCTCATCTTCATTTAACATCATCTTCATCATCTTTCTCCTCCAAAACATATTCATCCAATTCCAATCTAATTTTTAAATTCTCAACATGCCTACCCAGAATTTCAAAGCTTGGTATGAGCAGATGCTCATGGAAGTTCACAAACCACCTCAACCTACCTACTAAGTCAATCCCATAACATCCCATCCATCTATCATATCCCCATCCATTTCATCTCAACACACTATATCCAATCCCAATATATATCATATCTCATATATCCTTCCTCTACCTTTGATAAGGGAAATCCATCTTATTCCCCATTCATATCTCCATATTATCCCTCACTCTCATATATATCTTCATCTCCCCTCCCATCTACATCCCAATCCCCATCCTTTTACAACACATTCATTACCTATACTCCCAATCCAAATCCTTTACTCCATAATCCTCCAAGAATTAATCCTAATTCCCCAATCCATCTAATCCTAATCCTCCAAAAAATTTATTATCCACATCCTCCAAGTCCATCATCCATAATCTTATCCACGACATGCTAGCAAAGAAGATAAAATCCCCACCTCAAAACAAAGTTGCCTCGTCTCCTCGATTCCTCCATCCACCCCAATCACCTCCACCTCAAAAAAAATCCCAATCCTTTGCACTTCATGATACCCCCATTCCTACATTTACTCACATCGAAGCTTATGTATCCTTCTCCATCACACAATCCCCACAACTCCAAACATGCCAAAATCTTGTTCCAAAGCATGCTAGCATATAATCCTCTCCATCTCATGATGAATCTTCCTCCACTCCATCTAATGATATCATTCCCTCCACTTCCACTCATGATCATGCGATTCCTCTATCCAACCCTCTCCCTCAATCACATGATCCTCTCCCATATCGTGATCCAATCACCCCTTCCACTCCATCTCATGATACCCCCCTAGTCAAGATCAAAGTATCCCTCCATCTCCATGTCATGATCATATTCCTCCTTCCACATCCCATCCCCCTCAAAATGGACTCGCATCTTGTTTCTGAAATAATAAGGGTCCTCAAGCTAATTCTCAATATGTTGGTACATCCTCTTTCCCTCCTAAATCCAAAAATACTTCATGAAAATCAAAATCTTGTCATCCCTCATCTTCCACACCCATTTTGGGACGCTATGTTCCAAAGCTAAATCCTCCATTCCTTCCATCCATTTTGGGTCCTTACATCCCTTCGTCCACCACCCCATCACCTCAAATAATCCCTAAGAAAGATCAACAAAGGCGCACATCATTGAATGCCTCCCAACACTCTCCTTCCATCATCCCACCATCCATAAAATTCTTAAGTCATTCATCCTCATGCACTCGTCCCATTGCTATTGGAAGTAATTTGGATGCCCAATTTAAAAAGCATAAAGCTCAAAATCCACAAAAATCAAAGGATCAATATGTCCCCTCAAAACGACATGCTCAAAAGAAAAATATGATTCAAAAGAAAGGACAATACAAAAGGCCGCAAATGCCCCAAAAGCAAAAATCAAAAACTATGTGGATTCCTAAGATACTTATAGCAGTGGAACAATCAAAATTAGCATCCAAACTTGCTAATCCAAAAGCGCCATCCATTCATAAGTCCTCCAATCCTTCATCTAACACTCCTCCATCTTCAAAATCCATTTTGGGTCCTTATGTCCCAAAATCCACCATCCCAACTTCATCATCCCTTCTATTTGGGGTCTTCATGTCCCAAAATTCACACTTTATCCTCCATCTAATTCAACACCCTCTCCTCCACTACTCCACCACCCTTCAAGGTGTGTGCCAATGTTGATATTCCACAAAAAATTTAAAACCCCATCCATTTTTCATAATCCCATTCTGTTAGTCCAATCCTTTGCAAATTCTCATCTTCCATCCCCTATCCATTTCATATCCTCAATTATTGTTACCAACATCTATGAGTATACCTCCAGTTCAAAGAAATACTAAGGGATACCATCCATGGAGCTAGATTCTTGAGTCCTCCCTTCCTCCTTTATGCATCCACTATCTTCCAGACTATTTCAAAAATAAAAAATAAAACAGAAAAAGTAGAGAAAAATCATTTCATCCAATGGTGAAAACCACGCCTTGTGGCTCCTTGGGTAAGTACCATGATGAAAACTTCACAAAAAAGTGTCACGTGTAATCCTCTCATCCTCTTGCACTTTACACTTGGGGGCAAGCTTCATCCATGCAATCCTCCCATCCATCTGCATCCTATTCAATTTCATCCTCATTTCCTATCTTTGATCTTGACTATCCTATACATATCCTCCATCTCATATCCATCATCCTATCCAAATGCAATCCTCCATTCTTATCTTTGATCTTCATCATGTTAGAGTCAAAATCATGTCTATGCATGCTTTGGAAAGTACAAGCCTTAAAACCTCTATCCATCCATATCCATTACACATTGTCCTTCCATCTCATACATCTTTATCCACCATCCTTACATCCTTAATTCCACTACCCTTAGTGGTGCATTTTTCTCCTTTCAAACATAGTCCTTGGGTCTCCATCATCCTACCCTCCATCCCTTTATTCCTCCATATCCTATCCATACCCATCCACTCAATCCACCTTTCTCCTATCCAAACAATATCTCCCCATCCATCCATTCTCTTACCAATCCTTGGTTTTGTTATCACTATTTTAAAAATGGATGCTCTCAATCCATAATTGACTAGGTTTTTGAAAATTTTGAGTCTAGTATGCCCTACTTGCTTCAAAATTGTTTTAAGTCCTAAGGGGTCCAGGGTTTAGGTCTTAAATCGCTCATGTGTCTGAGAAAAACCCTTATAATTCTATTCCTGTGTTACTTTATTCACTTAAAGGAGGGTCTATTGGTCGTGAAAAGTGTCCCCCCCCCTTCTTTAATTTTTCCTAAGTGGGTTTATCAGCGCATTATCCTTCTATGTCTTTCCTAAAGTTTAAATTTCTTAATCGGGCTCCTAAAAGGTGAGCAGGTTCCTTTTGATCTAAAGGTGCGCGTGGTTTTGATGAGCTAAGATGCCCATGAGTTACCAATCGCGAAGTAGCGAAAGGCATAGGCAGGGCCGACTAGATGGACTGACTGTCAGGTAAAAGAGTTGCATCTTGATTGTGATCCAATGGCTTGCGTTGATTCGCTAGCCTGAGATGCATATGGTTTATGTTCTGCGAAGCAGCGAAAACATGTGGCGGGTCCCAGAGACAAGCAGTCTTGCTTGGTTAAAGAGTGATCGAGTTGGAAAAGGAGCAACGATGCACGTTGATTCGCGGCCGGGAAATGCGCACATTTTACCTTTCATGAAGTAGCGAAAAGGTGGTGGGTCCCGCTAAAGGTGGCGGTAAAGGTGGTAGATCCAGCTGGCGATGACAGAGCAATGACGGGGCGCTCAGTTGGCGGTTCGCAGTGGACCCAGGCAAGGTTGCCATAGAAAGAGTAAACAATGAGCAAGTTCCTGAGATCTGACGGCTCGCATGGATTCGCGAAGGTAAGATGCTAGTAAGTTAGTCATCGTGAAGTCGCGAAAAGGCCGATGGGGCCCAAAAGACAGGCAGGGCACGAAGTTAAAAGCTGATCATATCTATTTTGATCCAACGACTCTCGTTGTTTCGTGGCTGCAAGCCAAATGAAGATTAATGTTCGCGAAATGGTAAAAGACAAGTGGACATCACATAAAGGCATAACGTGGCATGACAGCTACTACTTTTCGTAGAGCTTGATAGTGATGTGTCGAATGCCACATGGCTCTGAAGGGTAGTTAAGGGCCCGCCCAAGTGTAACCGGTAGTTATGTGGGAATAATAAAGAGAACACGCAGCGGATTCAAGGTGGAACCCAGAGGAGTTTTTCAAAGCTAATGGTCGATTGCCATGTGGCACTTGTTAACCAGAGAATAAATAGAGTAAGTGATTTCCAAATAAAGGGCCCACTTAAAAGGTTTGAAGCCTGTTAAAAAGTATTCATCTCGTGGTCGATCCAATGGTTCTCGTTGTTTCGTGGCCCGAAAGTGCCTGCGGCTTAACCTCTGCGAAATGGCAAAAAATCGTTAGCCGTCAAGATGAGGCGTGGTTAGTTAGTAAGGTTGACGGTCCTCGTTAGAGTTAAAGACCGGGTGTTTTGAGCATGATCTAATGGTTGGTGCGGCTTCGTGAAAGAAAAATGCACAAGTGTTAAAGCCCGCGAAGTCGCGAAAAGGAGGTAGGGCCCGACACTAACGCAGATAGATCAAATGGACCTAAAGACAATGTAAGTTCTCATGATCAAA
Organism: Cryptomeria japonica; assembly: GCF_030272615.1. Classification (NCBI taxonomy): domain Eukaryota; kingdom Viridiplantae; phylum Streptophyta; class Pinopsida; order Cupressales; family Cupressaceae; genus Cryptomeria; species Cryptomeria japonica. Next base: position 562,410,257 of record NC_081409.1, on the reverse strand, counting down.
TGGCCAGCGTTGCTTCGCGAAAGAAAAGAGCACAAGTTTTATGTTCTACGAAATGGCGAAAGAGCAAAACACAGGAAAGACTCAGAGAAGTTATGACCCATTGGAGCTAGTTTTGAATTCGATTTGGTGAATTCAATTCTGAAAAGAAAGCCAAAGCATGCGGGGTTAATTTCTAAAAATTCAATGCCAACTTGTCCTTATGAGTCCGCATCAACTTGATTGCTAGTATTTTTTCATCAAAGTTTGTTGCAGAGCAAATTGGTGCGGAGCGTTTCTCTTCAGGTGAATAATCAGTTGCTTGTTCAGAATGGCACCAAGAAGAGAGTTGACAGGAAAAGTCAATTATCAGGACAGAAACATCTATGATGATTTTTTAGAGCAATTAACCATATCTACCAATGTCGGGGCTAAGGCCAAAGAGCTAGTACCAAAGAACCCTCGCTTGAAAATTGGGGATGGCCTATATGATAAAGGCAATTGGTTAAGGGACCTTGAAATAGGAATAGCAGGTTTAGGACTATTCAAAGTCGGTTTTGGGCAGAGATATTCCCTAGCTCCTCTGAATAGCATATGGGAACTAGATGTAGGAAAGCTTGTGGTCCCAGGTGTTTTCATGGATGTAGATCTGTTGACCCTAATTGCACATAATTATGACCCTGTGGCAAGATGCATCAGGAATATAAAGGGATTTGCCCTGATTGAAATAAATGAAGATGAATTCAGGAAAGTGTTTAAACTCAGTGAGGCCTCCAATTTATTAGAGCCTGTTGACTTTGAGTCATTAGCCTAGGTTTATAATGTACAAAGGGATCATCTTAGGAGTGGCCCATTGAAAGAATTTTTTGTTAAGATAGGAGGGTTAACAGTTGTAGGCTCCAACACAATGGAACCATTCTCCCTCAATTTATTCACTCTGAGGGCTAAGGGTATGTATTGGGCCTTATGTCAGATCTTTGGAGATGATGTTGAAAAGAATATGCCAACTCATTACATGTTAATGATTGCACAAATTCTAAACCCCTCCCTAGCAATAACGTTTGATTATGCCTCATACCTTGCTGATGCAATTCATAAAGGGCTAGTAGGGATTAAAAATGGTAAGGTGGATAGACTGTTTGGATGGTACTACATGTTAATGCACATGTTCCTGTTCAAAGGTACTGATTACTTTGCAAAGGAAATGGACTTGATCAAGGTAAAGGATAAGGAAGAGATGCATGTTCAACTCTGGAGCACTGTCTTATCCTAGGATAGAGAAGATGCTAGTTTCTTGAAATTTGATAGGTGCTTTGCATCTAAAATTAGAATTCTTTTATGCAGAGAAAACACTAGAATTCCTAAGGCTCTTTTGGAATTCCTCAGACCTAAGGAGTTTGCAGAGGACATCAAGATTGTTCACAATTGGGGAGACATGTATTTGTACCCTGTGTCAACTGTTTTTAGAGTGTATGGATTTAGAGGTACCCCCTATTTACTGCTCTATTAGGTCCCATTAAAGATAGGGATTGCAGAAGTATTGGGACAGATTGGAGGAGTGAACCAATAGGGGTAAAGGGACCATTTTCCCAACTATTACCATGGCCCACCATTTTGTAATCACTAAGGTGGATGGAAATATTTTGAAGAATTCTTTAAACCATATAGGCTATCAACTGCAATTTCAAGATGTGCAGACCCTGAGGACTTCTTCAATGGCGTGTTTAGAAGGAGAGAAGTGTGTAGATGTAGGCCTCACCAATTTCAGTTCCTAGAAGATTTAATCATAAATGAATTCAACTTAGATGAGCAGGAACTAAGGAAAGAGAAGTGGATCGCATACAAGAAGGCACTTGATTTTATCCATCAATTTGATAGTAGCTATGATCCTCTTTCTAGCTTCAACCCTTTTGAGGAGAAAATCAAATTCTTGATTCTCTATTTTGAAGACCTCATGCAGACCTTAAAAGAGAAAAGGGAGGCCATAATGCAAAATGATCCTGATAAGGTTAAGTTGGTCTTGGCCAAGCCTGCCTTTGCTAAGGCTATCCCACCTGGTGACTATGTAATGCATAAGAAGTCAAAGTATAATGTGATGATGCCAGTGACATGTGAGCCTTCCACTTCAAAAGGAAAAAGGAAAATTGAAGATGTCATTGACATTCAGGATTCCCCTAAGACAAAGAGTGGGAAAGGAAATAGAAACTGATCTACCTCAATATTGTCCATCTCAGTCCCCCATCCACATTGGAGATGAACAAGCAGTGGATGAACAATTATTACAGTTAGGGAGTCTCGGTGAGATTGCCTATACTTATGAAGAGACCCAAGAGGGAATGCTTGAAGAGCCACCCAGTGCTGAAATGAATTTGACTGATGGTGAGCTAAAAGGCCAAGAATTGGATCTTACTGTTAAGCAAGCTAGTGAAGAATTCTTGGCTGACAGTAACTTTGTTACAGCAGGGGCTTTTATGCAATTTGTATGGAAACAAAACATGGAGAAATTCAAGGTTAGATGTGAACAGAGGAAGAGTGAATAGACTCTCAGAGATACAACTCAGGTGGAAGAAGAGATAAAGCAAGAAATGATGGAAGAATTTAAAACTATTACCCCTGAAAAAGGAAGAGAAATGGTAGCAAAAGCTGGTGTGTTGATTCTCCCTGAATGGGATATAGTCGATGCTCTAGTGCTTGATGCAGTAAGGAAGGAAACAAAGCCTATGGAAGGAGTGACATTCAACAAGGATAATGTTGCTCTTGTCATGTGGTCTTTAAAGAAGGATGAGAACAAAAGAAGGAAAGATGCATTAGATTCTAGCCTCCTAGGAGGCATGATTGTCAAAAGAGTCCAAGATACAAGGGTAGTGGAAGCTGCAAGCACTGTTTTGGAAAATGCAAAGTTCAATGTGGTAGTAGCAGAGAGAGAGGCACAAGAAAGAGCTAATCTCCAATTGAAGTTGGAGACTATCTTAAAGGCCTACAATGAGGTTAAAGAAGGAATAGCCAATAGGGATAACATTATTACTAGACTCCAGAGTCAGTTGGTAGGTCAGAACCATCCAGGTGAATCCTCTACACTCATGATAGCCTCCTCTCCAGCAAGACCCCATCCTACTAGTCTCATTGTTGAATACCCCCCTTTTCCTATGTCTTCTGGTTCCGAATCACCTGAAAGTGTCCAACATGAGTTGGAAAGGTTGAAACAAGCTAAAGCCTTGTTTGCAAACAAATATGAAGAGAAGGTGAAAGCCACAGTCTTGAAGTTTACTGACTCAGTCAAGGCCCCCATTGTATACATAACTATGAAAATGATTTTGGATGTTATGATCAAATTCAGAGAAGATGAGGCCACTTTGGAGCCAATCCTTAATAAGTGGATGCCGAGAGGTAAAGAATTGGAGCTCATGTGCTCATCTCATCCAGATGCAGAGGAGAACGACCTTCTAAGGTCTACCAATGAGTTTATAAAAGAGATGAATATTCTCTTAGAGGAAAGGGCAGGTGTGAAAAGAAAAGCCCATCTTTATAGAAAAGAATATTCGGATCATAAATTTGAATTATTTCTAGGAGGTTTTATTGGTCCAATTTAGTTGAAAGAAGAGAAGACCCGGTTGAAAGAGGTGGACCACAATTTGTCCTTAAGGATCAATCAAATTATCAAAACTAATGACACCTCCCTATTTATCCAAACAATTGAAGAAATTGAAAAGGTGAAATCTCATTACGGTTTCATAGAAAAGGAAATTGGACATTTAAGAGTCACTTGGAAAAGGCTAGAAGACATGAAGTAGAAGGTTGTTAGTTTTGCTTGGCCAAGTGATGATGCTTATCAGGAATGGAGGAGCAGTTATATGAGACAGAAAGAAGATACTCCGAAGTAGTTAGAAGAGGTTGAGACTGAACAAGAGGCACAAGAAGTTGTGGATGTTGAAAAAGACTTGTAACCATTTCTTGGAGAGTAATTTGGTTTGTAACAAACCCTTTTGAAAATTGTCTGAAGCTTGTATGCATCTATGTTATTATAAATGGAGACCAGGACAATGAAAAAGGGGATCACGAGAAATTGTAAGAAAACTCTGTAGAAGTATATCTTGGATTTTCTAGTCATATAGAGAACGCTCTAATGTTTTTGTAATATTTTCTGAAATTAATATCAATATACAGACCATCAATTTTGAGCCTAGAATTTGTGTTGTCTTTGGGTGTGCTTGCAAATATTTACTGGTCTTAATCTGAGTAATTTAGGGTTATTCATTTGAGCATGGATTGTAAGGCAATCTTTTATAGGTGTGTTTCTTAGCTTTTCCCTTCAAGAGGGAAATTAAATACGCAAGAAATATCTCTATCAGTAAGTTACTTGTTTAGAAACTTTGAATGTGATGAATGCTTTCTAGTTTGATAAGGATGAATTTTGATATATGTCAAGCGTATGTGGGGTTTGTAGAAGCCGAGGTGATGGGATGTGTGGAGATGTTTAATTGTGGGATTATTGTTTAAACTTAGATGACTATGTGGCCTGGATAAGGCACTGATATATATTGTAGTTATCTTTTTACACATTTTGTGGGTCAACACTGAACATGAGCATAAGCCTTATTTGTTTGTTTTAGTTAGTTTAAAGGTGATAAGATTCACTATTTTTCAGACTGGTTTACCGTGGATCTATTTTTTGTAGTGTGAATTCAGTTCACAAGAGGTATACCTGCGTGAACTTTGGAAAAGTTCAAAGTGTAGAAGGTGCAAAAAACCTTGTCATATGTTGCTCTGAAGTTCCTTTTCCTTGATCTCTCTTTTGCAGACAGAGTTGTAAATTTCTCACAAGAGATAAGAAGGAATCAAAATTTGAGACTAACAGGTTCTCCCTTGTCATTAGTTCCAATCCATCTATCCTATATCCACTAGTCCACCTCATCCTATCCAATTTCTAATCCAATCCTATCTCATCCAATCATATTCTCCATCTCTTCCAATTCAATCATTAATCCCATGCCCAATGCAATCCTACTCAATCATCCGTCCCCCTTTTTCAGATTCCTATCCAATCCATCAAACCGAGCTTTTCCCATCTACCTGAGCTTACACTGACTTGTGCCAAATCCAAGTACCTGTGATAATTAATTCCAAGTGGCAATCCTCTCATCTACAAACCTTGCACATCCAACTTGTCTTTTGTCATCCATCAATCTATCCACACCTTTCCCATCAAGATGAACCCTTCCCATGTCTGGCAGTTCATCCAAATCCATCACCTACCCATCAGGATGCATCATTCCCTAGTCTAATAGTTTATCCAAATCCATGTCCTACTCTTGGAAAGAGATGTCAGTTGGTCATGTGCATGTCATCTGCATGCTTGAGCTTTTCTCTTTAATGTTCATCTTGTGTCCCAGGACTATACTTTCTCATGACTACCTTGATCATCCTATATCTTGGTATGTCTTGGCTAGTGTATAAAGGGGAATAGTTTTCATGGCATGATGTTTTTAAAGGTTTTCCCTTGTACAAACCAGAAACCCTTCATTAGTGTTTATCAAGACTTGCATGATTGTGTGCAAGGCATACCTGTTTGTCTGAGCATTAGTCCATGCCTCAGATCTTCATATCATTCTGGTTCTTATAATCAGTGGTGTATACTATCCATGGCAATATCAAACCTAGGTTTTCTCTCTATATTTGCTCATCAAGAAATCCCATCCATTTATCATTTCTTTGTCTCATTACATTCACAAGACCCCAATCCATCTTCATTCCCTCTTTCATCATCTTCATCCTTTCATCACCTAGTCTTCTAATCCATTTCAAGAGCACACTTGTGTTCTTCGAACCCGCATGTCCTGTCAAGGGGGCATACAACTACTTCTTCGTCATCCTTCCTCCTCGTCATTCTTCCTCATCTTATGACTGGGACATCATGCTACTAGTCCTTATCCTTTTCTTCCACTATGTTCTATTCTTCTTTGATATAACATCATTTCACAACGCTATATCAAAGAGGGGAAAAATGTAGACACCTAAAATTAATTAAATCAATATTTAATCAATTTAAGCTTGCCAACATAATTAATTGATTTAATTGTGTTATCCTTATTCTTCTCAATGTTAATTGAATCTAATTTAAATAATCTTGTCACTATTGTCCAATAATTAATTTATATTCTCCTATTCTTCTAAAGTCCCTCCAATAATTATTTCCTCTAAACCCACTCAAATAATTAATTTTAATTAATTAACTTAGTCATGTGATTCCTACAAATCACTTTTCCTAATTCCCACTTAGCCTAATTAATTCTTCTAGAATCTCTCTTAATCCCACTTATCATTATTTCACAATTTTATATTCCTCACTCATGTCACATCAACATTGAGCCTCTCAAAGAAATTCAAATTTCTTTGAATCTCTTCATGCATCCTTTATTTTAGAATTTTTAATTCCTCTCCCCTTTCCCCAAGGAATTTTATATTCTTGTTTATTCTCCTAAGGCATCCTTGATACATGCCCACCATTTCAAATCAATCTCAACCCTCCATAACCAAATAATATTAGCCCTTCATTTTGGCTTCCTCCAATATATAAATTGGAGCCTCTTCTCCTCACAATGGATCAACTTCCTCTATAGCATTCTCATGCTGCTAATTTTCTCTTCTTCTATCATATCCTTATCATGTCCTCATAATCCTTCAATTTTCTAATCCAAAGCTATCCAAATCCATCATAATCCCAAACTCAAATCTATATCCAATCAAGAAACCCAATCTTGTTGAGCAAAGGAGAGAAATCCACATCCACATCAAGCAAGGAGCACATCAAGTGGAGCATCAAAGGGGTGCATCTTCTACTTCATCAAGCTCAATCCAAGGAACAAGAGACAACTATGAGGTATAATGATGTTTTTTGCATTTGTTTGATATTTTATGCATATTTCGATTCAAACTAACCATTTCCCTCCTCTTTAGTTTTACCTTGGTTCAAATGGTATAATGGTCAATTATATATTTACATTCACTATTTGCCAAAAAATTAGTGTCAATCAAAGTTCTTGGAAATTTGATTGTATAATTTCTATTTAGTTGTGTCAAAGAATCAACCTTCATTTACATATAAGACTCAAATTAGTAATCAAAATTTATAACACAATAATATTTTGAAAGATTGATGTGACTTGTTTATTTCAACTTGACAAATGTTTGATAAGTTAGTCAATGTAAACTTTAATCTAACTTTGCCCTGTATTTAATTGCAAAATTGTTTTATCCCAACATGTTAGATAAATATTTTTAAATGGTCTTAAATTTGTAGTCAACCTTATTAAAATGACTTGAGATTCATAATTTAGCCTTATCAAGCGTTAATTAAAGTTGGGAGAACATAATATTTTAGGTGTTCTATAATTATGATAGCTTATTGTTATAAATTATTTTATTGTTGTGAGGTTTTGCCAAGATCAAGAGGCAATGGAAAACACAAATAAGAGAGAACAAAATAGATGATAGGAATAAACTGTATTCTATCAAGAGAAAATACTGATCAACTGGATCATCAAGCGTTACATACAATGAATATGAGCCTGCTTATATAAGCAAGGCTATATGGATATGTGAGCACACAAAAATGACATGTGGCTCAATAAGAAATAAGGGTAGGTAGGAAATAGGTGTGGGTAGGTAGGAGAAACGATAAAATATTCCACATGAGGTGGATCACCCACTGAATGTGGAATTATCACTCCACAATAAGTGGATATGATAGAGTAGTAACAAGATCAACACCATAAAAGGTGGAAATTCTCCTACACACACTATCCCAATGTGGCACAAACACCCAAGTGTCTTATACCCAAACTGCAATTAAATGCATGTACCTAAGTAAACTTAAGTATAGTGTAATAATATCCATGATGAATAATTATTTACATCAACACCCCCCCTTAAGTGCAAGTTAGGGGAATGCACTAAAGTCTACAATGCAACTAAGCAATGCAAGATGGGTCCCGACTACGAGGCCATGTTAGGTACCCATGTACAAAAGCAAATGCAATCTCCCACAAATGAAGAAAGAGAGAAAAACCAAATAGGAAAAAACTCCCCCCCAAAAGAGAGATGAAGAAAGCACATAATTCTCTCAATGATGAATGAGAAGAACAAAAAATATGTCCCCCCATAAGAGAGAAGAAGAGACCATGAAGCCTCCCCTCAATGTAAAATCTCCTACAAGGATGGTCTAAGAAGTTGACCAAAATACCTCCCCATAAGGAAGAAAGAGATCCAATGCTGCACCAATAATGTCAAAGTGTGATAAAACCAGGTACCAAGTCGATGACGATGAATCACTTGCTGCAACAAAATAAAGATCAAGCATGGAGACAACCTGCTTTGAGCATCATCTGGATACTTGTAAATGGCAGAAATACTGGTACAATCTAAGTCTCATGGGAGCCATGCACAAATGTGTACAATCTAAGTCTCAACTAGAGCCATGCACCAAGTCTCACAAGATATTCCTAATCTACGTGTACAAGAGGATTACATCATATAATCAACAATGACAAGATACAAAGAAGTATGGCACTTTATGATAGTGAAAGTACAACATTGCTCAAGAAAGAGCATACATCATGATAAAATATTCAAATGTGGAAACATGAAAATGATACCACCAACAAAGAAGCCATGTAGAATACTGCAGATGAAGATGCCTCCGAATGAAATTTCACCAAGAGATATAAATGAACAACTGACCCCCCATAAAAAGATCATGTTGGCACTTGCAAATAATGTCAAAGTGGACTTCTAATTTCAATGATTATAACTTCTCAAAATGAGATATAAGAGACTTCAACAAATACTGCTAGTGATCTAAACTGAGATCCAAGCAAAATACAAGTACCAAATAGGCCAAAAAATGACCAAATACTGAAAGTACAATTTCTACTCAAAATCACTACAAACTAATGGCAGATTATGAAAGTAGACAAAAAATTATGCACTCTAAAAAAAAACGGCACCTAAAAAGGAGTCCATATGAGCCCAAATGAAACTTCCAAAGTTGTAAAAATCGAGTTGTAAAAATCGGGATTTCACAATTTTTGAAAAACTTGTATCCGAAAATCAGAAAACTCATGCACCACTGTACAGATCACGAAATTATACCCCAAAACAAAAAAAATTGCTCGAAAAAAGGAGTCTGGATGAGTGAGATATCACTATTTGCAAATTGCCTGCAAAATTATATTTTCTGGAAAATTTCCGCTACAACTTCAAACTTCAAATGCCTCTAGATTTGACCTTCGAAGTTTGATTTGGATGAAACAAAAGGAAAAAATCAATTTCTTAGACCTCCTCAATCCAATGGTGACCTCAAATTTGACCCATCAAGCTTCAATAATAACCTGCAATAGAAAGCTCCAAAAAGAAAACCCCAAATTTATCTCAATTGGCAAACCAATGACACTCTAATGGCTCTAATACCATGTGATATTTTGCCAAGATCAAGAGGCAATGGAAAACACAAATAAGAGAGAACAAAATAGATGATAGGAATAAACTGTATTATATCAAGAGAAAATACTGATCAACTGGATCATCAAGCGTTACATACAATGAATATGAGCCTGCTTATATACGCAAGGCTATATGGATATGTGAGCACTCAAACATGACATGTGGCTCAATAAGAAATAAGGGTGGGTAGGAAATAGGTTTGGGTAGGTAGGAGAAACAATAAAATATTCCACATGAGGTGGATCACCCACTGAATGTGGAATTATCACTCCACAATAAGTGGATATGATAGAGTAGTAACAAGATCAAAACCATAAAAGGTGGAAATTCTCCTACACACACTATCCCAATGTGGCACAAACACCCAAGTGTCTCATACCCAAACTGCAATTAAATGCATGTACCTAAGTAAACTTAAGTATAGTGTAATAATATCCATGATGAATAATTATTTACACCAACAATTGTTTTATAAGGAAACGATATTTCCTTCCATGTAGGAGGCTCACAACTAACCGCTATGTTGTGGGGTCATACATTGTTATAAATTGTTATTATTGGCTATATAAAATTTTAGTATATAATATTTATATGTCTATAAATTTATTTATTGTAAATATAAATTTAATAAAATAATCTAGTGTCAATCTATTATATAATGGCATAAAGGTCAATTATGTATTTAAATTCTTATTTAGTGAAAAATTAGTGTCTATCAAAGTTGTTCCAAAGTTGATTGTAAAATTTATATTTAGTTTTGTCAAAGAATCAACCTTCATTTACATGTTAAGGCTCTATTAACTATAAAAACTTTTAACATGGTAGTAATGTTTTAAAAGAAAGATTCAATTTGTGTGTTTCAACTTGACAAATAATTGATGAAATACTAAATGCAATCTTGAATCTAACATTGCTAATTAAATAAGTTTTCCTATTCTTAGATGTAAGATAAATATTTTTAAATGATCATAAATTTATAATCAACCTTGTTGAAATGACTTATGATTCATACTTTAGTCTTATCAAATGAATTTTTCATGAAATATGGTATGCACACAACAAGTTAGATTAATACTGTAGAAAATAAAAATGCAAGGCTTGTCTTTTACCATATTGGTTACTCCTACTTTCAATAATGTTGCAAATGTAGTATCATAGTGTTCAATTTGTTTTATTTGGTGTATAAGTAGACCCCAACCTAAAACCTATTAGTCATCAATTTTCATAGGCTCAAATGGTCTAGAATAAATCTCCCTACAAGTATAACTATATAGTGCACTATATTGCAATGCAATTATGCACTCCAAACAAAACTAAACCCACCATCCTCTAAATTTGAATTCATTTCGTACTTTCTAAACTTGGTCCTTTCAAATATTATGATTATTTCACATCATCTTTTGTGACAAATGATAGTTCTGATACTTAATGTAAGTACAAATGTCAATAGCTAACAAGATGAGAGGTGGGGGGGGGGGCGGGGGGTGAATCATACAAACTTAATCTTCCATCAAAACAACAGATTCAACCTCGGTAACTTATACTTCAGCAATATAACCAAAACTGCTAAACATACAAACTCATAAGCATATAATCATCATAACACTCATAACACCAGATTTAACGTGGAAACCCAAATAGGGAAAAACCACTGTGGGATTTCGGACCCACTAAGAAATATACTCTTCTAGAGTATGCTCGGTTAAAAGAAAATCCTGTTAAAGATTACAAACACATTGCTAGATGTGACCCGGTAAGGGATTTCCCTCAGATCTGTTAGGATCTTCACTTTATTAGAAGTGACCTTGTCAAAGGATTTCAAACACTCATTTAGAATGTTACCTTGCTAGAGGGTTTACATATAAGACTGTTAAGTCCACTCGGTTAAGAGATTGTCTATCACTTACAAAATAACAGTAATACAAATCTATCTGCAACTTCACATCTAAAATGCTAAAGCAGATTCTTATTTGCTCAAAATAATCTAGTCATAGGACTTATCTTGTCCCTCTACTGGGCTCTCTACTCTATTATTCAAATAGGTCTTCAAGCTTCTGTGCTCAGTAATCACTATGTAGCATCCCTGTGCATACACTTTCCCACATACATTGTTTATTGACAATTCCTTATTTATAAACAATTGCTAACCGCTCAATCTCCTTGATCACATTTCCCATGATCAATCTTAGCCATCAGATCTTCAAACTTGACCAGGTTCAATGTATCCTTTCGATCTGAAAATGTTTTACCTTGCCTCAAGACTTGCAGTCCTTTCTTGGAACTTGCACAAGGTTATTGCGGTTCAATCTGCACTGTAGATCTTCCTGCCGATTTTCCTTTGCCATAGATCCTTAACAAACTTCATGCATGACATACCAATCATTTATACTTCTCCAGCTAATCATTGTCCTTCATTAAATAATGCTTTTATCCATCCCATGCGCACTATCATAACTCAGTTGCAACTCGATAAATACCAAACTTTACTCAGTAGACATTTCGCCTTCATTAACTGATATCGATAACCTTAGGGTTTACCAACTAGGTTCCTTAGGGTTTACCGACTAGGTTCTTTGCTCGGTGACATAGTATAGTATTAACCTTACAATCAACAACATATGTAGAATATCAAAACAATCTAAACATCATGATCTCATCATTTTCTAACTCAGTAATAGTTGCCCATTGAATAACTTATTTCTCCCCTTATTCATCACATTCTTTCTGTGTCTTTTACCGACATCTTAATTCTCTTCAAATCAATCTTCTCAAGATATGGCAACATCATACTGAATCAGATAATCAATCTCTTGACATCAATGACAAAATAATGTTATAAAGATAGTTATCATCCTTCTTCAGTTATATCAATAATCTTCAACAACCTTCTCAATATCCTTACTGAATATCAACAATCTTTCTTACTGTAATGCCAACAACAAAGACTTTGAATTGAGCATCAAGGATCCTATATTTAAGGATAAGCCCCACGTCATTAGTGTTATTGTCAAACTATTAATCACCAAATAGAATCAATTAGGTGTCTAATATCATTTACATCACATAAATATTCACATATTACATTAGCACTTGCATCACAAATATTTCACCTTAATTCATTGTCAAGGCATCTTAAATCTTTTCTTTGTGTTTCCTACCAACCATATTATTTATCAACAAGAAGGGTTGAATACTATCAATAAAGTTGAAAAGATTTATTTGTCTATAGTAAACCCCTAAGGTACTAACTAACATACCAATTTTTGAACAAAAGTGAAAGATTTATTTCATGTCTCAAAAGATATAAGAGTAGAGGATGGATGCATTTTGGTAATCCAATCCCCTTTTTTGGCTTCAAAGCATGTTTCTTGTCCTACACACCCATTTATGGTCCTTGTGTCTGGAAACACACCTTTGGTCTCACAAACCCTCTTTGGCCTTAGAACCCATTTGTGGTCCTTGAGTGCCATATTGGGTGCAGAAAATTGTTAGTGGTGCTTAAGTGTCATTTTGGGTGCCAAAACCCACTTTCCGATCCTTGGGTCCCGTAACAAATAGTCTTGAGGAGGATCAATGAGTGTGGTAGTGTATAGAAATGGAGTAGAGTCCACTAGTAGGTCCCTCTTAGTTAATATATCATTGACCTAATATAAAATTATGTTTACTGAGTACATACTATAACATAATATCAAATAATGACTACATCCAATCAACAAATAAACCTAAAGACATATAATCTTCTTGTTTCCTTTTACCATTTATCAATCTCAACTCTTTTAACTAAGTCTAGTTGTATTTACTTCTCATATCAGATGATTAGGTATAAATTAATATGTGGGTTAATTTATTTCCTTATATTTGTTAAATATCCGGGCAACTGAGAGGGGGGTAAATCAGTTGACAACTTAAAAAAAATCTTCTATTCTTTCACACATCTGGAATAACCTGTTGGCAATTGACACTCATCTGGTTGATATCGATGCTTGATTAATGGTTTAGGATTGTCATTGATGGTAACTCTTCTTGAGATTCCTATCTGGTAATCATGGATCTTGATATTTGGAAGCTGGTGTCAACCGGTATTTCAGGTTGAGCAGAGAAGTTTTGGTCCGGAAGATTTTCGGTGATTGTGGTGTTATGAATCGTGCATGGGATGATTGGGCTGACATAGAGACGTCATTTTATCATTATTTTAGTGATCTGATCAAGCCGATTTATGACTACCCATTATATTAGCAAGCTGACTTGATAAATGATAATTTTGTGATTGTGGATATGTAAGGCCAGTGCAAAAGATCTTTTTGGTGCATGAAATGATTGATATGCAAGCAAGTGGTGATCGAGAATCTTTTGTAGTACAGTTTCACATGTGCATTATTGATTTGGTAGCTTACTGAGACAAGAAGCAGAGCAGAGTTGCAGAGCAAATACAATCAGAGATTTGGCACTTAACTGGAACTCATCCAGACATTGCTAGATGCTATTTTGGAGTTCTTTCATTGTATTTCATCACTGTAATCGATAAGTAAGGAAGTGATCCTTCTGGGGTTGTAGCCCTTATTGTAATTGAGCAATGAGCTCCAGGCAATGTGCCTGAATGCTTGTGCATTCACCCTCATGTAATATTGTTTTGCTACTGGCCATAGTGGAATAATATTGTGGGTTCAAATCCCACCATGGTTTTTCCCATTTGGGTTTCCACGCAAAAATTTGGGTGTTATGATTTTGTGGTCGGTTGTTTTGAGTTTGTGCATTTCAAGTTCGTGCTTATGAATTCGGTGGTTTAAAGTTAAATTAGAAAATCTAATAACCGGTAGAACACTGATTTGCCCCCCCCCCCCCTTTCTCAGTGTTCCTTACTCCAACAATTGGTATCAGAGCCTAGTTCCTCCAAGGAAGCCTAACCACTTGAGGAAGGTCTGGGAGATTGAATCAATGGATTCTGATTTTCAGAGACAAATTAGTGTGGCATTTGAGGATCTTGATGCAACAAGAAATGAGATCAGTACCTTAAAGAGAAACCTAAATGCAGATAAAGACTTCATTAATGATTTGAAGGATCAAGTGAACTCTACAAGAGACAAGAGGAAAGAGTTTATGGACAAGCTGAAGGAGAAAGAAGATCAATGCATGAAGAATCAAGATAAAGCTGACAAGCTTGAGAGAGAGAATGTTGCATTGAAGAATGAGATGTAATCCATTGTGATGAGGCAGACTAAGGAGATTGAGGACTAGAAGAAGAATGAAGATAATTTGACTGAATCATTAATGGAAAGAGAAAATGAGTGCTTAATGCTTACCTATGAGAATGCTCAGTTGAAGCTTGAGCTGACACAATCACGGAATAATGGTCAAGAACTTGAAAGACAGATTGTTGCCCTAAGAGATGAACTTGCTACTGCAAATGAATACAAAGACAAATTCAATGCTATCTTAGCAAAGCTTAATGAGATGCTAGAAAGTTAGAGACATGGAAAGGACATGCGAGGACTTGGATTTGAGAAAGGAGATTCATTCGGATCTGGACAAAGAAATGCAAAGCCTAAGAACAAGAATCCTCTGGTAAGATAGCATAATTCTAATAAATTCAATGGTAGATGCTTTACTTGCAATAAATTTGGTCATATGGCGAATCAATGCAGAAGTAGGGTAAATAATGAAATGAATAATGTGAACAATGGTCCTACCTTTACCAGCCAGTGTTTCATATGCAATAATTTTGGTCAAGTCAAACATGTGCAAAGTAGTAATGAATAATTTTCAAAACAAGAGATGTTATGCTTGTGGGATGTTTGGACATATCTCTAACCAGTGCAGGGTGAGACAAAATTAGATGAAATTCAGACCTTTGCAGAATGTTGTTTGTCGTGCATGAAATAAAACTAGTCACATTGCAAAATATTGCAGAAGCAAAAAGAGTGCTCAGGTAGACAAGAACAAAGCAGATGAGAAAGGCAAGGCAAAGGTAGAGGAGATAAGAGACAAGCATGAGAAGATGTGGGTCGGAAAACATGAATCCAAGGTAGACAATGGATTTGCACTCAAATCTGGTGCAGGATCTTCACCCGGTAACTAGGGCTTTTTGGCTTAGGGGAAAATTTTCATGTAGATTCTAAGAACCCCCTCTTCAGAAATTTGCAATCAATTTCAGAAGGTTGTAGAAGGCTTAAATCATATATGTAAATGTTATCTGGAAGATTTAGTGAAGATTTGATGTTCCGGTAAGTGACTCCATGAAAAATCAAGGTAAGCGGTTGCAGTATTTATTACAATGCAGAATTAGGTTTTTGAAGGTTAAAAGGGCATTTCAAATCTTCATTTCTCACAATGTGATCAAGAGAAGGTGCAAGGTAGTAGAGAAAAGTAATCTGACAATCTAAACAGTGATTATAGTGATCCTATTGCAAATTATTGTTTCTGATTGTGAATTGAGTTTTTTATCCATTTCAAGCTATCAGTTTTTGAAAACCCTAAGTTCTCAATGGCATCAGCATCCGTAATTGCTACCCCACTAGTTATGGAAATCAAGGATACGACTCTACCCATTTTCAAGAAACATCTTTTCAAAACACTTGAGGATGATCCTAAAGGAGCGTTTTACTTTGTACCCTACGACATTCTTCATAATGAGGAAATCATGGCATATATCCATTGTGATCTTTATGAACTCGGCAACACTGACACGTTGACCCTATACAATAATCATCTGGCGGACAACTTGGGAAATATCAAGCTGAAATATCAACACTTGCAGGTCAAGTTTTTTTCTCAGTTCTTACACTTTTCTATATTTGATGAGAAATACTGGATCCAGTTCATACTTAGCAGAATTCATGATGAATTGATGTGGTTGGATAAGCCTTACAAGATCACTAAGCAAGAAACCTAGGCCATGACTTGTCTAAGTGCATCCGGTGAAGTTCCTAGCTTAAGGAAAATATCAAACAACATTGTTATTGTCACCATTGGTTCTCAATTCGACACCAGAGCGATGAGAATCAATGACATTCTAGAGCATGACGTCAAGTTTGCATCAATGATGGTTGGATATAAAGTATACCAGTCATGTAGACAAAAATTTGTCTCTAGTATAACTATATATTCTGCCTATTTGATGTTGAAGGAAGACAAGAGGTATGATTTATGTATGGTTCTCTTGAATGAGTTACTGAGCAATTTGAAGAAAATTAAACAAGACAAGAAGCACACCTTTAAGTTTGGCACTCTTATTATCTGTTTGGCTCTATATTTCATGAATAAAGTCCCCAATGTTCAAGGAAAGGTCCAATGGGCCTATGACAAGACGGTTGCTATGCAAATAAAGGAAGGGATTATAGGGATTGGTGATAGCACAATGAGGATATCCACTCTATGGGATTATTTCAAAACTTTTCAAGCCTCAATGAAGAGCAGAGAAAGAATCCCTAAAGAGACAGTGGATAAGTATGAGAAAACAATTTGCTTCATGGTTGATGAAGACCAATGTCTAATGGAAGTCATTGAGCCAAGGATTGTGTGGATTCTTCCAATGGGTTACGAAGTTGATGTTGTTACCCTTGATGCCTATGCTTAACATATGTTGAGTCAGTCGGTTGATAGGAAAGAAGAAAGATTCAACACCTTCAAGGAAAAGAACCTAGAGTTGCACAAGCAGTTCATTGCACCTGCTAGGAAGAGAAAAGTTTCTAGACGGTTGAGGAAGTGGTAGTGCAGATGGGATTCACCCAAGAGGAGGTGAAGAAAGAAAGGGAGAAACATGCTCAGATGGAAGTTAAGGAGGAAGCCAAGAAGCTTAAAGCCAAACCGGTTCCCTCTAAAGCCAAGCCAAAAGAGACCACGTCTGCCCCTACTCTGGTAGTACCTTCATCAGGACAGAGCTCATCTAGAAAGGGAATTTTGAAGCAAATGGAGAAGCCTAAGCGAACCTATTTTGTTGTATCTCTGGTAGCCTTTAAGACCAAATTAGATGAAGAAGTAGATAAGGATAAAAAGAAGGGAGAGTTTGTTAGAGTTGTGAGGAAACCTCAATCTGGTGGTGCAGAGTAGAGAAAGAAAGCTAAATTTGAACCTACCCTTACCATAAGGCCCAAGAGAGGAAGGAAGATTAGAACTCAACTTGATAAAGATCTTGAATCCAGTGATCAACAAGGTAAATATACATTCATTCCTCCATTGACAATATATCAATTGATTGATGGAAATTTAAAAAATATTGGAGCATATTATGAAAATATAGATGAGGTAGATTAGAGAAAGGTTGAGGAAGCAATTATTCTATATTTACATAAATTTAGTAAAACATTGATTGAGATGGAGCGGAGCATCCCTAAGGATTTATATAATATTATTGATGCAAGGAGGTTGACTGATAGCAAAACAGATAAGGAAATGAAAGAAAGAGAATTGATTAATGTTTGCACCCGTATCTCCCAAGATAAAGCCAAAAGGCTCATTGAGGAAGCAAATAAGAAGGAATTCAGAAGCAAAAATAGGGTAAATAGGTTAATGATCAACAAGGATGAAGAGGTGAGGAAGGAGACTGAGTATATCTAGAGAAGAATAATGAAGACCAACCCCTTATACAGTGATGCAATTCATACTTCCCATCTGAAAGTTAAGGAAGGTGTCTTTGGCAAACAAAAGGATGAAACTCAGACCAAGGAGAATATGGAAGACCAAGGCAATGTATCACTTGATGCTAAGATCAATGTGAATCCTCCGATGGTAGATAATGTTGGAGAAGTTCTTGAGATTCAAAAGGATGATACTATACCAAGTGGCAACACCAGTGCACAGGATAAAGGGAATGGTGTTAAGGTGAAGGAATCTAAGAATTCAGAGGTGGGAGATGCAGAGGTAGATAAAGGGAAGGGATTTGTTGATCCGAAAAATTGACCCTCCTCCAATCACAAGTGTAAAACACAAGATATCACTGAGAGGGGGGTGAATAAGTGATTATAAACAATTTCAAACAATGTGTGCAATCAACAGGATAATTAAAACACTAACAAGCAACCACACACAAGAGTACATCACATAACACCAAATATATGAGGAAAACCCAATGTGGGAAAAATCTCAGTGAGAAATGCTGCCAGAGATATACTACTCCAATCTAGCCTCACAATGAAATAACTGTTTTATAATGTTTAGGGCACCAACCCAAGGAGCACCAACCCCTAGAAATTTTATGGGCACCTACCCATAGGAGCACCAACCCCTATTCTATTATGAGAACCAACTCAAGGAGCACCAACCCCTACATCGAGCACCCACTCAGTGAAATACAATGAGATATAAAACAATACAATGATAAACACTTGCTACAAATGAGTTTTGTAACCCCTGCAAACAATTCTCTCTACCGGTTAAACTCCTTTCTATCACACTGCTTCTCTTCTCTACATGTCCTCTGGTCTTTCTGCCTGAATCCTCTACAACTCAGTTTCCACCTTACCAGATCTCCTCTCACACTCTGTCTTCTCTCCTTCACTCTCTACTGCTATCTTACTAGTTCAAACACTGTTGGTTAGATGAACTGTTACACTCTATAACTATTTACTGGTTACCTTAAACCTTGTCGGTTAAACCTTCCTTACTGGTTCTTCGACTAACACTTAGTCACTTCAATAATTTTCTATCAACACTCAGACTGATCAACCTAGCAGAATCACACTTTCTCATCCAACATCCTCTCTCATACAACTTAAGTTTTTGATCTGCATATTTATACACATGTTTTCTCGCCAAAACAAAAACTCAAACTTCACGCACTTAGGGTTTTCTTCATCGACCATAATTTGTATCAAATTGGATCTCATCTTCTTGAATTGACAACCTACAATAGTTCAACAAAAATCTCTATCCTCTTTTTATTCTTCCAATAAACATTTACTATATTTAACAAACTAGACCATGTTCATCGGTCTTGATTTTTTCGATCACAATATAAGATCTAGTTGTTTCCTTCTCCAGATCAACAAGATGATCAGATATCCTACTTCGATCATAATGTCAAAGAATAAAATCTCTTCCTTTCGATATGATTTAAGCCACAATCCTCTGCAACCGATTCATGATTTTTGCAGTCGATATTTAATATCGACCTAGTCAGCAACTACCTCACCAACACACCATTCACCTACCACTGCATGTTCACCACCTGGAGTCCACGTGACATCTTTGTCAACATCCAACTCACTTGATTGTGTCAGTTCAAACTCAGTCATTGACTGAACATGCTACCGGTATACACTAACTGGTTAACCTTCATATCGTGCACTTTTTTGTTTTGTCGATTAGGACATGCTATCTCGGACCGCACTTACTGCGTTTGCTTGCTTACTAGTTGACAAACTTACTAGTTGACATCAACATGCCAACAATATCCAATGTCAGTAACAACATCTTGCATACCAGTTGACATCAATGACAATACAATGCCAACAATCTCCCCCTTTGGAATGGATGTCAACACACATATTATTCATAATCCGGGCTCTTTCTCCAAGCAGTCTTTCTCCCCTTTGACAAGAATGACAAAGGGCTCAGACATCAATTTTCAGTATGTCTAACCACTCTACCCTTTTTCCTGATAGGCCAATTGTGACTTTTGTAGATAGACAAATTGAATAAACAACTTCGCAAAGCTTCAAACTAGTCAGTATTGCCACACAAACACCCGATCTCCCCCTATGTTCAACATATGGTCCAAGAGTAAAAATAAAAATAAAAATGAATGGCTATGAACTTTCCCTGAACCATAGACCTCCATACATGTTTAAGTGTAGAAAGCTGGTTGGACTACTCCTAACTTATGTCTTAGATACTCAAACGTGTTTGTCGGTAGAGGGTTTGTGAAGATATCAACAACTTGTTCACTTGTAGGGACATATTCTACCTTTACATCTTTCTCTGCAACCTTCTCCTTGATAAAGTGGTATCTGATGGCATTGTGGTTTGTCCTTGAGTGCATAACCAAATTCTTTGAAATGTTGATTGCACTTGAGTTATCACACTGGATTGAAATAGGGTCGGATATTTCTATTTGAATGTCCTTGAGGGTCTACTTCATCTGTAACACCTGAGAGCAACATGTAGCAACAACAATATATTCTACCTCAATAGTAGATAGGGAGATTGAATCCTGCTTCTTGTTGTGCCATGAAACTAATCGGTCACCTAAAAAATAATGCTCCACTACTTGTGCTTTTTTGGTCATCAATGCAGCCTACCCAATTAGCATTAGTGTAGGTCTGTAGAGTGAAATCTCCTTGCTTTGGATACCATAAGCCATAATTAAGTGTTCCTTGTAGGTACCTAAAGATTCTTCTAACTGCATTCACATGTGACTGTTTAGGTGCAACTTGAAATCTTGCCACCATACATATTGCCTGCACTATATCTAGTCTTGAGGTAGTAAGTTATAACAAACTACCAAACATGGATCTATACAAGGTCTGATCCACTTCCGTTGAATCATCAACCTTGCTCAAATTGCATCCGGTCACCATGGGGATACTTACTAGTTTATTGTCTTCCATTTGAAACTTCTTCAATATGTCTCTGACATACTTGATTTGAGAGATAAATATTCCTTTATCTTGGTGTGAAATCTGCAAACCAAGAACGTATGACAACTCTCCAAGCATTGACGTCTTGAACTCTAATTGCATCTAGTCAGAAAACTCTTTACACAAGGTATCCTTGTTTCCTCCAAATATTATATCATCCACATATACAACAACAATAATCAAGTGATTTCCATTTGCTTTGATGTACAAATTACTATCTGCACTTCCCTTTCTAGAACCTTGTTCCTTATGATACTTATCTAACCTTGAATACCATGCTCTTGGAACTTGCTTTAAACCATACAATGTTTTCTTCAATCGACATACAAAAGTTTCATCATTATGCAGCAGAAAACCTTTCGGTTGTTCTATGTAGACTTCTTCTTCCAAATTACCATTCAAGAAGGAGACTTAACGTCCATTTGATATACCTTGTATCCTTTGAAGGCAAAGAATGCTAAGAACATTCTAATAGCCTCAAGTCTTGCAACGGGTGCAAATGTTTCTTCAAAATCAATTCCTTATACTTGAGAAAACCCTCTACACACTAATCTTGATTTTTGTCTAACAATATTACCTTCTTCATTCATCTTGTTCTGGTAGACCCATTTAGTACCAACGACATTTTTATTTGCTGGTCTAGGAACTAATTCCCAAGTCTTGTTCTTTTCCATCTAATGCAGCTCTTCTTCCATAGCATCCATCAATTTGTCACTTTTGTTGGCCTCATTGAATTTCTTGGGTTCCATTTCAGTCATGAGGAAGAAGTTTATTTGCTCATTGTTCCGGGAAAGTCTTCTTCTGGTCTGTACACCATCATTTTTATTACCTATAATTTTCTCTTCCAGATGATTTTATCTATTAGGGGTCTTGTTGGGTGCTTCTCCCTATTCACTTTCTAACTTAACTTCATCTTCATTACATGAATCATCATACCGGTTTACTTATGTTTGTCTTCCATTATGCAAATATTCATCAACTCTTACATGCACACTCTTAATGAATCTTCTCAGTCTTTTATTGTAGCATTTGTAGGCTTTGTTGTGAGTGGAGTAACCCAATAAATTACCTTCATCACTCCTAGAATCACAACCACTTAAACCATCTTCATTTCTTTTGATGAAGCATTTACTTCCAAACAATTTGAAGTATTTGACTGATGGCTTCCAGTCATACCACAATTCATAAGGAGTCATTCGGCTATTTACTCTTAGCTGAACCCCATTTAGTGTATATACAACAATATGAACTACTTCCTTCTAGTACATATTCAGTATGTTTTCTTCATTCAACATAGCTATTGTCATCTCCTTGACAGTCCAATTTTTTCTTTCTAAAACACCATTTTTTTTTGGTGTTCTTGGGCCTGAATATTGTCTTCTAATTCCATGTCTCTCATAGTAGTCTACAAACTCATTTGATATGAACTCACCACCCCGATCAAATCTTAGACACTTCAACTTTCATCCACTTTCCCTCTCAACCATCTTCTGAAAGATCTTGAATCTCTCATATGCTTGTGATTTGTCATTTAGAAAAGTGACCCATGTCATTCTTGAAAAATCATCAATGAACAACATGAAGTATCTTTCACCGGCTAAAGCTCTTGTTCTAGTTGGACCACACAGATCTGTATGCACAAGTTCTAAGGGCCTTGAGGTTTTATGTTCTTTGGTCTTGAAGGATACCTTAGTCTTCTTACCTCTTAGACATTCATCACAAAAGGTGCTTGTCGGTTTGATGATTGGTGGTATATGTCTCACATAGCCTTTCTTGCTTACCTTAACCAAATTATCAAAGTTTACATGGCCTAATATTCTATGCCATATCCAACTCTCATCTACTTGTCCAATGAATCATCGGGACTCAAAGCATTCCTTCAGATTGTACACATTTCCATCTGTCCTTTTTCCTTCTGCAATAATCTGTCTGGTACTTTCCTTTCTTATCTGACAACCAGTAGAGTCAAAAGTGAACTTGTATCCTTTCTCACACATCTGACTCACACTCAACAAATTATGTTTTAGGCCTTCCACATAGTATACACCATGTTCTTTTAATTTTCCATCTATGTTCAGAGTACCTTTGCCTTTTGTCTTGATGGAAGAGTTGTCTCCGAACCTCACCGAGCCTCCATTCCAATCATCAAACTTGATGAACTTATTTTTGTCTCTGGTCATGTGATTGGAACAACCACTTTCTACAAGCTATAAATTTATTCTTTTTGCATGTAGGGCAGCCTGTACAACCAGACTTGATTCTACTTTATTCTTATCCTTCTCATCCCAAACCTGGTTGGCTTCCTTCTTCTCGTCAGCTACAATTTTCTTCTCCGGTTTTGGTATTGGTCTATGATCTGGTACTGACTTCTTTTGCTTAGATGTCCCAAGTTTGCAATGATTTACAATGTGGCCAACATTTTGATAATGATAGCATTTCACATTGACATTGAAAGATGAACTTGAAAAACTATTGTAGGATACTGGTTAACTTCTTCTACAATCATAACTCCTATGACCAAAATCATTACAATGATAACAAATTTCTACTTTCAAAACTAGTAGGGGGCTTACGCATCAAACTACAATAAGAACTTCTATGACCAAACTTATTACACTGGTAACAGTAACCATGGAATTTGGGTACATACCAATCTTGTCTCTTTGGACCGGCTACCCTTTGTCTCATCAGGTGTCTTCTTCTCATGTCATTGATTCTAGTGAACCCATCATTATCAACCTTGGTCTTGCCTTTAGGATCTGCATTCTGGTACAATGAGTGAACCTTCTAGTTCAAGGTTTGAGCATTCTGGTTCACAAGCTGATTTCTTGTGGCTTTAGAATAGGTCATTTTCTCGATAGCTTTGCTGACAATAAAGGTTTGTTTTTCTTTACTTTCACTTGAAGAATTAAACTGCATCTCCTTTCCTGATGTGTCTTTATTGTTGGAACTCTGTCCTTCTTCAAAACCTATACCTCTGGTATCTTTTGAGTGCTTCTGATTACTCAACTTCTTGTCCAAGGCTTTAGTGTTTCTCTCATATTTGCTTCTCATCTTCAATTCATTCTTGCTCTTTTAAAGCTCCTTTCTAAGCCTTACAATTTCTTCTTCCAGATTTTGATGCTCCTTCTCCTTCTTTATCAAATTAGAGGATGTAACTTCACCTATCCTCTTAGCTTCTTCCAACTGGAGTTTTAGATCATAAATAGTTTTATTGGACTCCTCTAGAGATTTCTCTAAACTATCTTGTTCTTCTACAACAACATACTTAACCTTCTTTAATTCTCTTCTTGTTTTAGTCAACTCCTCAAGAGCACTTATGAGCTCACCTTCCAAGTCCACTTCAGCTTCAATGTCTTCATCTCCATTAGCTTCATCAACTGGTTCATCTAGTTCCATAAAGAGATTAATTTCTTTTTCATCCTCACAATAACCCTCTTCTGATGCACTTTCTTCATCATCTGTGGCATTATCTTCAAAAGCATACAGACTGTTATGCTTTTGGTAGATTCTTCTTTCTTGTCGGTAGGCTTTCTTCTTTTTATCCATACCTGAAGGCTTGCTAGTGCTTTGTTGCTCCTCTCCAACATTCTCACCATAGGGATATTTTGAAGCAAAGTGTCCTATTTTACCATAGTTAAAACATTTGAGAGGTAATTTTCCTTTGTACTTACCGGATCCTCTTTTAAGCTTCCTTATAAATTTTTCTACCACTGTGTCTGAGTATTCACTAAACTCTCCATGATTAGTTTCTTGCTTACCCTTTTTGATGGAGTTGAAAGCAGCCTCTTTCTTTGAAGTTCCTTCACTGGTTGTTCTCATCTTATAAGTGGTTAGGGACCCAAATAACTCAACAATTGAAAAGGTTTTCATATCCTTGGCTTCTTCTATTGTAGAGACCTTTGTATCATCCTTAGATGTGAGAGATCTAAGTACCTTTTTGACAATGACTTCATCAACTATATCCTCTCCAAGTCCTCTAATAGTATTCACCGTTTCATCAATTCTTTGAAGATAATAAACAATCTTCTCTTCATCTTTCATCTTCAAGCCTTCAAGATGACCTCTTAGTGTTTGCAGTTTATCCTCCTTGACCTTGACATCTCCTTCAAACAATCTCTTCAACTTATCCCAAGTTTCCTTAGTGGATGAGTAGTGCATAACCTTAACAAACTCATTATCAGACAGTCCATTGAGAATAGCATGCTTGGCCTTGGCATTGTTTTCATACTCCTTCTTAGCATCTAGATCTATAGGAGGAGCATTAGGGATAGTATACCCATTCTTCATAGACATCCAAACATCAAAACCTAGGGAGGATAGCTAGGTTTCCATTCTTTTGCTCCAAAAGGCATAGTTGGTACCATCAAACACAAGAGCTTTGGTGGAGGAGGATTCATTCCTTGCCATTGTGTTCCTAAACCAGAATCTACCCAAGCTAGAGAAAGCTTTGACCAACCGGGAACCTAAGGCTCTGATACCAGTTGTAAAACACAAGATATCATTGAGAGGGGGGTGAATCAATGATTATAAACAATTTCAAACAATGTGTGCAACCGGTAGGATAATTAAAACACTAACAAGCAACCAAGCACAAGAGCACATCACATAACACCGAATATATGAGGAAAACCCAATGTGGGAAAAACCTCCGTGAGAAATGTTGCTGGAGATCTACTGCTCCAATCCAGCCTCATAATGAAATAACAATTTTACAATGTTTAAGGCACCTACCCAAAGGAGCACCAACTTAACGAGCACCAACCCCTACATCGAGCACCCACTCAGTGAAATATAGTGAGATATAAAACAATACAATGATAAAAACTTGTTACAAATGAGTTTTGTAACCCCTGCAAATGATTCTCTCTACCGGTTAAATTTTTTTCTGTCACACTGCTTCTCTTATCCATCGGTCCTCTATTCTTTTTGTCTAAATCCCTTACAACTCATTTTCTACCTTACCAAATCTCCTCTCACACTCTGTGTTCTCTCCTTCACTCTATGTTGCTATCTTACCAGTTCAAACATTGTCGGTTAGATGAACTATTACACTCTGTAACTGTTTACCAATTACCTTAAACCTTGCTGGTTAAACGTTCCTTACCGGTTCTTCGACTAACACTCAGTCACTTCAATATTTTGCTATCAGCACTTAGACTGATCAATCTGATAAAATCACACTTTCTCATCCAACGTCCTCTCTCATACAACTTAAGTTTTTGATCTACATATCTATACACATGCTTTCCTACCAAAACAAAAAATCAAACTTCACGCGCTTAGGGTTTTCTTCATCGACCATAATCCGTATCAAATCGAATCTCATCTTATTGAATCGACAACCTGCAATAGTTCAACAAAAAGGTATGTACTCTTTTTATTCTTCCAATAAATGTTTACTATATTTAACAAACATGACCTTGTTCATCGGTCTTGATTTTGTCGATCACAATAAATGATCTAGCTGTTTCCTTCTTTAGATCAACAAGACAATTAGATATCCTGTTTCAATCATTATGTCAAAGAATAAAATCTTTGCCTTCTAATCTTCTTTGAGCCGCAATCCTCTTGCAACCGATCCATGATTTTCACAGTCAACATTTAATACGGACCTAGTCAACAACTACCTCGTCGATGCACCATTCACCTACCACTGCATGTTCGACACCTAGAGTCCACGTGGCCTCTCTGTCAGCATCTAGCCTACTTGCTTATGTCAGTTCAAACTCAATCATCGACCAAACATGCTATCGGTATACAGTAACCGATTAACCTTCATATCGTGCACTTTTATGCTATGTCATTAGGACATGCTATCCTGAACCGCACTTACCGGGTTTGCTTGCTTACCGGTTGATAGACTTACTGGTTGACATAAACATGCCAACAATTTTTGTACCAGTAATGTTAACTTGCACATTGGTTGATATCCCATATTAGTTGACATCAACATGCCAACAATATCCAATGCTAGTAACAACATCTTGCATACTGGTTGACATACTTACTCGTTGACATCAATGACAATACAATGCCAACAACAAGGACCCTACTCCATATCTCTATCAATCTTGATGGTCCTCTAGATCTTGGATAGATGTCTCCTGCTAAAAATTTGATGCTTGCAGTAGCTGTACAAGCTCAGGCCAGTCAGGATCTAGTCAAATCAGAGTTTGAAGACAAAAAGATAATTTTGATGTCTGTTGATGTGCTGCAGAAGGTGGTTCTGGGAGTGCAACTAGATCCAAATTCTAGCCCCTCTGGTAAATTACTACAGTTGAATAACAATGTAAATACCAATTTTGATTCTTTAGAGAAGTCTACTACTAAGTGAGTATTGGATAGATTTAAGGAAGTAATATTGAAGACATTCTGGAAAATGATAGAAGCTGACAGAGTGAGATTGAATAAAGGTCTGCAAACTATTTCAGATTCATTGGCTAAAGGCGGTAAAATATATAAGTCTTGTCTTATTTTGCCAAAGTTCATAGTAGATATAGACAAGCAAATAAGTGTTTTCTAGGGTAAAATTGCTAGTATTTAACACTATTTTGATCCTAATGTATCCCTAACCGGTAGTGTAGAAGGGCAAATAATGGCTCTCAATGATCAGATCTCGAGCCTTAATGAGGATAAGGACAAAATTTTGAGGAGATCTGGTGAACTCCAAAATTTTATTGCCCCCGGTTGGACACCATGTTGAGAAATAAGGTTGACTATATGAAGTCTATGGAGCAACCTGTTCCATCTGAACTAAAGGATGTGGAGATTCATGCATATGTTTACAGTGCATTCATTACAGTTTTGGATAACTTGAAGAGGGGGTGGGACACTCACCTAGGATTTTTGAAGAACATTTTTACTGATATCTTCAAATACTTGTAAAGTCTCTGGTAGTTATCTATGTATATAAGTTTTGGACAACACCCCATCTTTGGCATTGCTATCAAAGGGGGGAGAAAAGGTGAAAAATGTACAATAGAAGAGTGTAATGTACAAAGCATGTTACATGTTTCATAATTCTTTATCTAAGGGGGAGCCTTAGCTATTTTGATCCAGTGTACAGGTTTCCAGGTTTCAACACTTAGTCATCTTTCATGAGTGTTGCCATCAATGCCAAAGGAGAATACTATTGGCAATTGACACTCATCGGGTAGATATAGATACTTGATTAGTGGTTTAGGGTTTCATTGATGGTAACTCTTTTTGATATTCCTATCCGCTAATCAAGGATCTTGATATTCAAAAGCAGATGTCAACCGATAGCTAGTTAACTGGTATTTCAAGTTGAGCAGAGAAGTTTTGGTCCGTAAGCTTTCCGGTGATTGTGGTGTTATGAATAAGGCATGGGATTATTAGGCTGACATAAAGGCATCATTTTATCATTGGCTTCAGTCAAGGCGACTTATGAATACATGTTACATTAGTAGGCCGACTTGATAAATGATAATTTTGTGATTGTGAATATATAAGACTGACGCAAAAGATATTTTTGGTGTGTGATATGATTGATATGTGAGCGAGTGGTGATTGAGAATCCTTTCTGGTGCAGTTTCACATGCGCATTATTGATTTGGTAGCTGACTAAGACATGAAACAAAGCATAGTTGCAAAGCAGATACAATCAGAGATTTGGCACTTAACTAGAACTCATCCAAGCATGGCTAGATGCTATTTTGGAGTTCTTTCATTTTATTTCATCACTGTAATTGATCAGTAAGGCAGTGAGGAGCCTTCCAGGGTTGTATCCCTCATTGTAATTGAGCAGTGAGATCTAGGTAGTGTGCCTGAATACTTGTGCATTCCCCCTTATGTAATATTATTTTGCTACTGGCCATAGTGGAATAATATTGTGGGTAAAAATCCCACCGTGGTTTTTGCCATTTGGGTTTCCATGTAGAAATCTTGGTGTTATGATTTTGTGGTTGGTTGTTTTGAGTTTTTGCATTTTAGTTTCATGCATATGCTTCTGGTGGTTTAAAGTTAAATTAGAAAATATGATAACCGGTAGAACACTAATTCACCCCCCCCTCTCAATGTTCCTTGATTCCAACATAACCAACAAAATTAATTAAAGTAGATATAGCATGAAAAATATACACACAATGAACACCATATATGACATCGAAAACCGAAGAAGGGAAAAACCACAGAGAATGTTAGTTCTCAATGTATAACACTGGCTAAGGTGATTTTTACAAAGGGTGGCTCATTGTCAGAATGCTCATTGGAGGAGGTCCCACTTCCTAGAAAAGGCTCACTTCCAAATGAAGAAAGAAAGAAGGAAAGGTAATCCACCACTACAACATAATCTGCAAAACTATATATATATTGTCTCTGAAAAACATAATCTTCTAAGTCAGCCAAGATATAGATCTAAAATAGGTCAACACTAAATGTTCTGGTGGTAAGAAGGAATGAGAAGTAGACCACAACACAACACACATCAATGGTCAGATCAACACATTACATCCATTAAAAATTCTTTATCCAAATCATGACTTACACGCTACATAAATGTCATTACTCATCCTTGAATTCTAGACTTAATCCGGACCCAAAAGTCATTGCCCAATACAAAAAAATAAGAATGGAACCAAGATAGTCATGAATAAAATCGATCAACAACATATCCTATAAACAGAGAAATTTGGATCACCATCAACTTAATCAATATGCACTAAATATAAACTATAACACATCTTTTGGAGAACCAAATATTTTGGGAATGCATCTACTAAATTACTAGCACCAAAACTATATGTTGACATCAATGATAATTATTATGTTTGTTGGTATTTTTGATGTTTATGTTGTGATTGTCATTGATGGACATACACTTGTATTGAGATCCCCTTTATATGTATGAGCTCATGCTCAACCGGTATTTGTTCCAACCGGTATGTTGTATTCTAGTCTTTAGACTAGTAGTGATTTTGCAGAATGTGTTTCCTGGTCTGAAGCGGCATGTCGACCCCAAGTGGTTCGCAGATCACAAGCGGTACGAGGGTGCAAAGCGGCACAACACATTCTTACCAGTCTTCATTTTTGTCAAACCGACAACTGGTATTTTGTATGAACCGGTAATACTCTGTGATGAGTTACCAATTGAAATTTTGTGATGAGTTACCAATCCACCGATTGTTTGACGGTGCTGACACATTAATGGTGATTCCTGTGTTGTGTTACTAAGTATGTCTAGGTTCATTGAAC
The DNA here is from genome assembly GCF_030272615.1 of Cryptomeria japonica. Taxonomy (NCBI): domain Eukaryota; kingdom Viridiplantae; phylum Streptophyta; class Pinopsida; order Cupressales; family Cupressaceae; genus Cryptomeria; species Cryptomeria japonica. The sequence continues at coordinate 562,379,994 of NC_081409.1, read as the reverse complement.
CTAGGAAATTGTAAAGAAATCCTATTGGACCGACATGAAATCAGATTCCTTTAAAAGGGACATCATGTCTAGGGTTTTAGGTTGTTGCGAAAGGGGTTAATGTTGAGCTAGGGTTTAAGGTGGATATTGAGTTGTTGGAAGAGAGATCTTATTTGAGAAGATCGAGTTGTAACTGAGAGAGAGATAGAGAAGACTGAAGTAATGCTAGAATGCATTAGCTGTGAGCAATACTGGATCTAACCAAGCAGCTTGTGCTATTAGATAGATCAAACACTTGTTGATTACTCACATCTTTAACAAGTTAGTAGCCCCTAATCGGGTAGGCCTCAAAGCCTTTGTAAAATACTCTAACAAGGTGGTTCACACATGTGAATCTGAAATCCTCTAACAAGGTAGTCTTTAATCGGACTTATCTCCTAATAGAGATTGAGGTTCCTAACAGGATCTGTTCTGGTGAAGAACATTGTAAGACCTTAACTGGTCTGACCTTAACCGGTCTGGTTTCTATTCTGCAGATAGTGACTTGTGAGTTCCATCTCACCGTGGTTTTTCCCAGTTGGGTTTCCATGTCAAATATCTTGTGTTATGGTTGTATTGCTTTTGCGGGTGAATTTTTTATTCTCATTTTGGTTTGTATGTGTGGTAACCGGTTTGATTGTCAGACTGCTTTACCGGTTTATCTTTAGACTGTGTAAGTGTTTTAGTGCAAAGATTTTTGGCATACTAATTCACCCCCCCTCTTAGTATTCATCAATTGGTATCAGAGCCAACCTTTCTATAAGTTTAACCACTTGGAAAGAGATATGGGGGAATACACATTGAGGGAACTTACTCAATGACTCACTAAGTCTGAGCAAGCCTATGATGATCTTATGGTCAAATACAAGGCATCTCAAGCAAAAAAAAGAGAACATGCAGAAAAGCTGATGGAACTATCTGAAAGTAGTTCTAAAGATGAAGCTAACATGGAAGCTATGATTGCTGAAGTGAATAAGCTGAATGATTCAAACTCCAATCTGAGAAAGGAGTTGGAAGGACTAACTATTCGGTTCAGTCAAGAGCTTGAGAACCGGAGAAAAGGTGAAGATCTGATAAAAGACAGAGATCATGAGATCTCCAAGTTGAAACATGAGATTAGTGCACTAACTGCTCGCCTTCATGAGAGTAGAATGGAAAAAGAAGACATGCAAGGAGAACTGAACATTTCCATCTCTGAAAATGCAAGTCTTATGGAGACAAACACTACTGTTTCCAAAGAACTCTTTGAGTCAAAGGAAATACTTGCTAAGTTTGGCAAAAGTACAATCAAGCTAGAGCAAAAGCTTGAGTCATCTAGACCGGCAAAGAATACCAATGGTCTTGGTTTTCCTAGACATGAGGAAGGAGAATCCTCAAGAACAAATGCTGAAGCATCAAAGAAGCAACCGACACTCAAAGGAAAAGGTAAGCAAAAATTCAAACCTGTTTGCTTTAACTGTCTTAAAGGACACACTGCCAATGTATGTAGGAGCAAAGCCTACAATAATTTTCCTTATTTTATCAACAATGTACCTAGATTCAATAAGTTCAATGGTCATTGTTATGCATGCAACAAGTTTGGGCATAAAGCATTTGAATGCAGGTCTGTAGTGGATAACACTAGAAGATATCCTCAGAGGACCCAAGGAACTAGTCCTGAATCTTTTATGAACCGGAACCACAACTGGTTTAATGACTTCAATCATTAGTCAAGAAGTGGTGGTCATCAAGCAGCAACCAGATGGAGAGAAAGTTGTATGATCTATCATGGTCATGGTCACACTGGTGCAACATGCAGAAGGAAGATTGGAAACATGTACAATGGACCTTGGAGAGCACCTGGACTTGTTTGCTATCACTACAGCAAACCGGGTCACATTGCAAGATTTTGCAGAAGTAGAAAGAGTATATCTGATGATATACCGGTCACTCAGGAAGGAGAAATAGATGTTGAAAAAGTTCAAGGAGACATGAAGAAAACATGGAAGAAGAAACCAACAATGTCGGAAGAGGAACTGGTTTCTGCACCTAGTGTGGAAATATCAGAACCGACAAACTAAGCCTCAAAGGCTTAGGGGGAGCAAATGGAAAAATGCTTTCGAACCCCCTGTTAACACTAGTAAAAGACCTTAACCGATATGCTACACCTGTCGCTTGGTAGAAGATCGGAAATGGTAAAAAGGCAAATTAGGGTTTACGCCCTAATATAGGAGCATTAATGATGGTAGGTGAGAGACATGTATAAATGCATTTCTCAAATCAATTCTTACTATCTGTTTTCGAGTGAAGAAAAGTTTTCAAGTGCAGAGCGAAGAAAAGGCGATTTGAGCATTAGATCTCAAGAAATTGGATAACTTTGAAAGAGATTCAAATCTAGTTTGCAAGCGGTAGTGGAGAACTCAAAGCGGTGATTTGGCATCCGACGGAGAGTGAAGTAAAGCCAAATCAGGAAGCCCTAAATTTGCATTTGAAAGGTATTTTTCGTGTTCTTGAAATACTCTTCAATGGCTTCCGCATCTCATACCAGTTCAAGCACATCCATTGAGTCAGAAAGTTTCATTCAGAGGAAGTCCAAGTATAATGCTTTGTCACAAGTTCCAGCTGGAGTCATAGTCGAAGAAGGAATTTCAGACTATATTGATTGCAAGATAGAAGACCTAGGGTCCTTAGCCATTCATACTCAATTAGGTCTATTTTGCGGAAAGGACAAAAGGATCAAACCAGAGTTCAGTATCATAGAGAAGAAGAAACTCCATAATGCGGTATATTTTCTAGAAGACTTCACAGAGGATCACATCAGGATCATCTTGAGCAGAGTCCATGGTGACAAGATGTACCTAGAAAGAACACATGATATCACGCCTGAGGCAATTCATGCAGTCACTGGTTTCTGCAACACAGGGGAAGTGCCAACCCTGAGAACGGTAAGCAAAATGGAAATGACCAAGCTCACTGGTTCGACAAGTGATTCACGATGTATGATAGTTAATCCTATCAAGAATGAATTGGTAAAATATGCCTGCATGGTGATAGGCTACTGAACATTCTCAGCCAACAAGATTAATTATGTATCTGCTGTAGCGGTAAATGCCGCTTACCGGATGATTATAGAGGATAAATCGTTTCACTTATGCACCGGTATGTAGAGGCAACTCCTGTTAAATCTTAAGGCAATTAAAAAGGACAATTCACTGAGATTTAAGTTTGGACAACTACTGGTAGGGTTGTTTTTCTATTTCCAAGGCTACTTTCTGGGTGTAGGAGATGTCCAGTGGTCCCCTGACCAACCGGTAACCAAGAAGATAAAGGAAAGTGTGCAAGCCATTGGAACCAGCTACCTGAGGTACTGAACAAATACTTTGATGAGTTTAGAAGAAAGATGAGTCAGAGGGTACGAATCTTAGTTGACATAGTGAAGAAGTATGAAGATGACATCTGTTTCACTATTCAGGTGGACAAATGTCTAATGGAGGTTGTTGAGCCTAGAATGGAGGAAGTGGAGCCTATGGGCTATGAGGTCATGTTTGACATGCTGGAAGGGTATGCTTCAACCCTTATTGCCTTGCCTCTTGATCCAAAGGCTAAGTGAACCGGAACCTACTTGGATAGGATCACACAGGTTGAAGAACCATCGGTGAAGAAGGGAAAAGAACCGACAGCCAAGAAAGCTAAGGCAGTGCCTACAGCATCAGCACTAGCTACCACTGAGACTCCAAGAGTGACCAAGCGGTCACCGGCAAAAGTATTCAAAAGAAAGAGGAAGACTAAGGCAAATGAACCGAACTCCGAAGAAACTGAGTCTGATGAATAGCTAAAGAAGGCTAGACAGACCAAGAAGGTGAAGAAGAATGAACCGGCAACATCTGCACTGGTAAATATAGATATCTCCTCTTACAAACCTTTGACACATTGTCAAAGAACAGTAAAGAATATTAGGAGAAAGTTACTTCATGATTTAATTGATTATTATGATGAATTCAATAGTGAAGAAAAAGATGAAGTACTGTAGGAAATCATTCTTTATTTATGCAAAAATGACCGGTCACCATCAGAGATTAAATCTCAGACACCAGATTCATTATTTAAAGCATTGGATAACAAATGGTGCATTTCCATTGAAAAGGAACAAGATATTAGGGAGAAATTTTTTGCACAGTACTTCCCCGAACTCTCAAATTCAGAATTATTTGATGTATTGGATCAAAATAAAGGTGTCTTCTTCACAAGGAGAAGAAGACTCTAGTTGTTGGAAGGGAGAGTTGATGATGTAGAAAAGGATACACATCAACACATGGCCCATGCTATCAGCTTTCACAAAGCTCGAATGGCCAACCTCCAAGTGGAAAAGGAACCGGTTATTTCCAAAACGGATGAGGTTTTTGATGAGGAAGAAAACCTGGTGGAGGAACCAATCGACACCATAGATGTCGATGCCCTAGATATAGAAGATGTCACTCAAGACATACCTTCAGAGGGAACTAAATAGGGGCAACAAGCCAATCATGGTGGTGAACAAGCTATGGACACACAGCAAGCGGCAAAAGAACAGGAAGAGAAAAAGAAGGATGAAGATGAGAAACAGGAAAAAGAGGAAGAGAAGAGAAAAGAGGAAGAGGAGAAAAGAAAAGATGAAGAGAAGAAGAAGCAAGAAGAAGAAAGGAAGAAGAAAGAAGAAGAGGACAAGGAAGAAAAGAAGAAGAAGGAAGAAGAAGAAAAGAGAAAGAAGGAAGAGGAAGAAAAGAAGAAGAAAGAAGAGTAGAAGAAGAAGAAGGAAGAGGAAGAGAAGAAAAAGGAAGAGGAAGAGAAGAAGAAAAAGGAAGAGGAAGAGAAGAAGAAGAAAAGGAGGAGCAGAAGAGGAGAGCAGAGGAGAAGAAAAAGGAAGAAGAAGACAAGGAAGAAGAGAAGAGAACAGAAGCAGAAAAGAAGAAAGCTGAAGAAGCCAAGGAACGAGAAGCGGCAAAAAGCTCTCAGGTGGAGACTCTGAAGGCAATCGGAAGTCAACCCTCACCGGTTGATCTCTCTAGTCCTATCGATCTCCAATCTACAAGTGAGTTGGAGCTTATGCAGAGCATCAAGGTTGCTCAAGAGCGCCTTGAGATCATTCGCAGGAAAAAGGAACAAGACATCATTCAGGCAGCTGTAGACACACTTACTAGTTTAATCCCTGGTACTAATCTTCCTAACACTGATTCATAACTAGCACAACTCAAACTTCTGTGTACTTTATTGGATGATCAGGTATAGGGTCTAGAAGAAGCAGCAGAGGCCAATGTAAAGAAAGAGCACCAAAAGGCTCTTAATGTTGCTCTTGTGAAGAAATTAAATGAGCTTAGGACTGAACTGTTAAAGGATCAAAAGGACATAAGGAGTGCCTTGGATGAGGGAAACTTGCTACTCAGCAAAATCTGTCAACCTCATCTATTCTATGATGATGTGCTAGCCAAGAAGCAATAGCTTCAAATGGACTTACAGTCCTACTTAAGCACATTCAAGACTCCTTACGACTCCTTTGCAGCATATGGGCAAACCGTTCACTAGTTCCAGATCCAGTCAGCCAAGATAGAGCAAGAGATCAGCACAAGGTCTAGGGATTTGTAGGAGCTTCAACTGGTATTACTTCCATGACTACAAATTCTCCAGAAATGCTATCTGAACCTGGATGCCCTGACAGTCACACAAGAACTGAGCACAATAGATGCCATGGAGGAACAAGTATCACAAATGCAGACAGAGAAGGAAGTAGCGACCTCCCTACTTGAGTCCTGGTCTCTTTCCATGAAACAATTTTTGCAGGACTACAAAGCGGTTTTTGACAAGTATTATTCATTATTGTCATAAACTCTTTTATATATATATGGAAACAAGTTTTTTCAGCGGTACTTTGTCATTGTTGGCAAAGGTGGAGAAGTATATGGTTTTAAAATTTTGAAATTTTGATATATCAAGGGGAGAAGTATATTAGAGGGAGAAGTATCTATTTTCAAATTTTGATATATGCTGTGATATATGCTATATGCTCTGATGATTATGCTCTGAATACAAAATTTCTATACACTCTGTTGATTAAGGGATAGTGTATATGCTTAGGGGGAGCAATTTCGTTAATGGCAAGTTTTTGTTGTAAAACAATTAGATGTCAAAATTTTATTTTCCTAAGTGTTGCCATCAATGCCAAAGGGGGAGATTGTTGGCATTTTTGATGTTTATGTTGTGATTTTCATTGATGGACATACACTTGTATTGAGATCCCCTTTATATGTATGAGATCATGCTCAACCGGTATTTGTTCCAACTGGTATGTTGTATTCTAGTCTTTAGACTAGTAGTGATTTTGCAAAATGTGTTTCCCGGTCTGAAGCGGCATGTCGACCCCAAGTGGTTCACAGATCACAAGTGGTACAAGGGTGCAAAGCGGCACAACACATTCTTACCAGTCTTCATTTTTGTCAAACCGGCAACCGGTATTTTGTATGAACCGGTAATACTCTGTGATGAGTTACCAACCGACATTTTGTGATGAGTTACCAATCCATCGATTGTTTGACAGTGCCGACACATTAACAGTGATTCCTATGTCATGTTACTAAGTATGTCTAGGTTCATTGAACCTAGGAAATTGTAAAGAAATCCTATTGGACCGACATGAAATCAGATTCCTTTAAAAGGGACATCATGTCTAGGGTTTTAGGTTGTTGCGAAAAGGGTTAATGTTGAGCTAGGGTTTAAGGTGGATGTTGAGTTGTTGGAAGAGAGATCTTATTTGAGAAGATCAAGTTGTAATTGAGAGAGAGATAGAGAAGACTGAAGTAATGCTGGAATGCATTAGCTGTGAGCAATACTGGATCTAACCAAGCAACTTGTGCTATTAGATAGATCAAACACTTGTTGATTACTCACATCTTTAACAAGTCAGTAGCCCCTAACCAGGTAGGCCTCAAAGCCTTTGTAAAATCCTCTAACAAGGTGGTTCACACACGTGAATCTAAAATCCTCTAACAAGGTAGTCTTTAATCGGACTTATCTCCTAATAGAGATTGAGGTTCCTAATAGGATATGTTTTGGTGAAGAACATTGTAAGACCTTAACCGGTCTGGTTTCTATTCTGCAGATAGTGACTTGTGAGTTCCATCTCATCGTGGTTTTTCCCAGTTGGGTTTCCACATCAAATATCTTGTGTTATGGTTGTATTTCTTTTGTGGGTGAATGTTTTATTTGAATTTTGGTTTGTATGTGTGGTAACCGGTTTGATTGTCAGACTGCTTTACCAGTTTATCTTTAGACTGTGTAAGTGTTTTAGTGCAAAGATTTTTGGCATACTAATTCACCCCCCCCTCTTAGTATTCATCAATGTTGACATTAATGACAACCAATCAATATCACATTTGCAACAATATCTTCCTTTGTCATTGATGGAAACATCCATAAAAAACAAACACATAACTCTCTCTACATCTCTTTACATCGTCTCCCCCTTTGACAACAATGACAAAGGCGAGAAAATATCCCCCTATGAAACTCACTTCTTCTCCCCCAAAGAGGAAGCACCCAAGCATTAGTCCAAATAAAAATATGCAAGGTATTCACTGGACCAATGCACATCCGAGTGTACATCAATTCAAATTAGGAAGGGGTACTACCCCTTTTTTTTGTCAGAGATACTCAAAAGTATCTTTACATAATGCCTTTGTGAAGATGTATGCAATCTATTCTTTTGTAGGTACGTACTCAAGCTTTACTTCATTATCCAACACCTTTTCCCCTTAAGAAGTGATATCGAATAGATATACATGCTTTTCTATGGAATGCTATACTAGATTCTTGAAAATGTTCATTACACTTGTGTTATCACATATAATTGAGATGGGTTCATTGAATGTTATACCAATATCCTTCAACGTCTTCTTCATCCATAGAATCTATGTGCAACATGAAGATGCTACAATATATTCTTCTTTAGTTGTAGATAAAGAGACAAAATCCCGCTTCTTACTTGACCAAGCAACCAACCAGGAGCCAAGAAAGAATGCTCAATCACTTGTACTTTTCCTATCATCAAGACTTTTGCCCCTATCTGCATTAGTATAATATGTCAGAGTGAAATCTGAATTTATGGGATACCACAAACCAAACTCTTTTGTTCCTTTTAGATATCTAAAAATTTCTTTTTACTACCACAACATGTGATTCTTTGGATTCTTGCTGAAATCTAGCTGCCAAATAAACTACATACATGATATCTGATATGGTAGCAGTCAAATATAATAGTCCTCTAATCATTGATCTATACTGACTTACATCGGTTTTATGGGACATAATATTTCATCAACTTGCATCTAGTGGTCATAGGTGTCCACACTGGTTTGGAGATCTCCAATCCAAACTTCTTCAACAATTCCTTAATGTATTCAGACTGAGAAATGAAAATTCCTTTATCATTATTTACTTGCAAACCAAAAAAGAAATTTAACTCACCAATCATTGACATCTCAAATTCCTTTTGCATCTCACTAGAAATTTTTTTACACATACCTTCATTTCCTCCAAATATTATGTCATCGACATAAACTACAACAATTAATGTTTCACTTGAATCAATTTTGAAATATAAATTATTGTTAGTCGATCTCTTTTGAAATCCATGATCAATCATATACTTATCTAGCCTTCCATACTAAGCTCTAGGAGATTTTTTCAATCCATACAGGGTCTTCTTCAATTTGCAAATAATGTTCAGATCATCTTTCAACTTAAATCCTTCTGATTGTTCCGTGTAAACTTCTTCTTTTAGATCTCCATTCAAAAATGTTGATTTTACGTCCATCTGATAAACTTTGAAATTCTTAAAGGCTACAAAAGCAAGAAACTGTTGGATATTGCTGAGAAGTTTATTGCAATGGTGTGTTGTCAATGATGTCAACATATTCTTCTGTGTATTCCAGTGTTGCAGTTTGGTTGGATGAGTTGGTTTATCCTGTGTATTACAGATGAGCTGATGTAGATTTAAGGGTTTCTGATATGTTGTTTGTAGATGGTTCATTCCTATTTTAGTTGTCTGTGTTATTTCGTGTTCTGGTTTATGCTTCGTATTGCTCTAGAATTGCAATATCTTTAGTTGCAGATGTGTGAGATGTATTTTGGACGTTGGTGTGTGTCCTCAGTATGATTAGTTCATGATTTGAAAATACAAAAGAAAATCTTACAGGTTGGAAGTCAGTTATGCTGGTGTTCTTGGGCTCTAGTAGAGAGATGGTGATGATTCTAGTAATCTGAGTTGTTCTGGTTGTTGTGGTGTAATTCATGTTGCTTGTGAATATCTCTAGATTGTGTTTTATGCATATTGGTGGTCCACATTGATTATTGTGCACATTATTGAATATTTTATTTGTCCAGTGATATTCTTCTTGTTATGCGACATTCTTGGTGGTTGTAGCATGTTGCAGATGATCGAGGCATAATTGTTGGAGGAGTTGCATGTTTGCGGTGGTTATTTAGGTCCAGACTATGTATTAGCTGACATTGTTTTGGTCCGCATGTATTATTGTAGCATGTGAGGTTATTATTTTGTAATTTGTATTAAGGGTTTGGCTGACCTATGTTTCATGGGTTGATGACTTGTATAAATAAATGTAATAATAATGTAAGATGTATGTGTGCAACTTTTGAGAATGTGTATGATCGAATTGTATGTGCAAACAAGTGATTTTATCCTTTGGAACTGTGAAGGAGAGAAGAGAAGTGTTGTAGAATAGACTGTGTACTTAACCGAAACTGTACGTAGGCATGTGGAGATGCTATTTTCACAATTAAATTCAAATTGTATGAATTCTTTTTTAAGTTAGTGGGACTTCCTGTAAGGCAGTAAGCCTTCCCTAAAGGTTGTAGCCTTTCTAGGGTTTCTTATTTGAACAGTGAGCTCTAGGCAGTGTGCCTAAATGCATGTACATTCCCCATTGTAATATTTCATATACTTATAACAGGGTATTATCTCATTGTGGGTAGATTCCCACTGTGGTTTTTCCCTTAACCGGGTTTTCTACATCAAAAATCTTGGTGTTATGTGTGTTATTGATGTGGTGTTGATTCATGCTTTAACTGTTAATTATGCTTTGTGGTTTAAGTTGCAGTAAGTTTTTATGCAAAATGATTCACCCCCCCTCTCAGTTTGTTGCATTGTTTCTAACAATTGGTATAAGAGCTAGATCCTTTGGAAGAAGATTGACCACTTGAGGAGATTTGGGATGGCAACCTTTTCTTTTAAGAAGGATAGTCTGAGATTTGATGGAATGAATTACACTCTCTGGAAAAGCTGGATGCAATGTCATTTGAGATGCATTAGAGAAGAGTACTGGAAGATTACTAAGAATGTATATAATGTTGTTACTGAGAATGGTCCTACTACTTTAGATGAGGTAAAGGATGCAAAATTCAATATAAGAGCTAAGGAAGCATTGTTGAGTGCTTTTTCATATTCCGAGATGAGTAATGTGATGGACTTAGAGACTGCTCATGAAATTTTGATAACATTGGAGACCGTGCATGAAGGTGATAGTCATGTGAAGATTGCTAAGTTACAGAGCTTGAAGGGTAAATATGAGAACTTGAAGATGAGTGAAGATGAGAACATTACTTCTTTTATGCAAAAAGTGAATGCGCTTGTGTGTGGAATCAGGTGTGCTAGTGGAGTATTAGAAGAATCTGATATTGCTGCTAAAGTATTGAGATCCTTGCCTTGTTAGGACCCAGAGGCAACTAAGAGGGGGGGCGGGGGGTGAATCAATTGTCAATTAATTTCAACCCAAATATAACTTAATCAAACTTGATACTTAATACCGCTAAACCAAACTTGATGTTGGTTAACAGATTAACAGTTAATATCAATACTGATAAAAATTAATGCATGAAACAAAAAGAGAAACAACATCCACAACACATAACACAAAGATTTGTACGTGGAAATGAAAAGCCATGGTGGGAAACCTTACCCACAATTAGATGATACTACTGTAGATAGTATGTGTATACAAATGGGGTCTGCACATGCAGAAAGGCCAATCGTCTAGAGCTCACTGCTCAATCACAAAATAGGAGTCGCACTGACTACAATTGGATGGTTAAATCTAATGATAATGTACTGCTCAAAATAGCATCTCCAATGTTGGATTCAGTACCGGTTAAGCTCTGATAATCACCTTCAAACCTTCCTTGAACCTTCTCTATGGTCTTCTCATATGATCTTCAATATTCGCACATACCATGTTACAAAACCATATACCATATACCGTTACATTCCTTATTACATTATCTCACAAGTGAGATCTTACATATATACCAAAACCTAAGACCAAATGTGTAGGTCGGCTCACTAAGAATATTACAATTAAATCAATTACAAATGAATCAAGATGCAATGCATCATCTCGGTTCAATACATTTACAATAACATCTAATCAATAAATCATCTCCATAACGTGTTGTGTTGATCTGGAATAGATAATGCATGCCAGTTCATAACCTAGACCAATTTGTTGGTAACAACAAATATGTCAACCCGATTAGACCAATAACCAAAACACCAAAACAAAGTATCCAAACCATGTCTTTGACATAACCAAGTGATCTCCAGATGATAACAAGTCATCATCAATGTTGATGAACAATATATCCTGTCGGTGAACAATATGCCGGTGATTGTGCATAAGTCACTGAACATGCCGGTGAACACAATGTGCCAGTTCAACATAACCATAGATCTCCAGCAGGATAAGTGTTGAGATCAATGACAAAACTAATGAAACACATCAATAATACCAACAATCTCCCCCTTTGGCATTGATGGCAACACAAGATGAAAAAACATCTAAGTGCCAAAATCAGAATGCCAAAAACTAGAAACTAACAATCTCCAGAATAGATCAATATAGAGAGTATATATCTCCCCCCCAATGAATAATCTCTCCCCCAATGAATAATGTTTCCTAAATATAAAGTTTATTTTTCCATAGATATCTCTCCCCCTTTGACATCAAATGCCAAAGCAATACAAATACCAGAACATACAACCAATTACAATAACCAATTACAGTAACTTATTGTTATAACCAACTACTCCCCCTGAGAAGTATCTCTCCTTCATCAAAGCCGGAAAAAGGTTTCTCTGTTAATTTCTGCCGGTTTGATGCCAATCTTCAAGTATCTAATTCTCTACCGGTGAGGGTATTACCCCAAGCTGCTCTCTGAGATATTCAAAAGTTTCCTTAGGCAAAGGCTTAGTAAAGATATCTGCAATCTCCTCTTTAGAATTCACATAAGCCAATCTCACTTCTTTTGCTTCAACATTCTCTTTTAGAAAATTATATTTGATAGAAACATGTTTAGTCTTAGAGTGAAATACCAGATTCTTTGATATATCAATTGCTGCTGAATTCTCATAATAAATGATTATAGGTTCATTGCATTTTACCTTTATGTCCTTCAACATTTTCTTAATCCATAATACCTAAGTACAATTAGTTGTTGCTGCAACATATTCTGATTCTGTTGTTGATGTACAACTCTGTTTCTTGCTCAACCATGAAATCAATCTACTACCAAGAAAGAATGATCCTCCAGTGGTGCTCTTTTTGTCATCTATATCTCCTGCCCAATTTGCATCGGTGTATGCACATAAATCAAAATTTTCATCTTTAGGATACCATAAACCAAGATTTATAGTGCCTTGTAGATATCGGAAAATCCTTTTCACTGTTGATTCATGATTTTCTTTAGGATTACTTTGAAATCTTGAAACAATACATACTGTATTCATTATATCAGATCTTTTTTGTGTCAAATACAGTAAACCTCCAATCATAGAATTGTATCTAATCGGATTAACAAGAGCTAAATCATCCTTCAATATCAATTTATCAGTTGTAGTCATAGGAGTACTTACCAGTTTAGAGTTTTCCATACCAAATTTCTTCAGTAGTTCCTTCAAGTATTTTGTTTGACATATGAATATACCTTTATCAGTATGTGAAATCTGCAATCCTAAAAAGAATTTTATCTCCCCAATCATAGACATTTCAAATTCTTCCTGCATCTTATTAGCAAAGTCTTTACACAATCCATCTTCTCCTCCAAAAATGACATCATCAACAAAAACTTCAATAACCAAGATGTCATTATTAGTTACTTTGAAATATAAGTTGTTGTCAGCATTACCTTTAGTGTAACCAAGCTTCAAAAGGTATTTGTCCAATCTAGCATACCAAGCTCTAGGAGCTTGCTTCAATCCATACGAAGCTTTTCTTAATCTGCAAACCATATCTTTATAATTTTCAATGAAAATCCATCAGGTTGTTCAATGCAAACTTCCTCTTCAAGTCAGAAATGCACATTTTACATCCATTTGATATACTTTATAGTTCTTATGTGTTGCAAATGCAAGAAATAATCTGACTATCTCAATTCTAGCTACCGGTGCAAAGGTTTCATTGTAATCTATTCCCTCTTTCTGTGAATATCCTTTACACACTAATCTTGCTTTGTTTCTGATTACCTTACCATCTTCATTAAGTTTATTTCTAAATACCCATTTAGTTCCAATTACATTTTTGTCTTTAGGCCGAGGAACCAATGTCCATGTATTATTCTTTTCAATTTGTTCTAGTTCATCTTCCATTTCTTTAATCCAATGTTTATCTTCACATTCCTCAATAACAGATGCTGGTTCAATTTGAGAAATTAAGCATACCTCATCATTTGCCAGTCTTCCTCTTGTCATAACACCTTGATACTTATTCCCAATTATCTGACTTTTAGAGTGATTTAGTCTCACATACATGGGTTTATTCACTTGCTACTTTTCTTCAGTCACTGTGGAATTCTCTAATGATGTCGGTGCGAATGGATCCATATTCTGTACCGGTGCACTCTGTATTGGTTCATTTATGATCATCTCAATTGCCAATTCAAAATCTACAGACTTTGAATTTCCTCTAAAGTGTTCATCTATCTTCACATTTGCACTCTCAATGATCTTCTGCAATCTTTTATTAAAACATCTATATGCCTTGCTCTGAGATGAAATACCAAGAAATATTCCTTCATCACTTCTAGGATCAAATTTACCAACACACTCATCTCTCCTAATATAACATTTGCTTCCAAATATTTTGAAATATTTAAGAGTAGAAGTATTACCAAACCATAGTTCATAAGGGGGCTTATATGTTCTTTTAGCTTCTTCTCTCAATCTTGCATGTCTATCAGGACATCTAGATGACATATGACCAACTTTGTTGTAGTTAAAACATTTAAATGCCGCTTTACGTTCATACTTACTTCCAATAGGACCTTTACGTATTTTCCTTGCAAATAGTGCTTCAAGTTCTTCCCGTTCTTCATTTTCCTCCTGATATCTTCAAGTTCTTTTACATAAAGTGCTTTCCAATCAGATTTTTCAGATGATGATGCTCCAGATTATGATTCTTTGAAGGCTAAATATGTCTTAATTGTAGCAACATGACCAAATTCCTCAAGCTCAAATGCTGAAAGTTTTCCAACCAAGGTATCTCAAGATACTGATGTATTAGGCATTGTTCTCAACTCATTAATAACAGTTACTTTCATTTTATATGCCAACAACAATGCTCTTAAAACTTTAGAAACAATTTCATCTCCACTTAAGGATCCTCCACAACATTGTATTCCCAAAACAATTTTATTAACCCTTTCCATAAAAGCAGAAATTCTTTCATCTTCTTCCATTTTCAGATTTTCATACCTGACCCGGAAGCATTCCAATTTTGCAATTTTGACAGTGGTATCTCCTTCATTCAATTACTCCAATTTATCCCAAATAGCTTTAGTAGTAGATTGGTCTAATAATCCCATGATTTGTTGATCTAACAATGCGCTCAAAAGTGCTTCTCTTTCTTTGAAGTCATTCTCTTGATCTTTACCCAATGTTGGTGGATTAGGTTGATTCGGTGGAGGACCAACATAGCCATTCTTTGCAACTTCCCATATGTCTCTTCCAATGCAATTCAGATGTGTCTCTATTCTGATCTTCCATATACCATAGTTAGTTCCATCAAGTTTCAGACTGTCCTTCCTGAAAAAGTTTGTTGCCATAAAATCTCCTCAAGCTGTTAAACTTCTGCAAAAAGAGGACTTATCTCTAATACCAATTGTTAGGACCCAGAGGCAATTGAGGGGGGGGGGGGGGGGCGAATCAGTCATCAATTAATTTCAACCCAAATATAACTTAATCAAACTTGATACTTAATACCGGTAAACCAAACTTGATGTCGGTTAATAGATTAACAGTTAATATCAATACCGGTGAAACTTAATGCATGAAACAAAAAGAGAAACAACATCCACAACACATAACACAAAGATTTGTATGTGGAAACCCTGTAAGGGGAAAAACCACGGTGGGAAACCTTACCCAAAATTAGATGATACTATTGTAGATAGTATGTGTATACAAATGGGGTCTGCACATGCAGAAAGGCCAACCGCCTAGAGCTCATTGCTCAATCACAAAATAGGAGTCACACTGACTAGAATTGGATGGTTAAATCCAATGATAATGTACTGCTCAAAGTAGCATCTCCAATGATGGATTCAGTACCGGTTAAGCTCTGATAACCACCTTCAAACCTTCCTTGAACCTTCTCTATGGTCTGCTCATATGATCTTCAATATTCACACATACCATGTTACAAAACCGTATACCATATACCATTACATTCCTTATTACATTATCTTACAAATGAGATCTTACATATATACCAAAACCTAAGACCAAATGTGTAGGTCGGCTCACTAAGAATATTATAATTAAATCAATTACAAATGAATCAATATGCGATGCATCATGTCAGCTCAATACATTTACAATAACATCCAATCAATGAATCATCTCCATAACGTGTCATGTTGATCTGGAATAGATAATGCATGCCGATTCATAACCTAGACCAATTTGCCGGTAACAACAAATATGTCAACCCGATTAGACTAATAACCAAAATACCAAAACAAAGTATCCAAACCATGTATTTGACATAACCAAGTGATCTCCAAATGATAACAAGTCATCATCAGTGCCGGTGAACAATATATCCTGTCGATGAAAAATATACCGGTGACTGTGCATAAGTCACTGAACATGCTGGTGAACACAATGTGGCGGTTCAACATAACCATAGATCTCTAGAAGGATAAGTGTTGACATCAACGATAAAACTAATGCAACACATCCATAATACCAACATGCCTCCTTCTTACAAACATCAAGTTGTTGCTATTGATGAGATACAGACTGTGACAAATGTGACAAGAGACATGCTGATTGGTAAACTTGTTGCTTTTGAGCTGAGTGAATTTGGAGACTCTCTTCCTAAGAATGAATCTACATTCAAAGCTACTATTTCTAGGAAGCAGAGATACGCTCCAAGAGAAAGTTCTACAAGAGTATCTAGATATGAGAAAGAGATGAAAGAGATGGAAGATGAAGAAATAAAGCTTGAGGAGCTTGAAGCACTTATTGATAAAAGATTTCCTAAATGTGCTGGTAAGTATGAAGGAAAATTACCTCTTAAATGTTTTTCATGTAATAAGATAGGAAATTTTGCATCAAGGTGTCTGGAAAGAGATAGGAATCCTATGATACCATTTAAGACATATAAGCCTAAATATCAGAAGAAGTGTTATTATGCTGTTGATGAAGGTGTGACAGATGATGAATCAGATAAGGGAAATTCAAGAGATGAATTTGTGTTCATTGCTATCAAGGAGGATGATCCTATAACTACAGATTCTACAAGTTATATTAATGAGGAGAAAGCTTTAGCTGCTAAGGTTGAGGAGTGTGAGACATGGACCAGCTCTGATACCATGTGAGATTTTGCCAAGATCAAGAGGCAATGGAAAGCACAAACAAGAGAGATAAAATATATGATAGAAATAAACTGTATTCTATCAAGATGAAAATACTGATCAACTGGATCACCAATTGTTACATACAATGAATATGAGCCTGCTTATATAGGCAAGGATATATGGATATGTGAGCACACAAACATGACATGTGGCTCAATAAGCAACAAGGGTAGGTAGAAAATAGGTGTGGGTAGGTAGGAGAAATAATATAATAGTCCACATGAGGTGGATCACCCATTGAATGTGGAGTGTAACAACAAGATCAACACCATAAAAGGTGGAAATTCTCCTACACACACTATCCCAATGTGGCACAAACACCCAAGTGTCTCATACCCAAACTACTATGAAATGCATTTCCTAAGTAAACTTAATTAAGGTGTAATAATATCCAAGATGAATAATTATTTACACCAACAACCCCCCTTAAGTGCAACTTAGGGGAATGCACTTAAGTCTACAATGCAACTAAGAAATGCAAGATGAGTCCCAGCTACTAGGCCATGTTAGGTACCCATGAACAAATGCAAATGCATGGAAACCAATGCAATGAAATCTCTCACAAAGTGGGGAAAGAGAGAAAAACCCAATGGGAAAAAACCCTCCCCCAAAAGAGAGATGAAAAACTAGATACAAAGAACTCTCATAGAAGTATGTGAAGGACAAAACCCCATGTGAGGAAAAAGTCCCCCCCATATGAAAGAAGAAGAGAAGCTAGGAAGCCCCCCCTAAATGTGGAATTTGCACCAATGATAGAAGCTAGATGTAGGAAGAAACTGCTCCATGAACGTCGAACAACATTCCTCCCCTTAGGAAGAAAGAAAACCAAAGGTGTATCCATGAAGTCTCCCCAATCATGAAGGGAAGATGTATGAAGAAAACTCATGATGAATGGAATCTCTGAAAACTGCTCAAGTGTCCCCATGTCGATGCTGAAAGATACCCCCTCCAAAGGTGGTAAACTGTGCCACACTGTTGAAAAAGGCACTCCAAGATCTAGTGGAGATGGATGTAGAACATGTCCCAAAGACTCACATGTCTCCTCAAAAGATAAAGAGACCTCCTCCAACTATTGTACGTAAGTATCCACAATCATATCAACCTCAAAAGAATGATCATGTAGAGAATGAACAAGAGGGTCAGAGAGTTCCCTCACAACAATCAAAGAAGGATCACCTTCATCAAAGAGAAGATGAATGTCATCAATTATGTCTCCCAAATCTGCAATGTAGGATTCCATAAACAAACCTGCAATGTTTGTCAAGTAACCATCCCATGAATCTGAAGCTGGAACACAATGAATATCTTGCTGCACTGAATCACATGAAGGCAAAACTGTCGCACTATCTGCATCATCAGGTGCAATAGGTGATGTGATATCAATATGAGGATATGAAATACAAGGCTCAAGAATGGGGTCACATGTGAGAATCCCCATGTTCAAGTGTCCAAAGTTCTCCTCAAAAACTGAACCATCACAAGAAGTGTGATCATCATGTGTAGAATCATCAAATGTGAAATCATCATCATCAACAAAGTCTGAAAAAGGAGTATAACTGAGATGCATGATCAACCACCCCAGTTGCAATGATATCTCTAGTCTCCAAATCTCTAATGAAAACTGACTCAGGTGTGAACTCCACAACTCTCTTAGTTGCGCCATGTGTGATTTGATAGATAGAAAGGAGATTGTTTATCAAGTGGGGTACACACAATACATTATTGAAGGAGTTATCCCCAATGTCAATAGATCCTTTCCCAATCACATCCATGTATGTATGATTGCCCATCAAAATCTGCGGCATGGTGCAAGGCTCAAATGTAGAGAACATAGAACTCGAAGATGCCATATGATGAGAAGCCCCTGAATCTAGAAGCCATCTCTCTGAATCATGACTGATAGTAGCACATAGAGCTTTTCCTTTTCTTGTCCCAAAAGAGTGAGTCTTCCCACTTGTAGAAGCCATGAATGCTTGCCCTTTTCCTTTTGAATGTGAGGGAGTGGAAGTTGATGAATCATCCTTCTTGTAGACATTAGGCAAATCAATGTTATGCTTTTTGATGATATGTGTAAGCTCATCAATCTTTTTAAAATGGCAATGACGCTCCTTATGACCAAACTTTTTACAATAGGCACAAGTAGGTTTCTCCCTCTTTGGTGAATTATCCCTCTTGGAAGAGGATGTATCTCCTTGTTGTGGAGAGGACGATGCTTTGTCCTTAGGCTTTGATTGCCATTTCTTCTTGTTTGAGTTGTCCTTTCCTTGATTTCCTTTGTTCCCTTGATTTGCTACTAATGCTTGAGACTTAGAAGCCTTAAGAATGCCCATGCTTATCAACTTAGTTTGTTCCATCATCAACATTTCATTGAAAGCATCAAATGTAGGCATTGTGTAGCTTGAACCCATTGTCATCCTATGGGTTTGGAAACTAGAAACAAATGCTACATATTCTTGTGGAAGCTTACCTATCAAGTTGAATATCAATTGAGTATCCTTCTTATCAATGCCACAATCTTTGAGTTGTGCCCTCAACTCATTTGCCTTAGTGACATAATCTTGTATAGTATCAAAGTTCTTGGGATCTAACATGGTGAGATCACTATCAATTTGATATCCCTTAATCTCATCAACTTGACCATACAAGTCTTGAAACTTTTGCCAAGCATCCTTGATTAGAGTACACTTCTCAATATGAAAAATGAGATCCTTTGATACATACTTTCTTAAGGTACCAATTGCCATGATATTTTTAGTGAGCCAATCCAAGTGACCAATTGGATCAACCTTAGGATCAGCGGGAGCAACAATAGTTCCATCAATATAATGAGTTAGTCCTTTTTCCATAAGTTTACTCTATGCATCAATTTTCCAAGTAGAATAATTACGAGGGGTTAAGAGAGGAAACTTAGAAGAACCCATAGCAGCATAAAGGAAGGAACACAATAGCACAAAAACACAAGAGACACCCCCCCAAATTCACTCAATCAATGTACCCCCCCCCAAAAATGATGATTTTGACACTTTATATGTAGTGCGTGTACAATATGCCACTTGCAAACAATGGCAAGGTGGACTTCTGATTTCAATTTACAACTTCTCAAAATGAGATCTAAGAGACTTCAACAAATACTGCTAGTGATCTAAACTAAGATCCAAGCAAAATGCAAGTACCAAATATGCCAAAAATGGCCAAATACTAAAAGTACTATTTCTACTTAAAATCATTACAAATAGATGGTAGATTATGAAAGTAGATGAAAAATTATGCACTTTAAAAAAAAACGGCACCTGAAAAGGAGTCCATATGAGCCCCAACGAAGCCTCCAAAGTTGTAGAAATTGGGATTTCATGATTTCTGAAAAACCTGTATCTTAGAAATAGAAAAATCATGCACCATTGTATAGATCATGAAATTCTACCCCAAAACAAAAAAAATTGCTTGAAAAAAGGAGTTCGGATGAGTGAGATATCGCTATTTGAAAAATGCCTGCAAAATTATAATTTCTGGAAACTTTCCGCTGCAATGTCAAACTTCAAATGCCTCTAGATTTGGCCTCCGAAGTCCGATTTGGATGAAACAAGAGGAAAAAATGACTTTCTTGGACCTCCTCAATCCAATGATAACCTCAGATTTGACACATCAAGCTTCAATAAAAACCTACAATAGAAAGATCCAAAATACACAATACCAAATAGCATCAATTTCTCTCAATTAGCAAACCAATGACACTCTAATGGCTCTGATACCATGTGAGACATGGACCATCTCTGATACCATGTGAGATTTTGCCAAGATCAAGAGGCAATGGAAAGCACAAATAAGAGAGATAAAATATATGATAGAAATAAACTGTATTCTATCAAGATGAAAATACTGATCAACTGGATCACCAATCGTTACATACAATGAATATGAGCTTGCTTATATATGCAAGGCTATATGGATATGTGAGAACACAAACATGACATGTGGCTCAATAAGAAACAAGGGTAGGTAGAAAATAGGTGTGGGTAGGTAGGAGAAATAATATAATAGTCCACATTAGGTGGATCACCCACTGAATGTGGAGTGTAACAACAAGATCAACACCATAAAAGGTGGAAATTCTCCTACACACACTATCCCAATGTGATACAAACACCCAAGTGTCTCATACCCAAACTAATATGAAATGCATTTCCTAAGTAAACTTAATTAAGGTGTAATAATATCTAAGATGAATAATTATTTACACCAACAAGGAGAAAGATGAATGGGTAATTGAGAGTGGTTGCTCTCATCATATGACGGGTGATAAGAGTAAATTGTAAATCTGGAAAAGTGTGATGGTGGTATAGTAAGGGAAGTAGTCACCAGCGAGGAGGGACCTCAAAAAGAGATCAATCTGAACTGGTCAACAAGAGTAACACAACAAAAACACAAAGATACGATGGAGGCAATGCAGAATAAATTGTTTTAATTCATGAAAATTGATTACAACCAACTAGTAACAACCAGGTTACAGCATAACCGACTCACAGGCTTGGTAGAACATACATAATAGGTCACAACTGGGACCTTGAATCTTAAGATCTATCTTTTATGCATAGTGTCACTACTTGATTCATTGATTCCATTCCATTCTAATGTGCAATTACAATTATATATATGATCCAAAGGATCCAGTCAGCCCAAAAAAAAATCAAAACCTGAAGAACAAGACCTAATGTGCAAAATTAACAAGGTTGGCCTCCGCCAAGAGATTCCTCTGGAAAATCCAAAGGATGAAATGTAGGCCATGGGAAAAGGTCAACCACACACTAAGGAACATTGGAATAAACGCCCAAGGCTCCGCAAGATTTGAAAGGGGTTCTGGTAGATCACCAAAAATAGGTCCAGGCAACCGGTAACAAGAATTGTCAACTAGTAACAGGAAACTTTCAAGGAAATCGATAGCGATAACTTGTCGAAAAATGATCCAAATGTGAAGCGGTCTAGAAACAAGAAATATGATCAGGTCTTCAAGTCTAATCCAACTCCACAGGATCCGATGGGCTAAAACCAAGACATACAAAAAGAAAAGTTGAAACTGCAAACATAAATAATTTTTTTTTGGTTGATGCAAGATTTCTATGAACCGGGGATGCTCCTGCATCAGTAAGATTTGGTGATAAAAAAGATTATGTAATTCATGGTAGAGGTTCTATTTCTCTTAATGTTAAGCACAATATTGATGTTGTGTTGTATGTTGAAGGTTTAAAGCATAATCTTTTGAGTGTTGGTCAGATTGTTGATAAGGGATATAACTTACAATTCAAGAATGATAAATATGAGATCTTGAGTAGCTCTAAAACTGAGATTGCATCAGGTACAAAGACTAAAGGCAATATCTTTCACTTGAATTCTAGTGGTAAAAGTTGTTTGATTGGTTAGATTGATGAAAGTTGGTTATGGCATAGAAGGATGTGTCATGTAAATTTTGATTGCATGGTTAAGATAAGTTCTACTCAAGCAATGAGAGATCTACCAAAGTTAATAAAGCCTTCTAATCCGGTATGTAAGGAATGTCAATTAGGGAAGCAAAAAAGAGTTAATTATAAGAGAAAATAGTATAATTATAATGGATTGTTGGATCTTGTACATACTGATCTATATGGTCCTTCTAGAGTGAGAAGCTTGCAGGGTGACAGGTATTTCATGTTGCTTATTTATGATTATTTAAGGATGATGTGGGTTATCTTTTTAAGAGAGAAGTTTGAAGCATTGGAGAAATTCAAGATTTTCAAAACTGGAGTTGAAATGGAGACTAGATTGAAGTTGAAGTGTCTGAGATCAGACAGAGATGGAGAATTCACTTCCGGTGAGTTTAATGCCTATTGTGAAGAGCATGGAGTTAAGAGACAACTATCTGCTCATAGGACACCATAATAGAATGGTATTGTGGAGAGAAAGAATAGGATAGTTCAAGAAGCTATTAGAACCATGATGATTGAAGGAAATATCCCGCATGTGTATTGGAGAGATGTTGCAAGTACTGTAGTATACACTCTTAACCGAGTAAATGTCAAAGGTGATACTGGTAAGACTCCTTATGAGTTATGGTTTGGTCATGCTCCTACTGTTAGATATTTTAGAATTTTTGGTAGTAAATTCTATATCAAAAGAGATGAAGATCTTGGAAAGTTTGATGCTAGACGTGATGAAGGAATCTTTCTTGGTTATTCTACTAAAAGTAAGGCCTACTGGTGTTATAATAAAAGATTGAGGAATATTGTTGAAAGTAATAATGTGAAGGTTGATGAAGGTAATATAAGATAGATTAGATCTTGTGGATATGATTTTGATGATTAGGATACCAGTTCAGATAAAGGAAAACAATTGCAGACCCAAAGTCAAGTTCAGATTGCTCTAAAAAAGCTTGAGAATGAAGGTGCAGATGCTAATGCAGAAGAAAGAGTTCAAGATCCTAAAATTCAAGAAAATCCTAAAACTCCCTGGTATGTAAGGTTGAATCATTTAGAAAATAAGATTATTGGTGATAAGAACAAAGGTGTGATGACTAGGAGAAGACTTGCTAAAGTAATTTGTTTGTTTTCTAAGATTGAACCTACAAATGTTGATGAAGCATGTAAGGATGAAAATTGGATTAAAGCTATGGACGAAGAATTGAATTAGATTGAGAAATATGATACATGGATTATTTTTCTTAGACCTAAGGATAAAAATATAATTGGAACTAAATGTGCATTTTAGAATAAGTTGAATGAACAGGGAGAAGTTGTCCAAAATAAAGCTAGACTTGTGTGTAAAGGTTATTTACATATGGAAGGAATTGATTATGAGGAGACCTTTGCTCCGGTAGCTAGAATTGAAGTTGTTAGATTATTTCTTGCCTATGATAGTCACAAAGATTTAAAGGTTTATTAGATGGATGTCAAATCAACCTTTCTTAATGGTGAGTTGGAAGAAGAAGTCTACATTGAGAAACCTAATGGATTTCAGTTGACAGATGAAAAGGACATGGTTTTCTGATTGAAGAAAGCATTGTATGGATTGAAGCAAGCCCCTAGAGCCTAGTATGCTAGACTAGATAAGTATTTGATGAAGCTTGGATTCAATAAAGGTACTGCTGACAGTAAATTTTATTTCAAGATTAATCAAAATAACATCTTGATTGTTGAAATTTTTGTTGATGACATTATCTTTGGAGGAAATCATTGTCTATGTCTATGATTGGTGAAATGAAATTATTTCTGGGATTTCAAATTACTCAGTTGGATAAAGGTATTTTCATATCTCAGTCTAAGTATGTGAAGGAATTGTTGAAGGAATTTGGTTTTGAGGACTCTAAGACAGTTGGTAAACCTATGGTGACTAGATGTAAGTTAACAAAGGATGATGATTCTTTGAAAGCTAATTAGACCAGATATAGATCTATGATTCATGGATTGTTGTATTTGACTCAAACTAGACCTGGTATAATGAATATTGTGTGTCATGTTGCTAGATTTCAAGCTGGTCCTAAGGAATCTCATGTTACTTCTATAAAAAGGATATTCAAATATTTGAAAGGGACAGTTGATTTTGGTTTGTGGTATTCTAAGAATGATGATTTTACTTTGAGTGATTTTACAGATGATGATTGGGTAGGTGATGTTGATGACCAAAAGAGTACTACAGGTGCATTTTTTTTTGGGTAAGAAGTTGGTCTCTTGGGCAAGTAAGAAGCAAAATGCTATTTCCTTATCTACTATAGAGGATGAATACATTATTGCTGCTAGCAATTGTACCTAGGTAATTTGGATGAAGCAAACGTTGAAAGATATAGGAGTTATTTATGATGAGCCTATTGCCATATACTATGATAATTCAAGTGCTATCAATATTTCAAAGAATTCGATGTTGCATTCCAAAACAAAGCATATATGAGTCAAGTTTCATTTCTTGAGAGAGAAGGTGAATGAGAAATAAGTCAGACTAGAGTATGTATCTACAAAGGAATAGATTGTAGTTATCTTTATGAAGCCTTTGCCTAAATATACTTTTGAGTATCTCAGAGAGAAGTTAGGGATAATTACCCCTACTGATGAAAACTAAGATGCATGGATTTGCATCAGTCTGATGAACTTCACAAAGATATTTTGTGATCCAGATTGATGAGTGAGGCTACTACTTAGGGGGAGTAGTCAATGTTGGTGTTCAGTGGTTTAGCTGTGCATATTTGTGAAGATAATTCAAAGGAGGAGAGAATTGTGATTCCTGAGCCTTTTTCATTGATATCAAAGGGGGAGAAGAGCATGTGAAAAACTCTATGGGAGAGTAGAGCATTGAGTTGTTTATCTAAGGGGGAGCTAATCCTTATGATTTTGAGGGAGATTGTTGGGAGTTAATTTCCTTCTTTGCATTGATTATTTTTCACATTCATATGTTTCCATCAATGCCAAAGGAGGAGATTGTTGGATGTGATGGTATGATGAAAGAATAAGTATCCGGTCAACTACTGAGAGGGGGGGTTGAATCAGTAGATAGAAAAACTGATACAAACTTCACCAATCTCAAAAATCAATCTCTCAAAGTAAACTTAGAACTAACAATATAATACCTCTGTCAAGATAAAAACTCATAAGATAAACCGGTTGATTGTTATAACAAATTAACAATAAACAACTTCTTCATTTCTCAATACTTCTGGTTATCATGACTTATCAAAATAGCTAAGTAGTTAAGTAAATCAACCATGAAAACATAGCCACAAAAATATTCACCACTTGACACAAATATTTTTGACGTGGAAACCCAAATAGGTAAAAACCATGGTGAGATGAGACTCACAAGATAACTAACTGAACTCTTCTGAAGTTCACCTTGTTAGGAGCCTAGCCTGTTAAAGCTTTACAAAAAGTCTTGTTAAGAACTGATCCTATTAGGAATCACCCGGTTAAGGGATTGACTACAATGCCTTGTTAGAAGCAATACCCTGTAAGGAGTAACCTTGGTAGAGGATTTGAAAATCCAAGCTAATGGATCACCTTATTACATGATTTGAATAACACCAAGCTTGTTAGAGCTTACCCGGTTAGTAGATTTCATTTATGTTCTAATTGTGAGAAAACAACATGAGTTTGCTGATCTGTCTGAATAGCACTACACTTGCTTGATCAAATCCATTTCATGCTCCTATCTGCCTTTACTCAAACTATAGATACATCATCCGGTTTGGCAACCACACACTCAACTGTCTGTGCTAACTCTTTACCAACTCATTAAACTAAACAAATTCATCGACCTTATAAACAAATCATTTAGGTTAGTAACACAATAAAAACCTAATTCTCATAGAGATTACAAACAAATCGGTTCAAGTATGACCATTGGATTGCATAGCAATCTCTGCACATCAATCAAGAAAACCTTGAACACTCCTTGATCACTACTTCATCAAACTTAGTAACTCATCACGCACTTTGCATTAGATGCAATACATTTGCTCATTCCCTAGACAAAAACCATTACAACATCTCGCCAAAATCTCTTCAAATTATCTTCATACAATAATCATACATGTCATAATCATTACTGTTCATCATCAAATCATAAACCAATATAAGCAATTCACCAAACTTAATCGGTTAGGTTTTATAAAAAATAACAGGTAGGGTTTACCGGTTACATCAATAGATAAGGTTTATACACCGGTTACCTGTTCACTCCACAAATTCTTCCTACCAGTTACAATAACAATATTACAACAATATCAACAATATCATTACCGGTTAATTGACATCAATGATAACATATCATTAATGAAATCTTCATGCAAATGCCAACATGATGTTGCTAAGAAGTTTGCCGAAATAGTGTGTTTTCATTGATGTCAACATATTCTTCTATGTATTCTAGTGTTGCAGTTTGGTTGGATGAGTTGGTTTAGCCTGTGTATTGTAAATGAGCTGATGTAGATTAAAGGGTTTTTGATATGTTGTCCGTAGATGATTCATTCCCATTTGTAGAAGTCTGCATGATGTTTTGATCAAGTTATGAGATATGGTATTGAGGATGTTATTTAGTTGTTCGTGTTATTCCTTGTTCTGGTTTATGCTTCGTATTGCTCCAACATTGCAATATCTTTAGTTGCAGATGTGTGAGATGTATTTTGGATGTTGATGTGTGTCCTTAGTTCAATTGGTTCATGATTTGGAAATCCACAAGCAAATCTTTCAGGTTGATAGTCAATTATACTGGTGTTATTGAGCTCCGATAGAGAGATGATAATGATTCTAGTAATCTGAGTTGTTATGGTTGTTGCAGTGTAATTCATGTTGCTTGTGAATATCTATAGATCGTTTTCCATGCGTATTGGTGGTCTGCATTGATTATTGTGTACGTTATTGAAGATTTTCTTTGTCTGGTGATGTTCTTCATGTTATGCAACATTCTTGGTGGTTGTAGCATGTTGCAAATGATTGAGGCATAATTGTTGGAGGTGTTGCGTGTTTGCAGTGGTTATTTAGGTCTAGACTATGTCTTAGCCAACATTGTTTTGGTCTGCATGTATTGTTGTAGCATGTGAGGTTATTATTTTATAATTTATATTAAGGGTTTGGTCAACCTATGTTTCATGGGTTGATGACTTGTATAAATAAATGTAATAATCATGTAAGATGTATGTCTGAAATATTTGAGAATGTGTATGATTGAATTGTATGTGCGGACAAGTGATTTGATCTTTTGGAAGCATAAAGGAGAGAAGAGAAGTGTTGCAGTAGACTGTGTGCTTAACTGGAACTGTATGCAGGCATATGGAGATGCTATTTTCATAGTTCATGTAATTTGGATTGTTGTACAAATTATTTTGTAAGTTAGTGAGACTTCCTATAAGGTAATGAGCCTTCCCTAAAGGTTATAGCCTTTCTAGGGTTTCTTGTTTGAGAAGTGAGCTCTAGGCAGTGTGCCTGAATGCATGTGCATTCCCCATTGTAATATTTCATTTACTCCTAACAGGGTATTATCTCATTGTGGGTAGGTTCCAACCATGGTTTTTCCCTTAACCGGGTTTTCCATGACAAAATTCTTGGTGTTATGTGTGTTATTGATGTTGTGTCGATTCATGCTTTAACTGTTAATTATCAGATCTACTTTGTGGTTTAATTTGCAATAAGTTTTTGTACAAACTGATTCACCCCCCTCTCAGTTTGTTCCATTTTGCCAACATAAACATCCTAATTGCCTCCATCCAAGTAATTGGGGCATATGTCTCCTCAAAGTCAATGCCTTCAACCTGTATATAACCTTTGCAAACGAACCTTGCTTTATTTCTCACAACTTTTCCATCTTCGTCCATCTTGTTTCGGAATACCTATTTTTTTCCAATTAGATTCTTATATGTCGATCTGTGAACTAATTCCCATATCTGATTCTTCTCAATCTAATCCAGCGCTTCTTTCATTTCTTTTATCTAATTCTAATCATTGCATGCTTCTACTATTTTTGGTTCAATCTTTGATAGTAAACATAATAGAACTTGTTCTTGAGATGCTTTTCTTCTTGTGATGATTCCTTTGTTCTTATCTCCAATAATCTGATCCACTAAATGATTCTTTTGAACATATCTTGGGGTTTTAGATGTAAATGTCAGAGCTTTTTGAGTTTCCTTTTCTTCTTCACTAGTTTTCTCTTCCCTTTTTCTATCAGCTGGCTCATCAGACTCATATCCTGCCATTTTGTCAGACTCTTTAGCAATGTCTTCATCAACCTTCACATTTGCACTTTCAACAATCTTGTTTAGCCTTTTGTTGTAACACCAGTATGCCTTGCTCCTTATGGAATATCCTATAAATATGCCTTCATCTGCTCTGCTATCAATTTTTCCAAGATTATCTTCATCTCTCCAGATTGTTGGTTAACAAATTTGTCCTTCTTAAATACCTTCAAAAATGACTCACAAATACCCAAATTGAAAGACAAAAGAACCAACCGTTGAGTCACTTGAAATCGCAAATTCAAGTACTCTCTGAATTTTGATATGAAGGTACAACTCCTTTTATTGGATAAAATTTATGTTTTTTGAATATATTTTTAATCGAAAAGCAATAAAGGTAATTAACATCTGCTCATAGCCATGACACAGATGTGAATAACAAATTTATAAACAAGAGGATACTGGAGTAAAAGACACAAAGATCCTTGCCCAGACACCCATAACAAAGAGGGAAAAGATTAAATAATTTGCTTTCAGACGTATGAATGAATGAGAAATCAAAGTCTCTACAACAAACATATGCATAATTTGAATGCACAAGAAAGTATTATAAGAATAACTGAAATGATTCATAGACCGAATTACAGCCAAAAGAAATATATACAAACACACAGATCTGAAATATATTTCTTTCTTTCTTAGAATGCAAATGGAATAAATCAAATATCATCTTAATCCTGTACAATGATTATGCCCAAAAACAAAAAAATACATTCTTCTTTTCTCCTTTTACAATAGAAAATCAGAAATCTCTCCTTGCTGCAACGTAAGTTTCCAACAAAAAAAGGAAAGAGCCAACCCCTTAGCTTTTTATTTTCATTACATATATATCCTCCTTCATTTTCGAGGAGACTTTAAGTTAACATAATTGATTCTTGGAAAAGATTATTGATTACAAAAATATTTATTTTTAACCTTTCACCTTCCTGTGGAATTGCTGTTTTCCAACTGATTTAAAATATTTTTTAAAAATGTTTGAAATTGCTGCATTGAGAAAATAATATATCATATAGGCTCATATGGTCATAAAATTACATTTGGAAATACTTAAGACCAAAATATTAGGTGGGTTGTCTTTAGATTTTAAAAATTCACAACTTTTTTGGATGCATTTTCAAACTGACGGATATGTATGCAGAATTTGATTGTCGCAGAATGAACCGTTGAATCTTGAATTGCGGGGTTCAATCAAAAGGTTCAAAATTACAGACTTCACACACAATATGCTTCATTAATCACTTTTCCTTTACATTCTCAACAAAGCTACGACTTGGGGAAGTGAAAACTTTTTTAAAAAAAATTTCCAAGTTAAAAAATCGAGTTAACAATAGGCTCTGAAGGGGGACGAGGACTGCAAGGATGAAGAGAATCTAGAACATCTATGGGTGAGACCAGTGTCTTATCCATTGGGCAATAGAGTCAAAGAAATTGTAGGAATAAAGTGCGTTGCTTTGTAGAGGGGTGGAGGGGAACAGGGCGAGAACTGAAAACTAACAAGCCAAAACTCACCAAACTGAAAAAGAGACTAAACTAACCACAACCATAATTTTCCTGAAAAAGAGACCCTACCTCATGCCTGCAAGAAACTGGTCATGTGAACCCATTAATAGGCTGGGAAAAAAATGTTTTTTTGGAATAATGAATTGTGGCTATGATAGATAATCAAGAACCACGACCACCTGGCGACTGCTTCACTACTAAATTTTAGATTAATGGTGTGCAAGAAAAACCTGTATATGTGCTCATCTTCAAAAATCCACCTTTCATCATAAATTTTTGAATTCCCTTGAACTCCCTGCATGGTACTATTCAAGCATTTTTCTATTTTTGATTGCAAATAATAACATTTAGAGCTTTCTGAAGTGATGGTTGCATTATTTTTAATATTTCTCCCATTAAAACCATCACCTCTGAAATAATTCTTAGTGTCCATATCAAGATTGCGATATATGATAACTTCATCAAGCATAGGATCTTTATTAACCAAAGGAAAATCATCTTTCTTTACTGCAATCAGATCTAAAAACTCTATCCAAAAAAAGCATGAAATGCATCAATACCTGAAATTACTGTAGAAGAGCCTTCTCCTTCAATGGATGACAAGAACTAAGATATGATTTCCTCTTCACAAAAAGAAATGCCTTCCAAAACCTCCAGGAATTTTGGAAATTGCAATGCTTTAACAACTTGATTGCTTTCTTGCTCTATATTCATTTCAAAATGTTCTTTTTCTTTCACATTTTCAAAAAAATCTTCAACAGAGCAAGATTTTGTTTTATTTCTAACATAGGTCCCATTAGATAAACAACCTTCAAACAATGGTATTTCATCTTCAAAATAAAATGACTCTAGAATAGATTCATTAAAAACTTGCGAAGAATCATTTTTACCACTTTCTTCATAAAATTGAAAGCTTCATATTCTGGTTTGTTGTTAATCTGAAAACTTTTATCTCTAAAATTTTCTAGGACAAGCTTACTTCCAATGATTTCAAAACTGAAACTTTCTATTTCTAGAGAAGAGAAATATTTCAATGAATCTTTATTATCCAGGCCCACATCATTCTTGCTTAATGGTGTTAGATCTTTATGAGGCTGAATCTCCATTCCTTGGACTTCTTGCTAACTCAAGATTGGAAAGTTGCAAGAATGAAAATAAAATGAAATAACTGGAGCATCCTCATCATCAACTCTTAATTCCTCTTTAAGTTGGGATATTCTCTCTTCATGCGTGCAATGAGCATGTTCTTTCTTCCAGCTCTTTTAGCTTGTGAAACCTAGCGCACAGGCTCATCCACGAGAGTGCAGATACATGGTCATCTTCTATACTTTTCTTTGTTTTTACAACTTTAGTAATACTTTCTTTGCAACGATCCCAAAAGTCATTTAGCACCTTATCATCCATTTCAAGATTTTTTGTGATAGTAGGGTCGAGTATTCTCCCATTTATTCTAACTTTCTGATTTTGCATTATGATTCAATAGAGTCGCCAATCTCCTTACACATAGAGATGTCTTTAAAACTTGAGGAAAGAAAGGATTTATCTTTTGATTTCGATTCCCCAACAGAGTCACCAAAAATATGTTGGTTAACAAATTTGTCCTTCTTAAATACCTTTCAAAAATAACTCACAAATGCCCAAATTGAAAGACAAAAGAACCAACAGTTGAGTCACTTGTAATGGCAATTGCAAGTGCTCTCTAAATTTTGATATGAAGGTACAAATCCATTCATTGGATAAAATGTATGTTTTCTGAATATGCTTTTAACTAGAAATCAATAAAGGTAACTAACATCTACTCATAGCCATGACACAAATGCGAACAACAGATTTATAAACAAGAGGATATCTGAGCAAAAGACTCAAAGATCCTTGCCCAGACACCCATAACAAAGAGGGAAAAGATTAAATAATTTGCTTTCAGACGTATGAATGAATGAGAAATAAAAGTCTCTACAAAAAACATACACATAATTGGAATGCATAAGAAATCATTATAAGAATAATTGGAATGACTCACAAACCAAAAATTACAGTAAAAAAGAAAATACACAAACACACAGATTTGAAATATATTTCTTTTTTTTTTAGAATGCAAATAGAATGACTCAAAGATCATCTTATTCCTGTACAATGATTATGCCCAAAAATAGAAAAATACATTCTTCTTTTCCCCTTTTACAATAGAAAATAAAAAATCTCTCCTTGCTGCAATGTAAGTTTCCAGCAAAAAAAGGAAAGAGCCAACCCCTTAGCTTTTTCTTTTTATTACATATATATCCTCCTTCTTTTTCGAGGAGACTTTAAGTTAACATAACTGATTCTTGGAAAAGATTACTGATTACAAAAATATTTCTTTTTAACCTTTCACCTTCCCATGGAATTGCCGCTTTCCAACTAATTTAAAATATTTTAAAAAAATGTTTTAAATTGTTGCATTGAGAAAATAATATATCATATAGGCTCATATGGTCATAAAATTAAATTTCGGAATACATAAGACCAAAATTTCAGGTGGGTTGTCTTTAGATTTTAAAAATTCGCAGCTTTTTCGGATGCATTTTCTGACTGACAGATATGTATGCAGAATTTGACTATCGTAGAATGAATCGTTGAACCTTGAACCACAAGGTTCAATCAGAAGGTTCAACATTACAAACTTCGCCCATAATATGCTTCTTTAATCACTTTGCCTTTACATTCTCATGCACTTTGAACCTTGAACCTTTGAATTGCGGGGGTTCAATCAGAAGGTTCAAAATTACAGACTTAGGAAAACATAAAGACTAAAGTCATGAGATTTTTCAATAACAAAGCTACGACTTGGGGAAGCGAATTTTTTTAAAAAAATTTCCAAGTTCAAAAATCGTGGTAACACAAATATAACACTTGCTTCCAAATTCATTGAAATATTTAAGTGTCGGAGTTCTACCATGCCATAACTCATATGATGTATTTCCATGCCTTTTCTGATATAGAATTCTATTAAGGGTATAGAATGTTGTGTGAATTGCTTCTCTGAAATAGAGTTCTGGGAGTTCTACTCCTTTGATCATTGTTCTGGCCACTTGTATAGTTCAGTTCATCCATTCCACTACACCATTCTGTTGTGGTGTCTAGGGACAGATAATCACCTTCTAATACCATGTTTCTCACAAAAGTTGTTAAACTCATCAGGAGTAAATTCTCCTCCTTTGCTAGAACTCAAACACTTAATCTTTCTATCAACTTCATTTTCAACTTTAGCCTTGAATATCTTGAATTTTTCTAATGCTTCTGACTTCTCTCTTAAAAATGCAACTCATGACATTCTAGAATAATCATCAATCAACAACATGAAATACTTCTGACCTTGAATACTCTTTGTTTTGGTAGGACCACATAGGTTGGTGTGCACCAAGTCCAACAGTCTGGTGGACAAGTGATCATTTCCTCTGTAGGTTCCTTTCATCTACTTTCCAACTTAACACTCTTTGTAAATATTGTTATTTAGTTTGGCCAGTCTCAGAAAATCTCTCACTACACTTGATGAACTAATCTTCACCAAATTATCAAAGTAGATGTGACAAATTCTTTGGTGCTAAAGCCAACTGTCATTGGTCTGAGATAACAAACAATTCCTTGTAGCTCCTTCTAATAGGTACATATTTCCACCAGTTCTTTTCCCTATTGCAATAACAATTCTTGATCCCTTTCGAATCTCACAACCATCATCCTACAAAACAACATTGTAGCCATTTTTGCACATCTGTCCAAAAATCAAAAGATCATGATGTAAATGCTTCACATAGTAAACATTGTTAGTATTATGCTTTTCATCAAAAGAAATAGAACCAATTCCCATAATTTGTGTTGTCTGATCATCTCCGAGCCTAATAGAACCTCCATCATACTTTTCAAGTTTTACAAACTTACTTTTATCACTAGTCATATGATTCGAACATCCATTATCAATCAACCATTCATTTCTCTATCTTCTAACATGTAAGTCAATAGCAACAGTCTTATGAATATCAATCTTAGGTACATCCTTTTCTACCAAAAAAAAAATCACCATCCTCATTTTTTGATTCATCATCTTAAATACCAGCATCATCTTTAACATAGTAGGCTCTCTTATTAAACTTTCCTTTACTTTCTCTAAACTTTTGTCTTGAACCTTTTTTCAGACATGTGGTAGCTATATGACCAATATTTCCACATGTAAAGCATTTAAGGGGTAACATACCTTTGTATTTGTTGATGCCTTTCTTCAATTTCCTCAAAAGTTTTCTTCCATCTCATCTGAACTTTCATCTTCCTAATCTTCCTCAAAGGCTTTAAAGGCAGACTCATTTTTAGCTTTGTCTTTTCCAAACTTCTTTATCTCAAATGTAGATAAGGTACCATAAATCTACTCCCTAGTAAACTTCTTCAGATCATAAGTTTCTTCAATAGAAAATATCTTGTCAATGTAGCTTTCTATTAGAGACATCAGAATATTCTCAATTATGTCTTCATCTGTCAAGGTGTTGCTGAGTTCTCTTATTTCATTTACTGCACTATCAACCTTCTGAAAATAACTTGTTATATCTTCTCCTTATTCCATTTTCAAGTTCTCATATCTACGCTTAGCTGTTAGCTTCTTTGATAATTTAACTATGTCATTTCTTTCATAGATATCTCTCAAATTTTCCCAAACTTCATAAGTAGTATTCAATGAAATAACCTTTGTCAATTCAATCTTTGATAAAGCACTAAAGAAAGCATACCTTGCCTTTTCATTCTCTTCATAAACCTGAATCTCATCTGGAGTGCTAAGACCATTTTCTGGTTATATATATTTATTCTCCACTACTTTCCAAGTGTTGTAACCCAAAGAGATCAAGTAATCTCTCATATTCACTTTCCAAAATCTATAATTGGATCCTTCAAAGATAGGAATAGTCAGTTTATGTGCCATCAAATCAGGATCTACCTCAAGCAGTTAAGCTCTTCTCCAAGGAACCAAAGCTTCAATACCATTTGCTAAATATCCAGGCAACTAAGTGGTGCAGTCATGGTTAGGAGGGACCTTGATGTGATCTATCTGAACCATGCAACAAGAGTAAACACAATGAAAGAAAGACAAGATGATGGAGGCAATACAAAACTAAATGAATTAGATCATGAAAATTTATTACAAACAACTAGTAACATTCAAGATACAAGATTCGGCTCACTGGCCTACTACATACATTCTTAGTTACAAAACTGATCAACTCCGAACCTCTAAATCTTAAGACGTATCCTCTATCTTCTCTATTGATGATTTATGATGCCGAATTACATTGATTTATATGGTCTAGAGGGATCCAGTCAGCCAAGAAGAATCAAACAATGATGAAACATGCAAAACCATCGGGTTGGCCTCTGCCAAAG
The DNA here is from genome assembly GCF_030272615.1 of Cryptomeria japonica. NCBI lineage: Eukaryota > Viridiplantae > Streptophyta > Pinopsida > Cupressales > Cupressaceae > Cryptomeria > Cryptomeria japonica. The sequence goes on along the minus strand of NC_081409.1, from coordinate 562,344,401 downwards.
AGAATTCTTTGGAAAATCTAAAGGATGAAGTGTGAATCAAAGAGAAGGCCAGTCACATGCTAAGGAACATTGGAATCAACTAACTGGATCTCCATAAGCTATAGAAATTATCCACAAGATTCACCAATAGCAAATAGGTCCAGGCGGCTCCCGTGTTCTAATCCAAAAAACTGTCTCAAAATCCGAAATCGATAACTCGCCTAAAAAAGATCCAAATGTCCCATGGTTTTGGAATAAAGAAGATAACCATGTTCACAAGAAAAATCCAGCTCCGCAAGATCCGGTGAGCAAATACAAGAAAAATGCAAAAATAAATTTTGAAACTGCAAAACATAAAACAAACTAAAAAGAAATATTTTTGGTTGATGCAAGATTGCCAAGAACTGGGGACACTCCTGCATCAGACATCTGGGGTTGAAAGAAAGTGAGTCCCTCACTTTTATAGGGTCAGAGGAAAACTAAGATGGTCCATCTCTGCCTGAGAAATCCAAGATGAATCTTCAACTAGTCTATCCTTCGATTTCACGAGATACTCCTTGTACTGATTGCTTCGGGTACTAAGCCCAATCCTACTGTCCAAAATGTCTTCAATCTGATCTAATTCCTTTTGGGGCAACTTCTTCGCCAAGTCTACAATACTATCTTCACTGAATTCTGATTCATGATACAAATGTAGATATGCAATGTTGAATATAGGTGCAATACTCAGACTATTTGGTAGCTCCACTTAATATGCATTTTCAGAACTGAATTTCTTCAATATCTTGCAAGGTCCAAACTTTCTCATCTACAACTTGTTATAGGTTCCAACTAGAAATCTTTCTTTTCTCAAATACACCATCACTTCATCACCAACTTCAAATTCCTTATGTCTTCTCTTCTCATCTGCTTTCTCCTTATACTTGTTGTTCATATCCTCCAACTATTGTTTAACCTAAATATGTAAGGCCTTCATATGATCTGCAAATTCTTCTTTCTCTGCACTCCTCTTGTCTTCATTATTGATATCTCTCAATTCTGATATACCTCAAGGGTGTGCTTTGATAACAATCTCAAAAGGTGTTTTTCCGGTACTCCTCTTCACTGAATTATTGTAGGCAAACTTTGCTTGTGCAAGGATCAAATCCCAACTTTCAGTATTTTCTCCAACTAAGCATCTCAACAAATTTCCTAAACTCTTGTTTACTACCTTTGTTTGTCCATTAGTTTGTGGGTGAAAAGTAGAACTAAATTTTAATTTTGTCTTCATCTTCTTCCAAAGTTTCCTTCAAAAATAGTGTCTCTGTCTTAAAATACGCTCTTAGGTAATCTATGTAATCTCACTACCTCCTTGAAAAATAAGTCAGCTACATGCACTGCACCTGATGTCTTCTTACAAGGTATGAAATGAGCCATCTTAGAGAATCTATTCACCACCACAAATATAGAATCATTCCCTCTTCATGTCTTAGACAATCCAAGTATGAAATACATTCTTATGTCTTCCTAAGGTCTCTTGAGTACTGTCAAAGGTTTATACAATCCCACTTTCTAACTACCACCCTTTGCAACTTGACAAATTCTACAACTCTGCAAAAATTTCCTAACATCCTTATGAACCTGAGGCCAAAAGTAATATTCACTCACCAATGCCACTGTTTTGACAATACCAAAATATCCGGCTAATCCTCCACTATGCTTCTCCTTTATTAGATTCTCCCTCATAGAACTCTTAGGTATACATAACTGAACCCCTCTGAATAACATCCCATCCTAAATGAAATAATCCAACCACTTACTTCTATCTACCATAACTGGTGCTTTACATGCTTTCCAAGGTTTTGCAAAATCCGAGTCATCATCATACAAGGTCTTCAACTCCACAAATCCTAATACTGTCACTCTCATCTCCGTCAACAAATTCCTCCTTCTACTTAATGTATCAACAACTTTGTTTGACTTCCCACTCCTATGCTTCAACACAAAAGTGTAACTTTGTAAAACCTCTACCCATCTCATGTGTCTTTGATTCAACTTAGTTTGACTGTTCAAATACTACAAGGCTTGATGGTCAGTATACAATAGAAATTCCTTAGCCAATAGGTAATGTTTCCACTTCTAAAACTCTTGAACTATGGCATACAAATCATGATCATACACTAAATATCTCCTTCTTGCATGATTCAACTTTTCACTAAAATAAGCTACTGCTCTCCCTTCCTGATCTAACACTGCTCCAATTGCATTCCCTCTTGCATCACAGTCCACTTGAAATACTTTGTTGAAATTTGGTAAGGCTAACACAAGCTGCTCAATCACTTTCTTTTTCAACAGTTCAAAAATCTTGTTTGCTCTGGTTGTCCACTTGAATTCTTTCCTATCTCCTCTCATTGTCTCAGTCATAGGGCTACAAACTGAACTGAAATTTATGATAAACTTCTGGTAGAAACTAGCCAATCCATGAAATGATCTAACCTCTTCAATGCTTTTTGGTGTAGGCCATTCAACTATTTCTTTTACCTTATCAGGATCCATCTTCAATCTATCTGCATATATTACAAATCCCAAATAAACTAACTCTTCCTTCATGAAAATACACTTCTTAAGATTTATCAAAAACTTCTCTCTCAACCTCTGCAAAACTTGTCTCAGATGCAACATATGTTCCTCTTTTGTCCTACTAAAAATCAGAATGTCATCCAAATATACAATGACAAACTTATCCAAGAACTTCTTCAATACCTCATTCATCAACCTCATGAAAGTACTTGGTGCACTATTCAAACCAAAAGGCATCACCAACCATTCATACAATCCTTCATTTGTCTTGAATTTTTTCTTCCACTCATCCCCTTCTCTGATTCTGATATGATGATATCCACTCTTCAAGTTTATGTTTTTGTAGTATTTTGCTCCACTTAGGCAATCCATTATGTCATCTATCCTAGGTAAAGGAAACTAGTATTTCACTGTGATCTTATTTATTGCTCTGGAATCGGTACACATCCTCCATTCTCCATTCTTCTTAGGTGCTAACACTGTTGGTACTGCACAAGGACTCAAACTTTCTCCAATCAAATCTTTCTATAACAATTCCTACATGTCTATTCAACTCTTCATTCTTTGTTGGTGTCATCTGATGTGTATCTTTGTTTGGTAAACTAGCTCCAGGAATCAGGTCCATGCAATGACTGATATTCCTCATAGGTGGTAATTCATTAGACACATTTTTTGAAATGATGTCCTCATACTCTGTCAACAAATTTTTTATCTCCTATGGTTGTTCTTCTTCATGCTTCGGGTTCCCAGTCCTCTTAGGAACTAAGGAAAAACACACATTCTGATGTCTCATTCCATCCAGGAATTTCCTTCCATCTACCAAATATATTCTAGCATTCGTACAGACTTCAGTCTTCAAGGGATCCTCCAAGGGTAATAAGGTTTGTTTCATCCCATTTGCTACAATGGTGTATATGTTCTTTCTTCCATCATGTATTTCCTATCTATCAAACTGCCAAGGTCTGCCCAACAAAAGGTGACAAATACCATAGGCATAATATCACACAAAACTTCATCATGATAATTTCCAATTTTTAATTTAACCAAGCATTGCTCACTTACTAACACCTTATGATCACCCTGAATCCATGCTATCTGATAAGGCTTAGGATGTTTCAATCTTTACAACTTCAATTTATTCACTATTTCTTATGAAACAAGATTATCCAAACTACCACTATCAATAACCACTTTACAACACTTACCAGATACCTTACACCTAGTCTTGAACAAATTTCTCCTTAGCAAGGGCTCTTCATCCTCTCTAGTATGATACAAAGCTCTCCTCAACATCAACAGTTCTCCATGTTCTTGTTTGTTAGATGATCTGGTGGGGCTTTCTTCTACCAAGGTTATTTTTCCAGTGTTCTCCATCTTCTTACATTCAAAGGCATGATGTCCTTCTCCTCCACACTTAAAGAAAGTTCCTCTAAACACTCATATTATTTTCTATCATCTTTTCCAAAACTTTCATTTTAGTAACCATCAGGTTCTCTTCTCTGGTAGAAATTTTGGTCATCCTTACAGTATGAATTACCATATTTGCTTACTTCCTTGTCCTTGTTCTGATCTGTACAGGTTCCTCTTCCTCCAGAATATCCTCTTCCTCCTTGAAATATTCCTCTGAAAAACCTTCCACCTCTACCTCTCTATCTCTGCTCATGTCTTTTTCTCAACTTCTCTTCTTCTTTCAAGGCATATTGGTAAGTTTCTTCAACACTGCAACTTGATCAGACTGAGTTCATCTTGTATAGACATCCACAATCCATTCAAATATCTCACAACTTGTTCGACCTAATCATAGACACGTCCATATTTGATATTAAACTTGTAGAATGCTTTGGTATACTCCTTCACATTTGATTCCTTCTGTTTCAAGTTCTATAACTCCCGGAATAGATTTACTTGGTAATCGGCTGGCATGAACTTCAATTTTAACTTAGCAACCATCCGCTCCCATGTTTTGATCTTCTCTTTAGATCTTCTCTGCCTATCAACCTACAAATGTTCCCACCAAAGAGATACATGACCTTTCAACCAGGTACAAACATATTTGACCTTTCTTTCTTCTGTGGTGTTTTCAAATTCAAAATACTTCTCCATCTTTAAGGTCCAATCCATAAATTCATCCGAATCCAATTTACCATCATACTCAGGTGGGGTAAAGTGAAGTTTAGTGTTCGCCCTACTCAAAACCCTCAAGAACCTCTCTTCATTTGGATTGATCATTGGTGGGTTTTCTACTTGTTCTTCATCTTCGCTCACATCTTCAATATGTTGACCTCTTCTCTAGCCTGTCTCAACAACTTCCAATCGAGCTACAATTCCTCTCAATTTTTCCATCACAATGGGGTCTGCATTCCAACATGATCCACCATTCCTATTTCCTCTTCACACCAGTCCTCTACAGCTGCAGGTCAGATCCATAGTCCGCCACCCCACAACAAAATCTTTAGGACAAGACAATTTCCAGAATGAAATCTCGCTTTGATACCACTTGGTGCAGTCATGGTGAGGAGGGACCTCAATTTGATCTATAAGGACCATGCAAAAAGAGTAAACACAATGAAAGAAAGACAAGGTGATGGAGGGAATGCAAAATTGAATGAATTAGATAATGAAAACTAATTACAAACAACCGATAACATCTGGGCTACAAGATTCAGCTCACTAGCCTGCTACATACATGCTCAGTTATAGAACTAGTCAACTCTGGACTTCTAAATCTTAAGATGTACCCTCTATATTCTCTATTGATGATTTATGATGCCTAATTACATTGATTTATATGGTCTAGAGGGATCTAGTCAGCCAAAGAAGAATCAAACAATGATAAACATGATGAAACATGCAAAACCATTAGGTTGGCCTCTACCAAAGAGAATCCTCCAAAAAATCCAAAAGATGTAGTGTGGATCAAAGAGAAGGTCGACCACATGCCAAGGAACATTGGAATCAACTAACTAGATCCTTGCAAGCTATAAAAATAATCTACAAGATTCGCCAATAGCAAATAGGTCCAAGCGGCTCTGGTGTTCTAAGCCAGAAAACTATCTTGGAATCCAAAAGCGATAAATTGCCAGAAAAAGATCCAAACGTCCTGCGGTTTCAAAATAAGGAAGATAACCATGTTCACAAGAAAAATCCATCTCCATAAGATCTGATGAGAAAATGCAAGAAAAATGCAGAAAGAAATACTGAAACTGTAAAATAGAAAACAAACTAAAAAGAAATATTTTTGGTTGATGCAAGAATGCAAAGAACCAGGGATGCTCCTACATCACTAAGAGGGGGAGGTGAATTAGTTGACAACTTAAACAATTTCTTCTATTCTTTTACCTATTCAAAACAACCATCAGAATTAATTAAAGCAGATATAGCATGCAAAAATATACACACAACAGATCACACAATGAGCACAAAATATGACGTGGAAAACCCAAGAAGGGGAAAAACACGGAGAATGTTAGTTCTCAATATATAAAACCAGTTAAGGTGATTTTTACAAAGGGTGGCTCACTTCTAGAATGCTCACTATAGAAGGGTTCATTGCCTCCAAAAGTCTCACTATCGAAGGAAGAAATAAAGAAGGAAAGGTAATCCACCACTGTAACACAATCTGCAAAACCAGAACTGCTTCTGGTGCCTCAACACCAACATACTTGACATATCATTAGCAAATCAAATTTTCCTTTCTAGTCTCACATATCTTAAATGTATTATTACCACAAATTGCCACACAATTGCCACACTAACTCATTCAGATCATCCTCATATATATATATATATATATATTGTTTCCAAGAAACATAATCTTCTAAGTCGGCCAAGATAGAGATCTAAAATAGGTCAACACTAAACATTCTGGTGGTGGGAAAGAATGAGAAGTAGACCATACCACAACACAAATCATCAATCAAATCAACATGTTACATCCATTACAAATTCCAGGCCCAAATCATGGTTTAAACGCTACACAAATTCTGTTACTCATCCTTGAATTCCAAACTTAATCCAAACCCAAAAGTCTTAGCCCAATACAACAAAAATAATAATGGGACTAGGATACTCATGAATACAATTGATCAGCACCATATCCTATAAATAGAGAAATCTGGATCATCATCAACTTAATCAATCTGTATTGAATATCAACTACAACACATCTTCCAGAGTACCAAAGATTTTGGGAACACATCTACTGAATTACCCACACCAAAACCATATGTTGACATCAATGACAACTATTATCTTCACATCAATGACAACCAATAAACATCACATTTGCAACAATATTATGGTAAATTTTACTTTTTTCCCCTTCTAGTGCTTTACCCTAGACGTACCTACCTTCTAATTTTTCAATTTTTGATCTATATTTTTCTCACTTTTCTATATATAAATATCATGTAATTTAATAATGTTTTTCTTCTTCTTTAGTCATGTAATATATATTAGGGTTGTATGCCAAAACATATTCTACAATTGCATCTTCCTTTTAGGTGTAATTTAAGACTCAAAGATTTTATTGTCATGGATCCCATTGAGGTTATAATTGTGGAAAATATAAATACATCTGTGTATCCTAATGAGGAAAAACTTGTTTAGCTCATCTTAAAAATGATAAAGATAAAAAAAAAACATGGATATATGTCCAAAAAATTGCCTACTCTTAGCTCTCAATATATTAATAAATTTAATGATGGTGTTAACCCTAACATTAGTCAATACACTTCATAATATAGTCATGAAAACATCTATGGGATAGAATTTCTTAATGCTAGTTTTCAAATTAGTGGTGGATACAATGCTCCTAATGGTACTCCCCCCCTCACAATTGCAACTTCTTCTTTCGATCTTCCTTAGTAATCTCAATCACATAATTTTTCATTCAATGCTCGACTTACTCCACTCCTACTCCTATGGAATTCTTAACCACCCACTAACCTTGTACTTCTCATACCCCTCACATTCTTGACTCCTTTCAAATTTCCACTTCTCATATACACAATTCCTTCATTCTAGCCTCACAACCATGTGTCTAGCTTACTCCCATCATATCTTCACAAAATATTTCCCAACCACCTCATATCATACATTCCTCTCTTACTCTATCCCAACCCCTATATTGTAGAAATAAGGGTTTGAACTAGATGGAAGTATAATGGGCGATCAAAATCCCACAAGTGAAGTGTATTGGGAAGACGCAAAGAAATATTATAAAAGTGGATTCAAGCAGGTGTAGCTGGAGGTGAATGTTCTATAAGGTTCAATAAAAGGTCAAGTTCTTGCTAAGGGAAATGGTAAAAAATGTAGTGAAGTGAAAGTATATGGGAGATGCAATTCGAATTGGGAAGGAATATCCATAAACAGGAAGGAAGGTGATGTCATCATGCCATCACATGGAGGAAAGGGGGTCATTTGAAAGTGTTATATTCTCATGACATAAATGGTTAGGGAGATATTAACATCATGTCAATATTTGGGGGAGCTTGTGGGAAATCAATGTGGAAGTGAAGGTGAAGGTTAAAGGCAATGGAAGCTTAGATGGAGGTGAAAATTTCATGAGGAAATAAGGTGACATAAGGATGATATTATTAAATAGTTGAGAAAATGGATAAGACATGAAAAGGATTATGTAAGAACTTCATATGGAGGTGAAGAGAAATTGAATATGGTGCAATTCACTGTCAGAGTCACTAATAGATTCAATCTCCTAGGATCACCTACAAAACCAATATCAACCATCTACACGAGAGCAACAAAGAGGATGAAATGTTGGAATATGGTGCAATAATAAAATGATGATATTATCACACTCTAAAAGATACAATATGGATCAACACTCTGTCGTACTGACTGAGCTGATATGAACTCATTTGAGTTAGCTCTGAATTATCTCAAATGAAGAGGTGAGTGTTGAACATATAGCAAATGTGGGCACATAATTCCAAGAGGAATAATAACTCCCAAATAACCAAATTAGGTGCGAGTTGTGCCTACTTGGAAAATGCCAAACATGTGGCAAACCAACTCAAGTAGGGACAAACAAATGGTTATGGAGAGGTGGCAAATGAATCCAAAAGAGGGTGTGACATTTAACCACCCAAATGTGGGTGTGAATGACACATGCAAATGTAGGACTATGCCATGTGTCCTCACATAAACCATCCTTATATAACTTAAATATGCTTAATAACATATAGGAAAAATAAATATAAAAAACCTACACTAACACCCCCCCTTAAGCATAGCTTAGGTGAGTGAAAAGATGAAACAATGCAAATATGGGTCCTAGCTAGAAGGCCATGTTATATACCCATGTACAAAACAATCTCTCACAAATAGAGTAAAGGAGAAAACCTAGTGGGACAAAACTCCTCCCCAAAAGAGAGAAAATAAAATAAGTTTCCCAACACAAGAAAGAATCTCATGCAAGGAATAAATCCTCTTTGAAATAGAAAGGATAAGAAAGACTATGTAGCCTTCCCAAAAGTAGTAAATTGTACCAATGTTTGATGTCCGCAATTGGATGTAGATGATGGACCATGATTGTCGAACAATGTTCCTCCCCTTAGGAATAAACAAAACCAAATGTGCATGAAGACTGTCTTCCCATTCCTGAAAGGAAGATGTCTTCCCATTCCTAAAAGGAATATGTAGGAAGAAGGTGAAAAATGTACGAAGTCTCTAAAAACTGCTAATGTGTCTCCATGTTGATGTCAAAGGTTGTCATCATCAAATTAGGTTTACTAGGCCACACTACTGAAGATGAAAATTGAGAACCTCATGGAGATGGATGCAAAACAAAATCCAAAGACAAAGGTATCTCCTTCAAAGGCAAAGGTGCCTCCTCCAAATGATGCTCAATAGTGGCCACATAAATGTCAAACTATGAGGAATGATCATGTGGGTAAAGAACAAGAGTGTTAAAAGGTTCTCCCTCAACATCTAAAGAAGACAAAGTATCTTCATCAAAGAGAAGATTTATGTACTCAATAGTGTCCTCCAAGTCTGCAAGATAGGACTCACAAAACAAACCTGCAATGTCTGTCAAGTAATCATCCCAAGTAGCTGTGTCTAGAAGACAATGAATTTCCTTCTGTACTGAATCAATAGGACCCATGGATGTAGTAGTACCAATATCATTAGAAACAACAGTCAATGTAGGAGATGAAACATGTGTCTCTTGAATCTCAGTTGAAAGCATACCAAGATTCACTTGACCATATTGAATCTCCTCAAAAGTATCCACACTATATGCCTGTGTGTGTACATCTAATGAAGGAACAATAGAGGAAAAATGTGAGAAGGTGTATACTCAAGCTTGATGATCTACCTCTCCAAATACAACAATATTACTATTATGCAAATCCCGAATAATAACAGAATCTAGAGTGAACTCAAGACTTTTTCCTTCCCCACCATGTGTTTTTGATTAAAGAAAAAGCAAGTTTTGAAGGGACTCAAAACCCTTTACAAATAGATTTTGAATGGATCTAGAACCCAAAAACAAGAAGTTGTCAAAAGATAGAAAAACTAAGTCACCAGACAAACATGGGTTTTGAAAGACGGTTCCCACAACCTAAAACAAAAGTTGTAAAAAAGACAGCCAAAAAAGCCAGAAACTAGCAAATCATTTAATGGGGGCCCTACCTTTTGAATGATAACATAGAGTCATGTCAAAGCCTCCCTCCTTCATTGTCTTTTTATCTTTTTTACCCTTCACAATTTTCCAACCATCTTCTAGCCTTTCAAATTTCTTCTGCCACCCCTACATCTCCTTAGAAGAGAAGCAAGACTTGCTATCAAGGTTCCACCATTGACCCCTTGAGGGAGAAACATAATTTCCATGTCCACCACTAACTTTAGCAACATTCTCAGTCATATTCACCATTTTAGAACTCTCAACCTGACTATTTTTTAACAAATCCCCAGAGCCATCCTTAGCTGAGTTTGGAAGCTCAATCCTAGAATCTTGCTGACAAATCTTAGCTTTAGCCAGGCCTGCACCTTCCGTCAAGCCTCTAGAGGCTTGGGGAGGCAGAGTAGGAATAGAGAAAGAAGGAACCTCTTTAGAAGCCACCTCAAACACTTTCTCCACCTCTTTCCCCACAAAATTAGAAGATATCAATTCATCTTTCCACCAAGTCGCCTGTCTAAATCTCTTCTTCTTTGGGCAACTCTCAACCATGTGCTTAGTCTAAAAAAACCACCTACATCTAAAGGGAATACCTTCATAATCCACTTATTGGATCCATTCTACATTGTCCAATATTAGAAAAAACTCAGCAGGAAAAGCTTTTGTAGAAGCCATCTCAACCAAGATATGAGCATAAGTTGAGTGTAAAAGGTTATGAGAATCCTCATCCACACCAATAAAATTTCCTAAGGAATTACCAATAGCTTTCAAACAAGATTTAATCCAAAACTGAAGCGGGAGGTAGGGCAATCTTACCCAAATCGAAATCTAATTGAAATATTTGGTAGCAGGATTGAAGGTTGGAGACCAAGGCTTCAACATAAGCAAAAATTTGTCCTCCCAATTCCAAACATAGTGACATAAAATTTTCTTCCTATCAGCTTCAATGTCAAAAGTAACAACAAAAAAACCTCGGGCATAAGGAAAGATCTGGACAACACCATCCAAAATGGGTTCCTAGTTAATTGAGATCCATTTGACCATCTCCCCAAGGGAAGGCCAAAAACCCCAAAATCTTCCAATAAGCCCCTTTTCCATTAGGAGCCCAATAGAATCTTTAACCTCTTCTTCAACCTCCTTACTTAACTTGACAGAGATCATTTATGGCAGTGGATCCAAGCATTTAGCAGAAGCACCCTTCCCCTTAACCACCTCTGCAAAACTAGCAGCAGTCATCTTGGTATTAGCTATAGCAGAGATGGCACCAAGAGGATGCAACATAGAGCTAGGGACCGATTCATCCCCATCACCAAATGCCACACCGCCACCAAAAATCTGATTTGTTGAAGAGGGTCGAATAGATTTCCCATTCGAAAGAAGACATCGGCCATCAGATGCTTAAGAAATCCCCCCAGAGCTAGTCTGAGGTGAAACCATAGCCGCCAATGAGATCGGGAGGAGCGGAAACACCATTTCAAGATTTTTAGTCAATCAATACCAATAACAACTCTTCTTTGCTTTCCAATCATGCCAACACTTTATGTCACGTCTAGGGTTTTAAATTTTTTAAGCTATTTGCAAGTATATGTTTTGTTGCGTTTCTGGTTATTCTTGGCACATTTTTGTTATCTTATCATGTTTCTATAACTTTATCTCGTTTGTGCTTAATTGGGGATTTTTCAGTTTTAATAACATTTCGTCTTAGCATGTTTGCGGTTGGTTCCACCACATTTTTGTGAAATCTTGTCTCATCTACAGTTGTTTTAGCCGCATTTTTTGTTATGTCAATTTTTTGAGTTGCAAGTTTTTGGTATGTTTTTGTTAGATTTTGTCACGTTTGTGGCTTTTCCTATCGTGTTTAGGGTCTAGTTGTTTATGTATTTTTCCTAACTTTTGACATGCCTGTGGTCTATTATGCTGCGTCTGTGTCTTGTAGGTTGGCAAAAAATTGAAGCATACAAACTTGATTATAGAAGGCCCCTTTTTAATTTATGTTCTAATCCTTTTGGTTGTAGGTTGGGGTATTTGAAAAATACTAACATATTTGTTCTTACAAGGGTAATATAGGAGAGTGCTTATCTTTTAGTAGATTAGAAAACACTTCCATTGGTGCTTTAAAAATAACAACTTGTTTGAAGTGTTTGGCGTCACTTGCCCAATCTATTGTAGAACCTTAGGTGTTCAATGAAAGTATCCTCTCCCCTCGCTTTCACAAATCTTGGGTATAAGAGAACTCATTAAGCATCCCTTTTATTTTTAGAGATCCTACCTTGGTGGGAAAAATCACTCACTCCAAGAGCGACTTAAGTGGTACTTTCCTCCAGTTTTCTATATAAAAAAGGGTAGAGACAAAAGTTGTAACACCCTCAGTATTAGCCTTTGTTATACTTGTCAATTTGAAAAGGGTTATTTACTCTTAAGTAAGGTTGCTTTGTATGCTCATAGGGGGCCAATAACCTTGGATTGTGACTAGAAACCTTAGTAGTGGCCCACCCTATTTTGATCAAACATCACAGTAATTTTAGTGCAAGGGTATAGCTAGTTTTGCCCCCAAGATACTCACCATATGAATCCCTTGAGATGAGATAGAAATTCCCGATGTAGACACCTAAAATTAGTTAAATTAAATATTTAATTAATTTAGACTTTCTACATAATTAATTAATTAAATTATGTTCACCCTTATTCTTCTTAAAATTAATTTAAATTAATTTTATCACTATAGTCCACTAATTAATTTATGAATAAATTAATTATTTTCTCAATTCCTCTTAAAACTATTCAAATCATTAATTATTCTAAATCTATTTAGTTTTTTAATTCTAATTAATTGACCTAACTGAAGTGATTCCTACAAATCACTTTTCCTAATCTCCACTTAGCCTAATTAATTCTTCTAGAACCTTACTTATCAATGGTCTCCAATTTTATATTCCTCCACTCATTATCTCTCCTCATGTCACATCCTCCTAACATTCCCACTTGCACCCTAATATCTCATTAGCCCACCTAATCACCTCTCTTAATCATTTCAAAATTCCTAATCCCCATGATTAGGAACAAGTCAACCATTTTCCATAAATGGTTTATCCCCTTTCATCCTCCAAATGTTAAATGCACCTAGTTTGGTCATATCAAAGGATTTCAAATCTTTTGCACATCCCCATGCTCTCTCTGATAGAGAGAAATGATATTTGTTGACAATGAAGGCACACAAAGGACATCATTGAATGATCCTTCATCTATATCAATAGACCCTTTCCCATGAACATTCATATATGTATTGTTAGCCATCAAAATGTTTGGTGATGAACAAGTTTCAAATACAGAGAACATATCCTGTGGTGAAGCCATATGATGTGAAGCTCCAGAATTGAGGATCCATCTTCCTGACTCAGAATATGCAATTGTAACAAGTGCTTTCCCCTTTTGTTTCTCTAACATTGAATTAGATGAAGATGATGAATCCTTTGACATAGTTGATGGTAGATTGATTTTATTCTTTGTCAAAAGATTCTTCAACATGTCAATTTGTTTTAAATAACATTGATGTTCATCATCTCCATATTTCTTGAAATATGCACAAGTGGGCTTATCCTTTTTAGATGATTCCCTTTTTGAGGAAGCAGATTCTAATTCTTTGTATGAATTTTTCTTTTTCTTCTTTTGTTTCTGATCAAGATTCCTCGATTCTTTTTGCACCTTAGGTTCACTAGCAATCAATGCTTGTGACTTGAAAGTCTTGATGATGCCCATTTGAATGAGCTTTGCTTCCTCTTAGATTAGAAGATCTAAAAATGCATCAAAAATGGGTTGAACATATGCAGTTCCCATAAAAACCCTATCAGTATGACAACTAGAAACAAACACAAAATACTCAAGACCAAGTTTGGATAAGACATTCAGAATCAATTGTAAATCCTCCTTTTTAATCTTACAATCTGTTAACTGTGTTCTTAGTTGATTTATCTTGGAGATATAGTCTTGGATGTTGTTGAAAATTTTTAGATCAAGATTCATCAGATCATTATTAATCTGACAAACTCTAATCTTATCAGTTTTACCATACAAATTTTCAAGAGTCTTCCAAGCCTCTTTAGGTGTCTTGCTTGATTCAAGATGAAATTGTAAATCAAAAGAGACTAGTGAACAAATGTAACCAAGAGATCTCTCACAATTGATCTCCCATGCTTTAAAAGCATTAGCATCAGTAGGTGTAGGAATAGTTTCTTTTGTTGGAAACAATGTAGCAAACTGAGAGGGGGGCAAAATTTACTCTACACAAACACAATTTTAGATATGATAATTAACAATAAAAGCACAAATTTGATGGTCTTGAAAAGCACTAAGAGGGGGGGGGGGTGAATCAGTGACACCAAAATAAACACAACTTTAAACACTAACCGGTAGATGAACTTAACTAAGAATTTGAACAAAATACATGCTATCCAAAATGAAATAACAACATCCACATAAAGTAGAACATCCACCATAACACAAGAGTTTATACGTGGAAAACCCAAATAGGTAAAAACCACGATGAGATGGAACTCACAAGTTAACTATCTACAGTAATAGAAAACTGACCGGTTAAGGTCTTACAAAGAGCTCTGCTAGGAGCGAATCTTGTTAGAGATCCCAAGCTTGATTAGAAGCTTATACCCTGTTAAGAGTACTACCCTGTTAAGAGTAACCTTGCTGGAGGATTTTAGAATCCAAACTAATGGATCACCTTGTTAGAGGATTTTTACAATGAAGCTTGTTAGAGCTTACCCGGTTAGGGTATTTTATTCTGTTGTAATGATTAGAAAACTACAAGAAAGTGTTGATCTATTCTAAGTAGCACAAAACTTGCTTGATCAGATCATTCTAAGTACATTCAATACTACTCTCCATCTAAACACTTATCGCTCTTTAGTAAAAGTATTCGCATAGATCACCTCTTCTATATCTATTCTCTCTTTTTCATCTCTCTTAAAATTATTTACTAAGATGTCTTTAAATAGACATACAAACTTATGTCTGTCATAGGAACACAATTTCGCAGGTGCAGTGTATCTAGAAATTTAAACATAACTCATCACAAAAATGACCGCCAAACAAATGGTGCTGGTAACTCATCACACAAATGGATGCCGGTTAGAACAATCAATACCAGTTGGAATAAAACTAGTGAATCGTTGTCCTGGAATCTTCCACCTGATCTTCATCCTCAACTTTACCTTCATTTTGATGCCAACTTAGTATAACCACATGTTATCTCTTAGGCACATACCAGTTGTCGCAAAGTACCAGTTAGAGATAGACCTTAAACATACCGGTTGGTAGTGTACACCAACTGAAGTTACATCGGTAGTCAATGTAATCATATATGTGTGTGAGAGTGTTTTATCAATGACAACAAGTGATGAATACATTACAATCATCATCAAGCCAACAATCTCCCCCTTTGGCATTGATGTCAACACTTAGAAAATTTTAGAGTAATACAATACCGCTAAGTGTGCATACACAACATATTTACATATGTACTCATATTCCCCTTTTAATGCAATACTCCCCCTTAATGCATGCATAAATACAAACTTTTCAAAAACACACATACAAATTATTACTCCCCCTTTGACAACAATACCAAAAATGATAAAGTAATATATATATATATATATATATATATATATATATATCAAAGTGTGCAACATATAATACAATCTTAAACAAGTTCATGCATTGGCTATTCTCATGAAAATATTATTGAAATTCTGCTTCATCTAGGATAGAGCATTCTTCCATGATTTCAGTATGTTATCCGTATACTCAGAGGTAGACAACAACTGGGAATAATATTCTTCCATCGAGTCTAGCGTGCAGGTTTTAGGAGTA
The DNA here is from genome assembly GCF_030272615.1 of Cryptomeria japonica. Lineage (NCBI taxonomy): Eukaryota > Viridiplantae > Streptophyta > Pinopsida > Cupressales > Cupressaceae > Cryptomeria > Cryptomeria japonica. The sequence continues at coordinate 562,328,338 of NC_081409.1, read as the reverse complement.
GCAAAAATAGCTTCTACACTAGAGTAGGCTCTTTGAAGAATGTCAACTTGTGAGGTGAGCTAACTCTTGAGCTCTCTTAGAGATTGGAATCTCTTAGCTCTCTCAATATCATTCCTATTCATTCTGTCATGCAATTCATCTATAGACCGGTTAAAGGCATGAATGGAGTCCTGGAGTGGGACATATGCCTTGCATAACCTTTCTATTTCCTTCTCAGTTTCAACTTGATTCTTAGAAATATCAGAATAAAAGAAAGTAATATTAGAGGTAGAGGCAAGATACTTTCCTCTAGATTCAATAGCTTTCTTTACCATACTGCCATTATGAGATAAATCCATTTTGGTATTTTCAATGTGCTTAGCCAGTTTATCTCCATATGCCTTCTTGTGGCTCTTCTCAGTAGATATTTGAGTAGCATATTCAAGTGATTTGATTTGATCAGATGCATCTGCAACTAACTGACCAAGTTTGTTGATAGGAGTAGGAATATGTGTGACAGAGGTTTCCAGTAGTAATCTATAAAAAATTTCTACTGCATTCTGGATTGTCTCTGCCTCAATTCTTTGCTCTTTCAATCTCTTCTTATGTGCACAAGATTGCATAACATTAGCAATCTTCATCATTTATGATGCACTCAAGGTATTCATGTCAATAGGTCCTAAAATACTTAAAGAGTCTTCATCATCATCATCAAGTAATTCTTGCTTTGTCAGTTCAGGGGGTATACTCTTAATGATGGCCCTTTCTGTGTTTTTCTCTGTTGTATCTTCTATTTGCTGAGTAATAGCTTCCTTAGTAGACTCCTTTTGAGTAATCTCAATGACCGGTGGAGATTGGGGTTTCTCCAGTTGTTTAGTTACCAGTTCATTGACCACTTTTAGTTGATTACCCGGTTGATCACCTGATCTAACCTAGACTTCTATGATTGTAGGAGGTGAAGAGGGGAAAATGATTAGCAAGGTGAATTCAAGTGGTTAGTGCACAAATAAAACATTAAAAGATGTTAAAACATGAAACATGCATAAAAATCACGTAAAGACATGAATAAGATGTATATACCTTGCAAACCTTTACCTCTCCCTCAGATTGAGCCTTTGGTGAAGTTGAATAGCGCCTCTCTCTTCAACTTAATTGGATGGGCTCCTCTTTCTTGCTTGATGTGGATGGTTCTCCAAATGTGCACAATATGATTGATGGGAGGATGAGATGGATGGATAAATGACTAAGTGATGGATGAGTATGGATTTGGCTATAGTTTGGATGCTTTGATGACTTTTTTGAACTCAAATGGGCAACATAAGATTGTTAAAACTTGGAGGTGATCAATGAAGGGATGGAGTCCTCAATTTATAGGAAGAGGAGAGGAAGAATGGATGGCTAGGATGGATTCAAGATGAAGGGCTAAGATTGCTTGTAAGCTCACACAAGGCCCAAGAGAGGGTGTGGAGACCAAGAGATATGCCTTAAAGGCATTTCTTGTCTCCACACTCCACAAGGTGCATTGGAAAGACTCCCAAGGTACCTTGGGAAGAACAAGGTGCATTGGGAAGACTTCCCAATGTGCCTTGAGAAGAGCAAGGGATGTGACATTCCTTGGAGAATGGAGAGGAAGAATTAAAAATTCTCCAAAAAGGGATAAGCATAGGGATTGGAGGAATAAGAAGGAATTAAAAATTCCTTGGGAGAGGGGATGCCTAGAGGAATGTGAGATCTTGAAAATCTCACATTCACCTAGGAAAAGAGCATTTAAAACTAGTGGTTGGATGGAAGGGACAAGGGGTTGGCTTTGTGACTAATCATGATGATTAGTCACTAGCAACTCATTAGGAAGGGGATTAGAGGAAGTGTTAGGTGGGATTAGGATTTGTAGGAGGATTTGACTAGGAGAGAGAATGAGTAGAGGGAATTCAAAATTAGAAGAATAAGGTTAAGTGAGTTTAGGGAGTTTCTAGAAGAATTTATTAGGTTAATGATGAATTAAGAAGATGATTTGTAGGAATTATGTAGGTTAACTAATTAATTGAAATTAATTAGCCAAGAGGAATATTTGTGAGGATTTAATCTTTTAGAAGAATAAAGAAAGGGATTGATTTATTAAATAAATTAGTCACATACTATAGTGACAATATTAATTATATTTAATTTATATTGAAGAGAATTTGAATTAACATAATTAATTAATTAATTAATTATGCGAGGAATTAAAAATAATTAAAAATAATTATTTTTAAGTGTCTACAAGAGGATCCATATCTGGTGCAGTAATGTCTCCAGATAGGTCTACTGTGTCCTGAATATCTTCATCAACAAGAATAATGGAATCATCCTTCTTCTTAGTTGGATAGACTACGTCAGCTTGAATAATTTCCTCTTCATCCATTTCTGGTCGAGGAACATCTTCTGTAGTATCATCCTTACTACTTGAGTGGATGGCATCTTCCCTCTTTTTGATTATACAGGGTAGTTGATGTGTCTCAGACTCAACAACTGACCTTTTTGCATTAAGAAGCTTCAGTCTTCTTACTTTAAAATCAAAATATGTTGTGTATTCCTCAGTTAAAGCACTAATTCCATTTGGTGATAGATTGGGAAAATTCTATACAAATACTTCATCAATAATCTTCTTTTCTAATTGAATGGATTCTTCCCATTTATCTAACAAAGTATTATACAAAGAGACTGAAATATCTTTCTCCAAATCATGCGGAATTCTACTGTAATGACCCAAATAGGTTATTACCAGTTGGAGTACTTTCTTTTTCTCATCTTTAGTAAAAGAGTCATAGTGTTCTTTGACATTTTCAAACTTGTTTCTTCCCAATGACTTCATTGTTCTCTCAAATGTCGTGTCAGGTTTATAGGTGGCAATGTCTATAGGTTTAGTTTCCTTTGGCACTACCTTTACCTTCTTAGATGTTCTACCAGTTGCTATTTCCTTCTTAGGTTCTTCTTCAGAATCTGTACCCTTAGACTCTAGTTGCAAAATCGGTTTCCTATTCCTCTTCTTTGGTGCACTCTCCTTCTTCTCAAACATTTTAGGTGCTGGTTCCTTCTTGATTAGGACACTCCTAGTCACCCTTGTATTCTTCTTCATAGGAGATTTTTCATCACATTTCTTTTTCTTTCCTTTCACTTTTTCTATAGGTGCAGTACCAGTTTCAGTTGGTGCAACTTGGACTGCTAAGGTGTCCAATTTTGCCTTCATTTTGTATTTGGGTGGCTAACAGGGTATAAGCATAGCCGACCAATAAATCATGATTAACCTCATAGCTCCTATCTTCCATCTCTTCCTCTCTAGGTTCAATTGCAAGCAAAAGTCAGTGGTAACCGTGAAGACTTTGTCTTTTTCAAAGTGTTTTACTACATCTTCAGGTAACCTCATTCTCAAGCTCATCTTCTTCTGGAATTAATTAAAGTACCTATTTGTGGTAGCTGAAAAAGTATTCTTCACAGCCTTAATGCTGTTCTTGATCATTGCATTGACCGATTGTTCTTTGGACCATTCAATGTCACCTATACCCGGTAGAAAGTTCTGAAAGTAGAAAAATAACCCAGCTAACAGTTGACCATATTTAAACTTCTGAGAATTGTCCTTCTTAATGGATTTCAATTTTGAAATAATTGGATTCTGATAGCTTCGCAAATATCATAGTCTACATTATCAATTATCATTCTATGTGCTGTATGAATTGCTACAGATGGTACACTATTAAGTCTACTGGAGTAAAATACTCGGTAGCCTATCACCATTGCTGCAAGTTTCACCGCAGGGTCTCTAATATTGTTGATATAAAAATCACACCTATTAGATGTAGAACCGGTTAACTTGAAGATAGTATATTTTGAAATTCTCCTCAACACAGGAATTTCACCGGTTGAGCAATAACCTATTACAACCCTAATAGCCTCCTTGGTTATTGTGTGAGTCCTCTCTAGATACATATTCTCTCCATGGACTCGACTCAAGATTATTCTTATGTGTTCATCCTCAAAATATTCAAGAAAGTAGGCGGCATTATGAAACCCTTTTTCAAAAACCCCAGCATATTTAGTTTCAATCTTTCTGTCCTTATCACAGAGTGATTTCAGCTAAGTATAGATGTGAAGAGTTCCCAAATCTTCAATTTTGCAATCTATATAGCTGGACAAATCACCTTTGACCATGACACCACTCAGGACTTGCGACAATGCATTATAAGACATAATTTCATTTGCCTTTAGAGCTTCCTCAGGCTCAACAGTGATCATCAACCTCTCTACAGACTTAGAAGTGGATGCCATTCTAGATAAACAAGTTTCGAAGCGGTATACAAAGAAATACCTAGTATCTTGCACGTCGCTTCATTTCCCAATTGAACTGTTCAAATGCATACCCGTTCACTTCTTTGCAGCTTCCAATTCAACTTGATTTCTCTAATCACAAAGTAATTTGCCAATTTACACCAAGACAATCTTTTTCTGCTCTGCAATCACTTCAATTTTCCTTTTTCAAAAGAGTTAGGGTAAAAATGATAAGGTAAAACTTGTTTTTATCCTTTTTACCAATCACAATAAATTCTCACACTTTTAGGTTACAAACCCTAATTTCACCGCTTAAGTGAAATATCGGTTAATAAAACATCAATAAAAAGTCACCAAAATCCAAAATTCAAAAATTCTTTCCCGCTTATTTTACAAAAGGGGTTCAGAAGTGTTTTATCGTTACCCTCCCCTTAGCCGTGTTAGATAGGCATAAGTCACCAGTGCTGGATTCTCTTCACTGGGTGAAGGAATGGTTTCCTCTACAGGAAATTCTTTGCTTTTCTTCTTCCAAGTCCAGTTCATATCTTCTCTTGTTTCCTCAACATCAATTTTCTACTTGCCTTTCTGATCTTTGAAAGAGTTGACCGGTTTGCTGTTTTTTGTTCTGCAAAACTTTGCCAAGTGCCCCAGTTTGTTGCAATGATAACAGACCATACCAGATGATCTCCAGGGTCCTGCATTTCCTCTTCCTATTCTTTTTCTGCAGTTCATAGCCACATGACCAAAGTAATTACAAAAGGTACAAACAACATTTGTTAACTTTTCCATTTCGAATGGACTAAACCGGTTGCCATAGGATCTTTGCCAGTTCCTGTTTACCCGGTTATCAAAATTCCTTATTCGATCACCATATGGTCTAGGATACATGTGTGGTACAGGATTGTTTGATCTATATCTACACTCAATATGTTTATGCCCATACATTCCACAAGTGTAGCAATGTCCTTCAAACTTTCTAGACACATACCTAGCATTAGTATTGTAACTTGCATTTTTCTGTTAGGTTTGTTCCTACAAACATTTGTAGTATGACCAGGCTTATGGAAAACAAAGCAGTTAGTTTTAAAAGCCTTCTTATCGGTAGTCTTATTGACTTTAGAAGTAGTTTTGTTCTTTGGATAGTTTCTCTTTGTACCAGAGGATTCACCTTTTTCAGTTGTATGAAAACCAAGTCTAGAGATATCGCCCTTCATTCTCTGTGATTGAATTTGTTCTTCCAGCATGGTATAACTTTTGATGAACTTCTCCAATTTCTCATTGGCTTCAGTAAGCTTTTTGACAAGATCTTCACTATGCTTAGATAGGTTCTCTTGCAGAGACGATGCCAACTCAAGATCTAGCTTTAGGTTTTCTTTTTCTTCTATTTCAACAATCAAGTCCTCATGTATATTATCTTTTTCCTATTTGATCTTTATGATTTTCTAATCTGTTACCTTGATAAGATCTTCAACAGCTCTTCTGGCTTCCAGTTCCTGACTCATGCAGATAGTGAGACCTTCTAGCTCTCTTCTTAGATTCAGTTTCTCACCCTGCAACTTTTCAACTTCTTCTGCTAAAGCATCAATATGTGATTCATTTGAAGAATTGTTATCAGATATTTCTAATATTTTTTCAGATAACTCTCTCCTTTTGGTTTGAGAAACTTTTAGTTTGCCCCTAAGGGATTCAATCTCCTTTCTGCTAGCATCTAGCGCTCTAACCATCTCGAAGTAACTTCTTTCCCCCATGGTAGTTTCAAGATTTCCTTCCAAGTGGTTAGGCTTCAAAGAAGTTAGGCTCTGATACCAATTGATGGTCTTGAAAAGCACTGAGAGGGGGGGGTGAATCAGTGACACCAAAATAAACCCAACTTTAAACACTAACCGGTAGATGAACTTAACTAAGAATTTGAACAAAATACATGCTATCCAAAATGAAATAACAACATCCACATAAAGTAGAACATCCACCATAACACAAGAGTTTATACATGGAAAACCCAAATAGGTAAAAACCACAATAAGATGGAACTCACAAGTTAACTATCTACAGTAATAGAAAACTGACCGGTTAAGGTCTTACAAAGAGCTCTATTAGGAGCGAATCTTGTTAGTGATCCCAAGCTTGATTAGAAGCTTATACCCTATTAAGAGTACTACCCTATTAAGAGTAACCTTGCTGGAGGATTTTAGAATCCAAACTAATGGATCACCTTGTTAGAGGATTTGTACAATGAAGCTTGTTAGAGCTTACCCGGTTAGGGTATTTTATTTTGTTGTAATGATTAGAAAACAACAAGAAAGTTTTGATCTATTCTAAGTAGCACAAAACTTGCTTGTTCAGATCATTCTAAGTACATTCAATACCACTCTCCATCTAAACACTTATCACTCTTTAGAAAAAGTATTTGCATAGATCACCTCTTCTATATCTATTCTCTCTTTTTCATCTCTCTTAAAATGATTCACTAAGATGTCTTTAAATAGACATACAAACTTATGTCAGTAATAGGAACACAATTTCATAGGTGTAGTGTATCTAGACATTTAAACATAACTCATCACACAAATGGATACCAGTTAGAACAATCAATACCGGTTGGAATAAAACTAGTGAATCATTGTCCTGGAATGTTCCACTTGATCTTCATCTTCAACTTTATCTTCATTTTGATGCTGACTTAGTATAACCACAGGTTATCTCTTAGGCACATACTGGTTGTCACAAAGTACTAGTTAGAGATAGACCTTAAACATACTGGTTGGTAGTGTAAACCAATTGAAGTTACACCAGTAGTCAATGTAATCATATATGTGTGTGAGAGTGTTTTATCAATGACAACAAGTGATGAATACATTACAATCATCATCAAGCCAACAAAATCAACACCATATCAATAACACACAACACCTGTAGCATCCTAAAATTACACCCCTTGAAATTTTTGATTGCATTTGGATATTTGCCTTAGTTTTTGTGTCGCTTGGCCTAATCAAAGACCTAATTATGCTCATACATGCCAAAAATACCATCTAGCTAAAAGATGCACCTCATTGCCACCTTGATCGTACCCCAAAATAGGGAAGGACTAGGGTGTGACACCTTGGTCCTCACTAGGACTAGGGTGTGGCACCTTGGTCCTCCCTAATGGGGACCTATTTTGGACCCCCTTTGCCTATCTCAAATTTGAGTGGGAAAATCCCCTCCATGTCGGCTCATGTCAAAAAATTAAATCATTTTCCCTTTGGGTAGGTATATAATAGGATTTCCCCTCTCATTTGAAGGGACAAAAAATAAGATTAGATAACATTCAAGAGCAATTGAGCATTTTCAGTCTTCCTTCAAGCTTTGGAGCAACAATAGAGTCAAGATTTCAAGCATTGAAGAGGAGATCGTCATCTTGATTCATGAAGTCCTAATTTCATGTGGAGGTAAGAAAAAATTCACAAGGAGGTATAAGAATTTCATTTTCAATCAATTCAACATCCCCTCAAAGAGGAGGATTTCTACTTTTAGTCATTTCAATTACATTATTTCAACCACTTGGTTAATTCCAAAACCATGGTTTGACCTAAAGGCAAGCCCCTATTCCCAACACATTTCCCTTTCTTTCTCTATGCAGAAAAATAGGTGCACAACTATAACTCTTGGGATAAGCTTCAGATACAGAGATGGAAAAACCCTTTTTGACAACTAGAAATCTTGAAGGACCAAGAAGGGGGGGGGGGGGGGCGTCTTGTTCCTTGCACGCGGTCCCTGCTACTTTTGAAAAATTTCATAGAGTAGTTTCGAATCATCTCATACTTCTCAAATCCAGGTGCACGGTGAAATCATGAATTTACAACTCACTGTTTCTTAGATTTGTCTTCATTTCTTTCACTTAGTCTTAATTCAACTAGTCAACTTACAAAAGAGGTTCAAACACATTCCATTTAAATCAATCTACTTAGTATTCAATCCTAATTTGATTATTGACTGGATCTAGTGGATTCCCCCCCCTCTTTTGAATGTAAAGGCATCTCCTATTCCAAGCAAAAATAGGTGATTTGGTGATTTCTCCTTCTATGTTGCGAATTGTCAAGTCACCTAATTTTCTCCTTTACAACACCAAGATTATTGACGTGGAAAACCCGGTTAAGGGAAAAACCTTAGTGGGAACCTACCCATAATGAGATGATACCCTGTTAGGATTAAATAAAATATTACAATGGGGAACGCCCATGCATTCAGGCACACTGCCTAGAGCTCACTGCTCAAATCACAAAATAAGAAGGGCTAAAACCCTAAGGAAGACTCTTTACCTTACAAAAACATTTAGATTACATCCAAAAGATCATGAACTAATAGAATAGCATCTCCTCATGCCTGGTTATAGTTCCTATGAAGCACCTAGTCTGATCTGCTCTGCCACACTTCTTCACACTTCTGAAAGATCAAAACACTTTCTCGTATACTTATTGGATCACACACATTCAGATACAATCGTAGATACCACATAGATACATATCTCATATGACTGTTACATATATTTATACAAATCATCAACCTATATTTCAAGGTCATCTTAACACACATCACAAATTTACCAAACACACACTACAATGCAACATGCAAACCAAAACAATATCGGCTACGACATAGTATGGACCTAAATCAACACCTCAAATATGAAACAACTCCAAGAATTATGCCTCGATCATCCATAACATGCTACACTCAAAAATGTCGCATAACACGAACATGAACACCACCGAATTAAGAAAATGGTCAATAATGTGCACAACAATCAATGAAGACCATCAACATGAATAGAAAACGATCTAGAAACATCCACAAGCATCATAATTACCACAACAACAATTGCAACATCACCACTTACTAGAATCTGCAACATTATTATATCGAACCTCAATAACATTAACTGAACTGATTGTCAAACTGAGAGATTCACTTGTAGACCTCCAAATCATGAACCATCTAAATTGAGGACACATATGAACATACTAAACACTTATGAATCCACAAACCAATATATTGCAACACAGAGCAATGCGGAGTAGAATCCAGAACACTAATCAACACTGGACAACATAAAACCAACCTTAATACCAGATCTCATAAATCAATCAAATCATTATGTAGACCTCTAAAAATTTAGCTAAATCAACTAGAGATACTTATCTCAAAACCCTTTAATCCACAACAACTCATCTACAACCTACTGGCCAAACCAACTTATTTAATTTGACTACAACACTGGAACACACAAGAATATATGACATCAATGACAACACAACATTTTAGCAAACTTCTCAACAGTATCCAATAATCTCCCCCTTTGGCATTGACAAAAATATATGAATGTGAAAAACAATCAATGCAAAGAAAGAAATTCAACTTCCAACAAACTCCATAACTCTCAACAATCTCCCCTTAAGATCAACACACGATATGGCATTTTTTCACATGATTCTCTCTCCCTTTGACATCAATGCAAAAGGCACATATGCAAAACATGATTCTCTCCCCCTTAGAACTAGCACTCTGAATACTTGAACCACAACACTGACTACTCCACCTAAGTAGCAACCTCACACATCAATCTAGATCACAAGATATCTCTATGAAGTCCATCGGATTGATGCAACCCAATGCATCTTAGTTCTCATTAGGAGGGGCAATCACCCCTAGCTCCTCTTTGAGATACTCAAAGATATCTTTAGGCAAAGGTTTCATGAACATATTTGCAATCCGTTCCTTTGTAGATACATACTCCAATTTGATTTCCTTCTAATTCATCTCCTCTGTCAAGAAATGCAACTTGATTGATATATGCTTGGTCTTTGAATGCAACACCATATTCTTAGAAATATTGATAGCACTTGAATTATCATAGTATATAGCAGTAGGATCATAAAAAAAACTTTGATATCCTTCAACATCTGCTTCATCCACATCACATGAGTACAATTGCTAGCAGCAACAATGTATTCAACTTTTGTGGTAGATAAAGAAAAAGCATTCTGCTTCTTACTCATCCAAAAAATCAACTTCTTACCCAAGAAAAATGCACCACCATTAGTACTCTTTCTTTCATCAACATCACCAGCCCAATCAGAATCAGTAAAAGCACTCAAAGTAAAATCATCATATTTAGGATACCACAAACCAAAATCAATTGTCCCTTTCAAATATCTGAAAATTCTTTTAACAACAACATGAGATTCCTTAGGATCAACTTGAAATCTAGCAACAAGACATACAACATTCATAATATCTGGTCTAGTGTGAGTCAAATATAACAATCCACCAATCATAGATCTATATCTAGTTTGATTTTCTTTTAGAGAATCATCATCCTTTGTCAATTTACATCTGGTCACCATAGGTGTACCAACTGGCTTTTAGTCATCTAAACCAAACTTCTTCAACAATTCCTTCAAATACTTAGACCGAGATATAAAAATACCTTTGTCCAACTAAGTAATTTGCAATCCCAAAAATAATTTCATCTCACCAATCATAGCTATCCCATACTCATTCTGCATGTCATGAGAAAACTTCTTGCACAAACCATCATTTCCTCCAAAAAAAATATCATCACCAAATATGTTAACAATTAAGATGTTATCATTATCAATCTTTTAGTACAAATTACTATCAGTAGTATCTTTATTAAATTCAAGCTTCATCAAATACTTATCCAATTTGGCATACCAAGCTCTTGGGGATTGCTTCAATTCATACAATTCTTTCTTCAATCTGCAAACCATATCTTTGATCTGTCAACTAAAAACCATTTGGCTGCTTAATATAAACTTCTTCTTCCAGCTCACTATTATGAAAATCTGACTTGACATCCATCTAATAGACCTTGAAATATTTGTAAGCAGTATAAGCAAAAAATAATCTAACAACTTCAATTCTATTCTAGCCATCAGAGAAAAAGTATCCTCAAAATCAATTCCTTCTATCTGAGATAACCCTTACAAACAAGTCTTTCTTTATTCCTAACAACTTCACCTTTTTAATCCAATTTATTTCAGAAGACCCATTTAGTTCCAATTACATTTCTATCCTTAGGTCTGGGAACAAGAATCCATGTATTATTCTTTTCAATCCGATTAAGTTATTCTTCCAATGCTTTAACCCAATTTTAATCTTTGTAAGCTTCATTAGCATCCTTAGGTTCAATCTTAGAAATCAAGCAATATTATTCAACAATTCTTCTCCTAGTCATCACACCTCTATTCTTATCACCTATGATTTGATTCTCTCAATGATTCAATCTTACATAATTGGGAGTCTTAGGATTTCCCTGATTTTTAGACTCTTGAGCTCTTTCTTCTACACCAACACTTGTACCTTCTCCTTCATTCTCAGAATTTTCCAGAATAATTTGAATTTTATTCTGGGTTTGCACTTGTTTTCCTTTATCTGAACTGACATCCTGATGTTCTGAATCATATCCAAAGCATTTGGGCTGATAGTCATTTCCTTTATCAACTTTCACATTATCACTTTCAACTATCTTCCTCAATCTCTTAATATAACATCAGTAGGCCTTGCATTTAGTAGAATAACCAAGAAATATTCCTTCATCACATTTATCATAAAACTTCCCTAGATCTTCATACCTTCTGATATAACATTTACTTCCAAATTTTTTAAAATATCTAACTGTAGGAACATGACCAAACCATAACTCATAAGGAGTCTTACCGGTATCACCTTTGATATGCACTTGGTTAAAAGTGTATACATCAATACCCATAGCTTCTCTCCAATAGATATGTGAAACATTTCCTTCAATCATCATCATCCTAACAACTTATTGAATTGTTATATTCTTTGTCTCCACAACACCATTCTGCTGAGGGGTCCATGGAGCAGATAACTGTCTCTTCACCCCATGCTCTTCAAAAAAAGTATTGAACTCACCAGAAGTGAATTCACCACCTCTGTCAGATCTCAAACACTTCAGCTTTAGTCCAGTCTCTATCTCAACCATAGCTTTGAAAATCTTGAACTTCTCCAATGCTTCATATTTCTCGCTTAAGAAAGTAACCCACATCATCCTTGAATAGTCATCAATCAGCACCATGAAGCACCTATCTCCATGCAAACTTCTCACTCTAGAAGGACCACATCGATCAGATTGCACAAGATCCAATATTCCATTAGAACTATACTATTTTCTTTTGAAAGTAACTTTTTTTTGCTTCCCTAATTGACATTCCTTATATACTAGATAAGAAGGCTTTACCAACTTAGGGAGATATCTCATTGCTTGAGTAGAACTTATCTTAACCATGCAATCAAAATTTACATGACACATCCTTCTATGCCATAACCAACTTTCATCAATATGAAAAATCAAACAGCTTTTACCACAACATTCAAGTGAAAGATATTATCTTTAGTCTTTGTACCTAATGCAATCTCTATTCCAGAGCTACTCAAGATCTTATAGTTGCCATTCTTGAATTGCAAATGATATCCCTTATCAACCATCTATCCAACACTCAAAAGATTATGCTTTAGACCTTCAACATACAAGACATCATCAATATTATGCTTACCATCAAGAGAAATAGAACCTCTACCATGAATTATACAATCTTTGTCATCATCGAATCTTACTACACTACCATCATAATTTTCCTTACTCATAAACTTACTCTTATCACCTGTCATGTGATGAGAGAAACCACTATCAATAACCCATTCATCTTTCTCTATAACTTTAGCAGCCAAAGCTTTCTCTTCAATAATGCATCTAGTAGAATCAGTAGTCACCGGATCAAATTCCTTGATAGAAATGAACACCCATTCATCTCCTAAATTTTCCTTATTAGATTCATCATCTATCACACCTTCATCAACAACAAAATAACACTTCTTTTTATATTTAGGCTTGTATGGCTTTAATGGTTTCTTAGGAACTCTTTCTGGACACCTTGAAGTAAAATGTCCTATCTTATTGCATGAAAAACATTTAAGAGGCAACTTTGCTTCATACATACCGGCTCCTTTAGGCAATCTTCTAGCAATCAGGGCTTCAAGCTCCTCAAGCTTTATTTCTTATTCTTCAAGCCCTCTCATCTCCTTCTCATATCTTGACACCCTTGTAGGAATTTCTCCCAGATCATATTTCTGCTTCCTAGAGATAGTAGCTTTGAATGCAAATTCTAACTTAGGAAGAGTTTCACCAAATTTTCTCAACTCAAAGGCAACAAGCATTCTAATAAAAATGTCTCTAGTAACATTTGTCACCATATGGATCTCCTCAATAGCAACTGTTAGACAGTTCAGATAACTAGATGACAACTGAGAGGGGGGGGGGTGTGAATCAGTTGTCTCAAATTACATGAACATTCAATAATTAAAAATTTAATATCGGAACCCAAAATAGTAATACCAGAATAGAAGTTAAACCAATTAAGCATAAATAGTAATCACAGAATAAAAGCCATCCACACAACACCAAGATTTGTACGTGGAAACCCCGGTAAAGGGAAAAGACATGATGGGAAGCCTACCCACAGTTAGATAATACTTTTGTAGTAAGTATGTGAATTACAATGAAGGGGCCTGCACTTGCAGGAAGGCCAACAACCTAGAGCACATTGCTCATTACAAAAGGAGCCTCACTGACTACATATAAATCTAGACAACAATCCAGAGAAGTGTTGAACTACGTAAGATAGCATCTCCTATGCCTGATTACAGTTCCGGTTAAGCTCAAAAATGGAGGACTAAATCCTATTACATAAACCCAGTTTGATCTCCAATGATCGACTGACTCCTCTGCCTAAATGATATTGCATTATTCGCACATTACATTCCTCGACCATGAACTCTTACATTAACCATGATGATCTACAATGAGATCTTACATTTATTTATACAAAACCCTAGATCATAAACAATCAGGTTGGCCACTAGACAATAAAGCAATTACATAATTACAAACCATGTTGGCCTTAGACCAAACAATTAATGTCAACACACAAGACATCCCAAAAATACATCAATAGGTCCTTTCCACACATTACATTAAAACCGATCCATAACCTAGATCAATTGGGACCAAGTATAGGTCCACATGCTATAGAAACGATCTCCATCTGCCAAGTCTTGAATATGATCACCAATAATATCCCAAAACTCCACCAGAAGCTGCACCAATACCACTTATGTAATTCATCAAAGATCTCCAACAAAAGATCTGCCGGTGAAATCCTCATCGAAACCAGAAACCAATCTTCTAAGCAAGTAGGATAGCATCCAATCACCAGACTGAAACCAACTAACCAAATATGAGTATAAGTATCATGAACAAGACAATTCTATTACCAAACTATACTGGAGCCTGCCGGATCATACTTGATCCAAGTTAACCGGAAACCACTTAACCTACTGGGATCAAAAGGGTGCTGGTAAAGCATCCAAACAACTAGTGTTGACATCAATAACAAAACATCAATGCAACACATAATGAATTCCACCAAATGGCCAACAATAACAACTTTGTGCTTGTAAGAAGGAGGCAAGGATCTTAGCACTTTAGTTACAATCTCTGGTTCTTCCAATACTCCACCGATACATCTAATATTCAACACAAGATCATTCACCTTTTTGCATAAAGGAGGTAATATTCTCATCTTCACCCATCTTCAGCATCTCATACTTTCCTTTCAAGCTTTGTAACTTAACAACTTTCACATGGCTGTCACCTTCATACAAAGTCTCTAGCTTCTTCCAGATCACATGAGGAATCTGCAAATCCATCACATTAGTCATCTTAGAATCAATCAAGGCACTCAAAAATGCTTCCTTAGCCCTAATATTGAATTCAACTTCCTTTATCTCATCCAAAGTTGTAGGACCATTTAGATGGGCATTATACATATTCATAGTAATCTTCCAGTAATCTTCACCGATGCATCTCAAGTGACACTCCATCCAATTTTTCCAAAGAGTGTAATTTGTTCCATCAAATTTTAGACTATCCTTCTTAAAAGCAAAGGTTTCCATCTTGGATCACCTCAAGAGGTTAAGCTTCTTTCGAAGGATATAGCTCCAATACCAATTATCGATAACAATGCAACAAACTGAGAAGGGGGTGAATCAATTTTCTCAGAAAATTTACTCTACACAAACACAATTTTAGATCTGATAATTAACAATAAAATCACAAATCAACACCCAATCAATAACACACATAACACCAAGATTTTTGATGTGGAAAACCTAGTTAAGGGAAAAACCATGGTGGGAACCTACCCACAATGAGATGATACCCTATTGGGAGTAAATGAAATATACAAATGGGGAATGCACATGCATTCAGGCACACTACCTAGAGCTCACTACTCAAATCACCAAACAAGAAGGGTTACAACCCTGAGGAAGATTCACCGTCTTACAAAAATATTCAGATTACATTTGGAAGATCATGAACTGATAGAATAACATCTCCTCATGCCTGGTTACAGTTCTAGTTAAGAACATAGTCTGATATGCTCTGCCACACTTCTTCACACTTCTGAAAGATCAACACACTTACTCACACACTTATCCAATCACACACATTCATATACACTTGCAGATACCACATAGATACATCTCTCATACGACTATTGCATATATTTATATAAATCATCAACCTTTATTTCAAGGTTGGCTCAACACACATCACAAATTATGACACACATGCTCCAATGCAACATGAAAACCAAAACAATATTGGCTAAGACATAGTATGGACCTAAATCAACACCTCAAACACAAAACACCTCCAAGAATTATGCCTTGATCATCTGCAACACACTACAATCAAGAATGTCACATAACACGAACATGAACACCACCAAATCAAGAAAATGATCAATAATGCAAAAAATGATCAATGTGGATATCAACATGGATAGAAAATGACCTAGAAAAATCCACAAGCATCATGAATTACCACAGCAACAACCGCAATATCACCACTTACTAGAATCTCCAACATCATTATACCGAACCTCAAGAACATCAAATGAACTGACAAACTAAAAGATTCACTTAAGGACCTCCAAATCATGAACCATATGAATTGAGGATACATATGAACATCCCAAACACTACCAAATCCACAAACCAAGATTTTGCAATGCAGAGCAGAATCCAGAACCCTGATCAATACTGAACAACAAAAAACCAACGTCAATACCAGATCTCATAACTTGCTCAAATCATCATGCGGATCTCTGAAACTTTCGTTGAATCAACTAGAGATACTTATCTCAAAATCCTTTAATTTTCAACAAGTCATCTGCAACATACTGGCCAAACCAACTTATTTAATCTGACTGCAACACAGGAACACACAGGAATATGTTTGACATAAATGACAACACAACATTCTAGAAAACGTCTCAACAATATTCAACATCTCTAACATAGCCGGTGCAACCTTTTTCCCTTAAATAATTCCACACTAGTTATTTCCATGTTTCATAATTATATGGAGTTAGGAGTTCAACTTAAGTCTTCCCCATTGTACTATCACACATGAAAATAAAACAACACAAGATCACCCCCCTCAAATTTACTAAATAAAATGACCCCCCCTGAAAATATGTTGTTGGCTCTTTATAAATTAGTGCATTTACAATTCTGGAGTTTTTCCAGAGTTTTGCAATGTCCAAAATTGGACCCAAATACTAAAAGTACAAAAATATCTTAGAATGAGAACCTCAAATCAGCACCAATAGATAGTGTTCAGAAAAATATCAACTTTCAAAAAAAGAATCACCTTGATTCGAGGTCGTATGTGAAAGTTATAGCCATTTGAAGTTAAAAAATTTGGGATTGTCCTTCAGATCTATTGAGAAAATTGATTTTCTCAAAAATATGGATCGCTTGAGGAAAAATTGATGACACCATTGCAAACCTTGCAAAATTATACCCCAAATAAAAAAAATTTGCTCTAAAAAATACACTCGTTTGACCAAGATATTGCACTTTGAAGTTAAGGTGCCAAATGCAAAACTCCAATGGAGAGGGGTGTCAATTTGCAAAAATGAAATTCTTCCAAATTTGGCTAACAACTTCCATTAAATTTTAAGTTCTACCAACTTTGGAGACACAAACACTAATTTGGAGTGTATACAGTGAAAATGGATAGTGAAAACAACAATATTGAAAGACTAACAAGGATCAAGCACAAAAACCCTAGCCTAACAATGAAAAGAATCCACTATACACAAATGAAGATACCTAAGACCACACAAATAAATAAAATAAACCAAATAAACCATCCACATGTCTAGTAGGGTTTCAATCTCCATTTCTTCGTATCTCCATTAATCTTGTTTGATATATTTGCTCTCAGATTTTATGTGTGCACAAGAGCTCAACAAAGAATGGAAATGTGGTTGATAGATTGATCACAAGAAGGCTTCATCGCATAAGATTGATTAGGTGATTAGATTTATTAGATGATTAGGGTTAATAATGAAGGAGAATATCCTCTCATATAGATAACATTGTAAGAAATGAAGGGATAAGATTAAGAGGTGTAAAGATAAATGGTCGGCTAGGATTAAAGGGTAGGTAGAGGAAATAATTAAATGATAAAGGGGTAGGTAAGAGAAGAATTAAGAGATGAATGACATGTGTCATGGGTAGAAAAGGATAATTAATTAAGTAAATAAATAAAGATTTATTTAATTAATAGATGAAGTGGGATCAATTAAATAAATAAAAAATTTATTTAATTTAGAAAAAGAATTTTTAAATAAATAGAAGTATTTATTTAAATGATGAAAGGCTTAGAGGAGGATTAATGAATTAATTAATTAAATAAATATTTATTTAATTAATAGAAGACTTAGGATAAAATATTTAAACAAATAAAAATATTTTGCCTCTTTGAGACAATGCATCTTGTCGCGTTGGCTCAAAGAAGATAAGATAAACTAATACAAATTTGCCGCATGCCAGGAAAGATATGTCCCCTCAAGAGATTGGATTAAAATCTTTTAAAATATCACAGACAATCTCTTGATAAGAAAGAAAGGCTAGAAAGGAATTGACAAGATAAGGTGACAAGGTCATGCAGAAAAAAGAGACTAACACAAGAAACTAGGGTTAAGTAGCCTATAAGATAGGGCTACAAGGAAAACATCCTCATTCGCATTCACACACCTAAGAGATTAGAGTGCAGAGAAAGAGCTTAGAGAAGTCAGAGTAGTCAACGACAATGGATAGAGTTCATAGGTTTGATCGAGTCTGATGATATCAAAGACCATATGACATGGGTGAGTCGGTAAGTACCTTGAAGTCAATTTTTATGTTTTTGCATTTATTGTTGTCATTAATTCATTTTAGGGTAGATAAGAAAAAATATGAAATCAGTGTTTGCACTAGAAATGCATCTAGGTCAGTGGCAGACACATCTAGGTAGAATAGTTGCATTTAGGATGGGTTTGGTTGCATCTGTGAATATAATTGCGTCCGAGTTTAGTATGGATGCGTCTATGTGCAAAAGGAACGTTTGTGTCACAAAGACACATTTATGTAGGATAGTGGCAAGCCTATGATGTCCAGGCACATCTAGGGCAAGCAATCACATCTGGGTTGACGAAAACCATGTTTGCATTGTAATGCATTTATGTCAAAGTGGGATAAAATAGAGAGTTATGTGATGAACATATGCTGTCGATTAAATAAGCTACTGATAGGATACACTCTATTTTCAGTATTTTGGATGGTTTTGAAATATTCCCGATATCCCTAAATTTTTCCACAAATTTTTTAGATTGTTCCTTGTCTACAAGACAATGGTTTCTAAAGGTTTTGGGTTTAATAATTTCAAGAACATTTGATAAAAACCTTCAAGTCTTATTGTCTCTAAGGAAAATCTGTTTATCTGTTACCTTTTTCTCCACTTAACCAGAAGGGTCATTATGTCGTTAAAAAGGGGACATTTGAGTTTTAAGTCTAGGGGGGTCTCGTCTTTTAAGTTGGATTGTTTTTAATTTTCCCTAAGTCCTAAGTATGATTTTTTAATGTATGCATCAGGTTCTTAAAAGTTGGGTAGGTCTGAATGATCCTACGATTGTCGTGATACCGCAATGGGAAGTTGCACATTGAATACCCATCGCGACTAAGCGACAAGCCACTAGTGGCAGGGCCGATCAGAGATCCAGCAGTGGTGGTTAAGTGGTGATAGGTAAGCGATGGAAGGATCTTAAAGTTTGAGCGGTAAGGATTTGATATAACGGTTCTCGCTAGACCGTGATGAAGAGTTGCGAGAGTACTTTTACTCTTTGCGGATCAGCGACTAATGGGTGGGCCCGACTAGTGTGAGCAGCTAAGGTGTTTTAAAATGTTGTCAGATCCAAGAGAAATCAATGATGGTTGTGGGACTGCAATGGGAAGATGCAAGTCCTTTTACCCATCACGACTTAGTGACAAAAGGCAAGCGGATGAAGTATAGTGGGACCTCTTCAAAAGCTTAAGTGGTTAAAGGGTGTGTTAAATCTGCGTGATGTAATAGTTGTCTCTAGACTGCGATGGAGAGTTGTGAGTCTTTTACTCTTTGCGGATCAGCGACTGAAGGGAAAAGATTACTGAAGAAACCCTTTTGGTCCGTTGGAGCGGAAAATTTGAAATTCAAATAATTTAATTGTAGAGTGTGTTTCTTCATTAATGAGAATTAATGCTGATTTGCCGCCGAGGTTGCTTCATAAAACCTTGTTTTGAGATTTTAATTGTAAAAGACATTCATGAAGGTTAGCAGAGACAAAGTGTGCAGCTTTTGTGAGTTCTTAGGTGACAAGTAAGTTGTTTTGCAACTGTTATTTGCAATTTCTACTTGTGTGTTGGTATTGTCTGGTTCTAAAATTCTAAAAGGTTGTTTGAGTAAAAGTTGAAGTAAGATAAATCCTAGATTGTTAAAATGGCACCACGACAAGAATTCAAAGGAAAAATAGATTATCAGGAAAGGGCTATTTGTGATGATTTTCTTGAACAATTGGTTTAGTCCACAAATAGTTCTGCCAAACTAAAGGAACTTGTGCCCAAGTCTTCTCGCCTACAGATTGGTGATGGTTTGTTTGACAAAGGATGTTGGCTAAGAGATCCCTAGATAGGCACATCTGGTCTAGGTCTGTTTAGGGTAGGGTTTAGTCAATGAAATGCACCTGCTCCTACAAACAACCTATGAGAATTAGATGTTAGGAAATTGGTGGTCCTTGGAGTCTTCATGGATATTGATTTGTTGACCCAGATTGCGAAAAACTATGACCCTATCACCAGGATTGTAAGGAATATAAGTAGAGGCCCTCTGATTGAAATTACTGCTGATGAGGTTAGAAAGGTATTCCGGCTACATGAATCCTCAAATTATTTAGAGCCTATTGATTTTGAAATGATAAAGAAGGTTTATGATGCTCAGAAGGACCATCTTAGAAGTGGACCCATGAGGGAATTCTTTGCAAAGATAGGAGGACTAAAATTGGTAGGGCCTAGTACAGTTGAACGTTTCCCTATGAATTTCTTCACTTTGAGGGCTAAAGGAGTATATTGGTCTATGTGTCAGATTTTTGGAGAAGATGTAGAAAATGCTATGCCTACTCACTACATGCTCATGATGGCACAAATTCTTAATCCATCTATAGCAATAGCTTATGACTTTGCACCCTATCTTGCAAATGAGATCCATGAGGGTTTGATGGGAATAAATAATGGCAAGGTGGATAGACCTTTTGGCTGGTATTCTATGTTAATGCACATGTTTTTGTTCAAGGGTGCAAAATATTTTGCAAAGGGTATGGACTTACTAAGAGTCAAAGATGGTGAAGAAATGCCAGTGCAATTATGGAGTGTAGATCTATCCCGGGATAGAGAAGATTCTAGTTATCTAAAATTTGACAGATATTTTGCATCAAATGAATTCTTCTGTGTCAAGTGAACCCCAAGATCCAAAAAGTTCTCCTTGAATTTACCAGACTCAAGGAGATGTAGAAGACATTAAAATTGTGCACAATTGGGGAGACATAATTCTGTATCCTGGTTCTACTGCTTTTAGGGTATATGGCTTCAGAGGAACTCTTTATTTTCTCCCCTACCAGGTCCCCTTGAAAATATGTATTGTTGAGATCATAAGGCAAATTTGGGGTCTGCAGGAAGCATAATTGGGAAATAAGGGCAGAGGAACAATTTTTCCAACCATTACCATGGCACACTAATTTGTTATTACTAAAGGGGGTTGGCTGCAGTTTGATAAGTTCTTCAAGCCTTACATATTGCCAACAACAGTGGCCAGATTTGCTGACCCAGAAGATTTTTTCAATGGTATGTTCAGAAAGAAGGTCAAGTTTGGTGCCAAAGTTCATCAATTCCACTTCCTTGAAGATTTAATAAGGAATGAATTTAACATGGTTGAGCAAGTGGTGAAGAAAGAAAAATGGTTAGTATATAAGAGAACTCTTGACTTTGTCCAACATTTTGATAAAAACTATGATCCATTAAAGAGTTTCCACCCATTTGGGGAAAAGATAAAATATTTGATAGATTATTTTGAGGATGCCATGCAAAATTTGAATGAGAAAAAGGATGCAGTAATAAAGGTAGATCTTGAAAATGCCAAGCTCATCTTGACCAAACCCATTTTTGCTAAGATTATTCCCCCTGGAGAGTATGTAATGTACAAGAAGTTGGGCTATAATGTGGTGATGCCTAGGAGGGATGAACCTTCCACATCAAATGGTAAAAGGCCAATTGAGGATGCTACTGAGTCCCAAACCTCCCTAAAGATGTGGAGATTGGAAGAGGAGGCATGACAAGTGAAGCTCTGTATTCACTTTCCCAATCCCCATTGCCTAGAGGTGATGAGCAGGTCGTAGTTGAGCAATTATTGCAATTAGGAAGCCTAGGAGAAATTTCTTTCACTTATAAAGAATTGTAGGAGGGAATGAGAGAGGAGATAACAGGTGCTAAAATGGACCTAACTATTGAGGAATTTGCTGGCAAAGAATTGGATCCTATTATAAAATAGGCCAGTGATGAATTTTTGGCCAATGACAATTTTGTGAAGTCAGGAGCCTTTTTACAATTTGTTTGGAGAAAGCACATGGATCAATTCAAGGAAAGATGTGAAAAAAGAAAAATTGAACAATCAAATAAAGATCCATCTACTATTAAGGTAGAAATAAAATAAGAAATGATGAAATAATTTGAGCTGATTACCCCTGAGGAGGGGAGAAAATTGATTGAAAATATTGGAGTGCTAATTCTCCCAGAATGGGATATAGTAGATGCTGTAATTTTTGATGCAGCGAGAAAAGAAAAGAAACCCTTGGAGGGGATAACTTATAGTAATGACCATGGAGCTCTTGTAATATGGTCATTAAAAAGAGAAGAGAATAGAAGAAGGGGAGAATCCTCTAGATCTGATTAGTCAGGGGGTATGATAGTAAAGAGAGTCAAAGATACAGGAGTAATTGAAGCTGCTAGCACAAATTTAGTGTTGGTGTTATGGATGTGCTGCATTGGTTTTGTCATTGATGTCAACACTTATCCTTCTGGAGATCTTTGGTTATGTTCACCGACATGTTTAGTGACTTATGCAAAGTCACCAGTATCTGGTTCAACCGGTAGGTTATATTGTTCATCGACACTGAGGATGATCTTTTATCATTTGGAGATTACTTGGTTATGTCAAAGACATGTTTGGACACTTGTTTTTGGTGATTTGGTTATTGGTCTAATCGAGTTTGCATATTTGCTATTACCGGCAAATAGGTCTAGGTTATGGACCGACAAGCATTATCTACTCCAAATCAGCATGACATGTTATGGAGATGTTTTATTGATTGGTTATTATTGTAAATACATTGAGACGACATGATGCATCACATATTGATTCATTTGTATTTGATTTAATTGTAATATCCTTAGTGAACCTACCTACACATTTGGTGTTAGGTTTTGGTATATATGTAAGATATCATTTGTGAGATTTAGAAGGAGGTGTGGTAGAGGATTGTAATAAGGTATATGCGAATATAAGAAGAGCTATACACATAGACATCATTTGAAGATTCAAGGAAGGTATGAAGAAGACAACCAGAGCTTAACCGGTACTGAATCCAACATATGAAGATGCAAATTGGGTAGGAGATGTAGATGACAGGAAAAGCACCACTGGCGGAGCATTTTTTCTTGGTAGCAGACTAATTTCATGGTTGATCAAGAAACAAAGTTGTACATCTATCAATAGCAGAATCAGAATATGTTACAACAACAACTAATTGTACACAGGTATTATGGATTAAGCAAATGTTGAAGGATATAACGGTAAAATGCAAAGAACCTATAATCATTTACTGTGATAATATGGCAGCAATTGATATATCAAAGAATTCGGCATTTCACTCTAAAACTAAACATGTTTCTATCAAATTCAATTTTTTGAAAGAGAATGTTGAAGCAAAAGAATTTAAATTGGTTTATATGAATACTAAAGAACAAATTGTAGATACCTTTACTAAGCCTTTGCCTAAGGAAACTTTTGAATATCTAAGAGAGTAGCTTGGAGTTATACCCTCACCGGTAGAAACTTAGACAGTTGAAGCATGGCATCAGACTGGCAGAATTAACAGGAAAATCTTTTTTCGGCTTTGATAAAGGAGAGCTACTTCTCAGGGGGAGCAGATTGGATAAATTTGGTTATAACAAGTTCTATGAACTGATTGTATTTGGTTTTTGTATTGCTGTGGCATTTGATGTCAAAGGGGGAGAGATATCTATGGAAAAACATATTATCTTTTGGGGAGAGATTGTTAATCTCTGTATTTGTATTTTGATTTCTGGTTAATGATCTCTTTGGGAGATTGTTGGTTTTTGGTTTTTGGCATTTCTGCTTTGGCACTTAGATGGTTTTTCCATCTTGTGTTGCCATCAATGCCAAAGGGGGAGATTGTTGGCATTATTGTTGTGTTGCATTGGTTTTTTCATTAATGTCAACACTTATCCTTCGGAAGATCTTTGGTTATGTTCACCAACATGTTCAGTGACTTATGCATAGTCACCGGTATCTGGTTCAACCGATAGGTTATATTGTTCACTGGCAATGAGGATGATCTATTATCATCTTGAGATTACTTGGTTATGTCAAAGACGTTGTTTGGACACTTGGTTTTCGTGATTTGGTTATTGGTCTAATTGAGTTTGCATATTTGCTGTTACTGGCAAATAGGTATAGGTTATGGACCGGCAAGTGTTATCTATTCCAGATTAGCATGACACGTTATGGAGATGTTTTATTGATTGGTTATTATTGTAAATGCATTGAGTCGACATGATGCATCGAATATTGATTCATTTGTAATTGATTTAATTGTAATATTCTTAGTGAGCCAACCTACACATTTGGTCTTAGGTTTTGGTATATATGTAAGATCCCATTTGTGAGATTTAGAAGAAGGTGTGGTAGAGGATTGTAATAAGGTATATGCGAATATAAGCAGAGCTATAGACACAAACATCATTTGAAGATTCAAGGAAGGTATGAAGAAGACAATCAGAGCTTAACCAATACTGAATCCAACATATGAAGATGCTATTTTGAGCAGTACATTATCATTGGATTTAACCATCCAATTGTAGTCAGTGTGACTCCCATTTTGTGATTGAGCAATGATCTCTAGGCAGTTGGCTTTTTTGCATGTGCAGACCCCATTTGTACACACATACTATCTGCAGTAGTATCATCTGATTGTGGGTAAGGTTTCCCATCGTGGTTTTTCCCCTCATAGGGTTTCCACGTACAAATATCTGTGTTATGTGGTGGATGTTATTTGTCTTTTTGTTTCATGCATTAAAATTTACCAGTACTATTATTAACTGTTAAACTGTCTACCGACATTAAGTTGGTTTACAGATATTATGCACTACTTTGGTTAAGTTATATTTGGGTTGAAATTAATAGACAACTGATTCACCCCCCCCTCTCAGTTACCTCTGGGTCCTAACATTTAGAGTGTGCTAAATTTGGAATGACAGTGGCCAAGAAGGAGGAAAACGAGAAAGCTGATCTTCAAGTAAAATTAGAGGTACTCCTCAAGGCCTATAACAATGCAAAGCTTCAAATCGCTTCCCAGGACAACACCATTGCAGAGTTAAAAGGTAGATTGGAAGGACAACAATGAAAGGGTGAGTCCTCTCAACTAATGATTGCTTCTTCTCCTGCTAGGCCCCCTCCTTCGAGTCCTATTATTGAATTTCATCCTTCCCCATGACTCCTGGCTTCCAGTCAACATAAAGTGTTCAAGATGAAATTGAAAAATTGAAGCAGGCTCAATCAATATTTGCAAATAAATATGAAGAAAAGGTCAAAGGCACTATTTTGAAATTTGGTGATACTATTGGGGCAACAATTGTGTATCTGAATATGAAAAGAATAACGACTCTCTTGGATTCTTTGAAGGAGGATAAGGATACTTTGGAGCTAGTTTTGGACAAATAGATTTCCAGAGAGGTGGACTTAGAGTCCATATATTCATTATCCTAGGAAGAAGTAGGTGCTGATGATGCAATCAAATCTACATATGAATTAGTAAAAGACTTGTCCAGGTTTGCAGCAGAAAGAGTAAACATTGAAAGAAGGGCAAATTTATTCTGAAAGGAATATGCAAATGAAAAGTTTGAATTATTTCCTGGAGGTTTCTTAAGTGCGATGAAAGACAATGAAGTGTGGATTGAGGAGCTAGGTCATAGGTTGTCTCAAAGAATAAATAATATTATAAACATGGATGATACTTCTTTGTTTATTCAAACCATTGAAGAAATTGAAAAGGTAAAATCATATTTTGGCTTTTTGGAGAAGGAGGTTAAACAATTAAGGGTGACATGGAAAAGTTGGAATAATTAAAAGCTTAAAATTATTAGCTTTCCTTGGCCAAATGATGAGACATTCAAATTATGGGAGAGAAAGGATGTTTTGAAAGAGATAGGAGAATAAGAAGGTCCTACCGATGCTCCAGCATGTGGCAGTTCACCAGCATCTTGAAGCAATTGGTTTTTTGCAACAGATTTTTGGGTAATTGGAACCTTGAAGGATTGAAAACACTTGGCCCTTGATCTATAAATGCAGAGAGGTTAGTTGGCCATTTTCTACATAATCAACTAATCAGTTGTGGAAGAGTACATTCCAAAATCAGTTATGCTCCTACCTCAGTCGCAGTTTTGTTATCGGTGTAACTTTTGGAGGGAATTATGGTTAAGATAGGAATATTATTTTAGGGAAGTCCAAAGCTTGTTGCATCCAAAATTTTGTAAATGGATACCAGGACTACCTAGAAAGGGATCACACAAATTTTTGTATCGAAGCTCTGGCAAAATATATGCAGGCTTTGTTTTGGCATTTTGAGTCATTCTTGTGTCCATGTAATTGTTGATGAGAGATATTTATATACAATCAAAAATATTTTCGAGCTCAGATCTGTGTTGTCTTTATTTTTGTATGCTGGTTTTCATTTCTGATTAAATAATCAAGGATTATTTAACTAGATGACTTGCAAGGCAAATAATGGGAATGTTTTAGGTCGTTTCCTTAAGGAGGAAAATCAAATAAACTTAATTCATCTTCATTGATATCAGTATATTTACATGAATTTTATGAATAGGTCTAGTACAAATTAGAAGTTAATATATGTCAGGCATATATAGATTTAATAGATCAAAATGATGATATGCATATGAATTTTTTTATCAAATTTCAACCTAGTTTTGACGACTCTGATGCCTAGATAAGCTACTAGTCTAAATTGCTAGTATTCATAACACCTTTGTGGTCCCTTACAATTAAAACAAGTCTTTCATTCATGTTAGGTTGCACTAAATTGAAGAAGTTTGCAGAAATTCGCACTGGTTTTTTGTAAACCATCTACTAAGTTGTGAGAAAGTAGTCACAAGTAGGTACACCTACCTAAGCTTTGTCAAGCTTGAAGAGTAGGAGTTTTTTCCTTGTAAACCTCATTAATTTTTGTCTTGTTTCCTGTTCTTGTTGTTCTCTTCTTTTGTAAACAGAGGCAAAAGATTGTGAAGAGAAAACAAAGTATTCAAAAATTGAGACCAACAAGAATTGGCGACTCTACTGGGGAGAGTCATAATATAAGTATTATAATGCAAATTAGTGTTTATATTGCATAAGTTGTTAAAATCCAATATCCTGTGGTCTTTGTGAAAGGTTATCGACCTTGCGTTTACTCATGTCCTTGTAATTGTCTTGTTCCATCACGACATTGTTCAAATCTTTCTTTGAGAGTAACATTTTCGTTCTGCATTCTCCTGTGAGTGAGTTGTTGTGTTCATTTTAAAAAAAAAATTCCCAATTTGGGTGGTGACTCTGAAAGTAAGGAAAAACCAGTGCTCTTTTAATATATTCACAAATCATTTCAAGGAAGTTCACATAATGCAGAGAGGAAGGAACACCAGGTCCTACATGAAGAAGAATCCTCAAGAGAAGCTGCAAGAAGGATTGCCCAAACCAGTTTGGAAAGGCCAGAGAGAAACAATCATACATGAACCCATTAATTCTTCATGGAGACACAAAGGCAGCCATATGGGTAAGTCCTCTGGATGACCAGTTTATGCAAATTCTAATACGTCATCTCATGAATCTGAACAAGACATTATGGGTTTTCATACTGGTTTGTTTGGTAATAATGAGGATATTCAAACTTTCCATCAAAGATTGTCTCATACTGGCATTTCGGGGAGAGATAGGAATAGCTCCAATGTTAGGGTATATTCTTTGCCCCGAACTGTAGATGGAAATGTGAGCTTGATTGATATTAACCATGTCAATATATCAGATTTAGAGGAAATCTTTCCAGACCCGAATGAGGTCTCCCAAGAAATTGAGGCTCTCAATAAAAGAGTCCATCAGTTAATTTACTTAAGAAAACAAAAGGAAATGGATAAGGAAAATGAAACTAAGGCAAAACGTATTGAGAGAGATAGGTTATTGAGATAGATTGCAGATCTTGAGTTATTCACTCAAAAAAGAGCCTAAAAGTAAGGATGAGGCCCCTGTTATTAGAGAGAATTTGACTACCAAAATTAGTTCTGCACCCAAAATTGTTGTACAAATTGATAGCGAGGTTCAAAGTAATCCACAACCTACCAAAGTCAACATTGACAAGGGAAAAAAAAAAGGTTCTAGAGACTGGATCTGGTTCCAAAACTATAGATGTAGTATTAGGAAGTGGAACGGTACCTCATGGAATGTCCTTGCATGAAGTTGAAGTAGAGAGAATGAGAAAAGAGAAGGAAAATATGCAGAGGGAGTTGGAAAAATCTGAAATAGAAGCAACCAATGCCGAATTCAGAAGAAAAATTGACTACCTAAAAGCCCCTCCTATAGATTTCCCTTCAACATAGTAGAGTAACCCTATAACTCAACATACCTCACACTCTGTAATGAAAACTCAACCAACCATGCCCATAAATTCTATTCCACCTGTGAACCAATATACGCTTGTTAACCAAAATAACCCTGCCTTTTCTTTTAATATGGCTCCAGTAAACCAAATACCTCTTAGACTACCCCACAACCAGAGTAACCAAGTTCCTTGAGTTGGTGGTCCAAGTTCAAGAATGAACACTGGGAATAATTTTGCTGGTAACCAGTTCCAGAGAAGACCCATCAATGTTGAGTTGTATAGGTAAATTTTCTTTGATGGGATCCTAGGTTATCCAAATCATGTCCCTATTGAAATGAGGGATAAACTTCAGAAATTTGCTGGAAATATTGCCATAAGTGCAGAGGAGCATTTGAAGTCTTTTGGTGATATTATTAATGATTATGAGATTGCAAATGATGATGTGATCATGAAATTGTTTGTGCAACCTCTAGTGGAAGATGCTAGGGATTGGTACAAAGGGTTTCATGTGGATAGCATTAGTTCTTGGGAAGAATTAAAGAATTGTTTTCAAGAGCAGTATGAGGACAAGACAAATGTGAGTTTCATGCTCAATGAGTTTAACAATATCATAAAATCTGATAATGAGGCCATCATAGACTTTAATGCAAGGTTTCAAAAGGCAATGCACAAATTATTTCAAGTAATGAGGTTAGATGAAAATGTATGTCTAACCACCTATTATAATGCCTTTGACCCAAAGATGGCCTATATCCTTAGGGATAAAAACCCACATAGTCTAAGGGATGCTTTTAGAATTGCAATAAATGTGGAAAGTAATAGGAAAGCATTAGGCAAAGTGGGAATAAGAACTGATGGCAGACTATGGCAAGAGCAAAAGACACAATCAAATAAAGCCTCTAGAGAAGAGGATAAGATTGAGAAACTAATGACTGGTGTGAAAGACCTCACTACAAAGGTGAGTAAGAATGATAAACCTCACTGCAATTGGCAAGATAGGCCTTCCAGGTTACATGATATGCCATATAATACTACTTGGAAGGATGACAAACCTATGCAAGACAAGTCAAGAAGTACACAGAATTAGGATACTCCTAACCCTTTAAAAGGTGAAAATGTGCATAATGTGGAAAATACACCTTGGTGTACAACATGTGATGGACCACATTCCCCTTACCGGTGTGCTGTGGCTCAAGCTTTAAATGAATCAATGAGTGAAAGTGAATTGAGGTATCAGAATGAGATAAGCCTATAGTAAATACATTTGAAACCATTGTTGAAAGTGACTATGAGTTTTCACAGGATGAAGAAAATGAGTGTGATGCACTAAGCAGCAATACAAATTGCTATGGGCAATTAACGATTGATTGGCATCCTACTCTAAATGTGGTGACAATTGAAGATGAAGAAGTTCATCTTAGAAGGCCTAGTGAGGAAGAAGTGAAGAAACTCACCAAAGCTACAATAGCTAAGGCCAAACACAATAATAATTTAAGAAGTAGAAAGAAAGATGAGAATCAAGGTGAACCCGGTTCCATGTTTATTAAAGAAATTTATTAGAAAAGGGTGATTGATAGTAAAATTCCTGCCTTAGATGGTCATGCTAAAAAGGACCAGTCTAACACTTTAGGGAAACCTGAGAAAGTTAGTGCAATTGGTAACGTAGTAGAGACTACTGCTAATAAGAAGACAAGTCACCAAAAGACAGATAAGGTTAAATCCCATACTGAGTCTAACATTAATTCTGCATTTGATATGACTCAAGCTTTAACCCAGATGAAAGTTTCAGTACCACCGATAGAGTTGCTAAAAATAAAAGAACATAGAGAAGCCACATTTTCTTTAATTTCTAGTATATCAGATATAGATGCATCTTTACCAAAAGGTATTGAAAAGGAGAGAAAGGATCAAGAACGAAAAATCCCAGAAATTTATGTGGGAACCACAATTACTCAGGAACCTTCCCAAGTTTTTGATTAAGGAAAATCAAGTTTTAAGGGACCCGAAACCCTCTTACATATTGAAAAGAAAAGAAATAGAGAAACTAGATAAGACAGAACAAAGACAAAAAGGCCGCAAAAGAACAACATAAAAGATAGCAACCAAAGTAAAGAACAACAAAAGGCCAATGAGAGACTGGCACACCTAAAAAAAAATTACATTTCAAATGAAAATCTTTATATTCTCTTCCACATCCTTGACCAACATCATCATCACATTTGCTACCTCTTTTAGGTCTTTATTTTCCTGCATCTGTTGATTGCCTTTGGTCTTCTGCTCTAGCTCACTTGCAATTTGCCTAGTGCTGCATCTGGAGGAGTGTTGAATAGAACTAGAAGCCGACTCATCATCAATAATCATAGTGTCTTTATTCTTCTTATCCTTCTCCAAGCAAGCAACCAATGCATTCATGTTTTGAGAGGACACCTTCAACATAGCCAAACTATGCTCCATAAATTTCCTAAGAGCACTCTCAGTTTTTTGAATCCGATTATTTATCAGATCATTATCAGACTCACCCTTTTCTTTGAGAGTCCTCACCACATCCTCCAGGTGCTTCAAATCTCCCTTTATAATCTCACTTTCCTACCAGTTTAGAATTTCTTTTTCATCCTCTGCTGCACTAGTATCCTCCGCATTATCCTCTTTACCTTTAATGTTGATATCCTTAACCAAATTTTTAATTTTGAAATCCAGCTCTCTTTGTTTTTCCTGAATTCAAGTGATGTTATCAACCACCCACTTTTGGAAATTGAACATTTCCAGAGTGCTGTTTCTAGTAGCATTCAGAATGGAATCCGCATTCTCCATATCCGGGGCAGAATCCTCAGACCTAGGGTTGCCCTCCTCCATATTATGCTGAGCATCATCCTTGTTATCCGAAACAAAGGGATTATCCTTCGCCTCTAACTCTTCAACACCCTCTTCTCTCTGCTCATTAGCTTTGTCCCCTTCCTCACCCTCAACCTCCTTCTCTTGCTCATTCTCCGCCTCTTCTTCCACCTCCTTCTCCTTCTCCTTCTTAGAACCAGAATTCTCTTCAATGTCTTCTTTAGCTTTTTCAATAACCCTAGATTTCTTTTTAGGAGGAAGATTAGAAGAATCCTCATCAGAGTCAGAGCCATCATAATCCTTAGAAATATGGGCATTGTCCATAAAGGGATCATCCTTATTAGCCTTAGCTTTACCCTTAAGATTCTCATATATTAACAAAATAAGGCCTTGGTGAGCAATGGGGTAGGACTTAGGTTTCTTAGCATGGTCAGCCATACTATCATTAAGGGAGGAGGCCAAGTAGAAGGGCAGAGATATCTTAGAGCCATGGTGAAAGTGCTTAAGGATAACAAAGTGGTAATTGTAGACTTTCGAAAACCTACCATCAACTGTGTGAGATTTTGCCAAGATCAAGGGCACAATGAAAAGTATTAAAACAGAGACAAAAGAATGACAAGAACAAACTGTATTCTCATCAATATGAAAATGATCAACTGGATTCACAATACAATGAATATAGGCCTTCTTATATAGGCAAGGCCATATGGATGTACGAGCACACAATCATGACATGTGGCTCAATGAGAAACAAGGGTAGGTAAGAAATACTAGGGGTAGGTAGGAGAAATAATATAATATTCCACCGAATATGGAGTGTAACAAAACAAGACCACAAAAGGTGGAATTTCTCCTACAAGCTCTATCCCTATGTGCACACTTCCCTAAGTGTCTCAAATCCAAACTACGAAGAGATGCATTATCCTAAGTTAACTTATAAACTGTAATAATATCCATAACGAATATTTATTTACACCAACACCCCCCCTTAAGTGCAACTTAGGGGAATGAAGACTTAA
The DNA here is from genome assembly GCF_030272615.1 of Cryptomeria japonica. NCBI lineage: Eukaryota > Viridiplantae > Streptophyta > Pinopsida > Cupressales > Cupressaceae > Cryptomeria > Cryptomeria japonica. The sequence goes on along the minus strand of NC_081409.1, from coordinate 562,295,760 downwards.
GTCAATAATGCAAGATGGGTCCTAGCTACTAGGCCATGATAGGTACCCATGTACAATATGCAAATGCAAGCTAAACTATGCAAAACAATCTCTCACAAACAGAAAAAGGGAGAAAACATAGTGGGAAAAAACTCCCCCCCAAAAGAGAGATGAATGTAAAAAAGACTCTCAAAGAAGATGGACAAAACCTCAAAGAGGAAAAAGTCCCCCCCATAAGAGAGGAAGGAGAAGTTAGCTGATCCCCCCTAATGACACATCCTGCACCCCCAAGAGAGCTCACAACTGCTGGAACTTACTCTCGGTGAAAGGTTTGGTGAATATGTCTGCAACCTGCTCTGCTGTAGGACAATATTGCAAATCAATGACCTGCTCCTGAATCAGCTCTTGGATATAGTGCATATGTATCTTGAAGTGTTTGGTCTGTTGGTGTTGGACCGGGTTATTCGAGATTGCAATAGCACTCTGATTGTCGCAATGTAGAACTGTCGGCCGTGGAGTGGTGAGCCCAAACTCTGTGAGAATCTGTTGGAGCCAAATGGTCTTAGTCACTGCATTAACAATGCCTTGATACTCAGCCTTAGTGGAAGAAAGAGCAATAGCATGCTGCTTCTTGCTCTGCCAACAAATGGGGCCTGAACCAAGGTAAAAACTATAACCAGAAGTAGACTTACGATCATCAAGATCGCCAGCCCAATCAGAGTCTGTGTAACCAACCAAACGAAGTCTTATGCTTGCTGCATAGTGAATCCCATAGTGATGTGTACTCTGGATGTAATGAAGGATGCATTTGGCAGCTTTCCAATGAAGCTCATGTGGTTTTTGCATGAAGTGGGAAACCATGCCAACTGCAAATGAAATATCAGGGTGTGTATGGGTCAAGTAGATGAGACTACCCACAAGCTGACGATACAAAGTGGCATCAACTGGTGGAGAAGAACACTGAGCCTCAAGCTTGACTCCTGAAAGAAAGGGAGTTGAGGCAGGCTTACAATTAGCCATATGAAAGCATGCAAGTAGATCAAGAGCATACTTGGGCTGTGATAGTGTAATCCCGGAAGGTGACAGTGAAATCTCTATCTCGAGAAAGTAGTGCAAAAGACCCAAGTCAGTCATAGCAAATCTGTCATGCAAAGCAGATTTGACCCTGCTAATGATGGATGCGGTACTCCCTGTAATGATCAAATCATCAACATAGAGCACAAGTATCAAGTGAGAATCATCCTGTCGCAAAATATAGACATTCGGATAAGAATGACACCTGGTGAACCCTGCAGAGAGAAGAAAGGAATCCATCTTGGCATACCAAGCCCTGGGAGCCTGCTTAAGGCCATAGAGAGATTTCCTTAGTCTACAAACCAAGGAAGTATCCTGGATGAAACCCTGTGGCTGCTCCATATAAATCTCCTCATCAAGATCACCATGAAGAAAAGCACTCTTCACATCCATCTGATGTACAACCCAACCATGAGCTGTAGCAATAGCAAGTGTCAAGCGAATGGAGTTCATCTTGGCTATGGGCGCAAAGGTCTTAGTATAGTCAACACCTGCTACCTGAGAGAAACCTTTTGCAACAAGTCGAGCCTTATACTTATCCACACTACCATCCGTTGCAAACTTGGTTTGATAGATCCACTTACATCGAACCATCTTTCTCCCCTTAGGGAGATGGACTAAATCCCATGTGTTGTTCCTCATCAAGGAACTATACTCTTCCTCCATAGCTTGGTCCCACTCAGGAACCCCTGATGCTTCCCGAAATGTCTGTGGATCGGAAGCAGTAGAAATGAATGCATGTGGAAGATCCTGATGTTGTGAATGTGTTCTCCGTGTATCTAAAGGATCCCCAACAAGAGAACCCGCGGACTCAAGTGTCTGTCGAGTCCAATGAGGTCTAGGTGGAGGTGGAGAATGAGGCTCCTCAACTACAAGTGGACCCTGCGGAGGTGTAACCCTATGAGTCAGAGTTGAAGGAGTCTCATCATCTAAATCACTAGCATCACTATCCACAATGGAGGAAGGTGGAGGAGGTAGAGAGGCTAAGCTAGGAGAGCTTTCCTCAAAGTGAACACTCCTCTCAATGAACACCTCATGTGTCTCAGGATCCATCAATCTATATGCCTTAACACCCTCAGGATATCCAACAAATATGCAAGGTCAACTCTGTGGTTCCAATGCCTTGCATTTCTACGGAGGTATGCGAGCCCACGCTGGACACCCAAAGACTCTGAAATGTCTCACAATCAGTTTCCTACCAGCCCAAGCTTCAAAAGGAGTAATACCTTGCAAAGCTTTGTGAGGAACTCGATTTTGGATGTGTGTGGCACAACTGATAGCCTCGGCCCAAAAGGCGGGATCAAGAGATCGTGCATGAATCATACAACTAGCCATTTCTTTGAGAGTTCTATTCTTGCGTTTTGCAACTCCGTTCTCCTGTGGAGTGTATGCTACAGAATGCTGAAGATCAATCCCCCCAAATGTACAAAAATCCTCAAGTCTCTTGTTCACATATTCCCTTTCATTATCTGTATGAAGAATCTTGATCACTTTCCCAGATTGCTTCTCCACACGAGTCTTGAAGTCCTGAAATCTGTCAAATACTTCACTCTTATGAATAAGAAAGTAGACCCAAGTGAAGCGAGAGTAGTCATCAATGAAGGCGAGGACATAGCAGGCCTTGCTAAATGAAGGTACTGGAAATGGACCTGCTACATCGCTGTGAACAAGTTGAAGAACTTCCAAAGCTCTCCAAGCTTTCCCTTTATCAAACTTCTCCTCAGGATGCTTGCCCATGGAACACCCTGAACATACACCCTCTGAAAAACTGATTCGAGGTAGACCTATGACCATGTCTTTAGTGCTGAGCTGCTGAAGATAGCGGTAGTTGAGGTGACCAAACCGCTCATGCCATAGCTTACTTTCTCAATTTGAATGAGTAAGCAAGGCCCTAGAAGGTGAACTTGGCACAAAGTGGGAGAATGAATAAAGCCTTGAGTTGTCATTAACTTGTCCCACTACTACCAAGGCATCATCATCAAGTTCCTTTACCACAACTAAATCAGGTGTAAACTCAACCTTTTTCCCATTCCCATAGTGAGTGATTTGGTAGATAGAGAGAAGGTTGGTAGACAAGTTAGGAAGATAGAGAACATTCTCAAATGTTCCATCATCCATGTCAACTGAACCTTTCCCTTCAACCTCTACTTGTGTATCATCACCTATGTAAATGTGAGGTACCTTAGATGGCTCCAATGGAGAAAACTACTCCTTTGTAGAACCCATGTGATATGAGGCACCTGAGTCAAGTATCCACTACGGTGAAGAACCTGTAGTAGCCACAAATGCTTGCCCTTTTCCCTTAGACTGTGAGGAAGAGGAAGGAGATGAATCCTTCTTTGTGTAGGCGGATGGCAAGTTGATGTTGTTTTTCTTAAGAAGATTAGTTAGCTCATCAACTTGCTTTGTGTGACATCGATGCTCATCATGACCATACTTCTTGCAATATGCACAAGTTGGTTTATCCTTCTTAGGTGGTGTCCCCTTCTTGGAAGAGGATGAAAAATTACCTTGTGATGGAGAGGATGATTGTCCTTTTTCCTGTTGTGGCTTAGACCTGGATTGCTTCTTCTTCTTGTTGGAATCTTTGCCTTGACTTCCTTGATTCCCTTGATTAGCCACCAAAGCCTTGGACTTTGAAGACTTGAGAAGCCCCATGTTCAACAACTTAGATTGTTCCAATATCAACATTTTTTTGAAAGCATCAAATGAAGGCATAACATAGGAACTCCCCACTATCAAACGATGAGTTTGGAAGCTAGACACAAATGCTGCATATTCTGGTGCAAGCTTGTCCAACAAGTTGAATATCAACTGAGCATCCTTTTTGTCAATTCCACAATCCTTAAGCTTTGCTCTTAGCTCATTTGCTTTGGTGACATAATCTTGGATTGTATCAAAACTCTTGGGATCCAAGTTGGTGAGCTCATTGTCAATCTTATAACCTCTGATTTCATCAACTTGACCATACAATTTCTGAAACATATCCCAAGCATCTTTGATCGTAGTACACTTTTCAATATGAAAGATGAGGTCATCTGATACATACTTGCACAAAGTTCCAAGAGCCATACAATTCTTAGTGAGCCATTCTAATTGAGCATTAGGATCAACCTTAGGATCAGGTGGTGCTGCTATTGTTCCCTCTATGTAATGCGTGAGACCTTTTTCCATTAATTTGCTCCATACTTTAATTTTCCATGATGCATAATTATGTGGAGTTAAAGGTGGAAATTTATGAGGACTCATTGCAACAAAAATGAAAGAGCACAAGGAAAGAGAGACACAATCACATAAGACACCCCCTCAAATTCACTCAATCAAAAAACCCCCCCAAAAGTGATGATTTGACACTTTATACTTAGTGCATGTACAATGGGCCACTTGCAAAAAATGGCAAGGTGGACTTCTGATTTCAATTTTACAACTACCTCAATAAGGCCAAAAGAGACTCAAACTAATAATACAAGAGATCTAAACTAAGATCCAAGCACTTTACAAGTACCTAAAGACCAAATAAGACCAATATCTAAAAGTACAAATTCTACTCAAAATCTCTAAAATCTGATCATAGATTATAAAAGTAGATGAAAAAACATGCACTTTCAAAAAAAATGGCACCTGAAAAGGAGGTCGTATGAGCTCAAACGAGGCCTTTGAAGTTCCAGAATTGAGGATTGGACAGGTACAGGTGAGAGAATCTGAAAATTCTGAAACACCTGTGCACCAAAACTAGAAAATAACCACACCACTGTGAAGAGCACAAAAAATTAGCCTAAATAAAAAAAAATTGCACCCAAAAAGGAGAAAAATTGAGCAAGTTATGGGCCTCCAAAGTTGACCCAAAAATCCAAACTGCTCAATGGAGAGGGGTCTAAAACTTTCCAAAGAAAATGCTGACTGGGCGCTGATTGGGTTCTGCTGACTAGGCGCTGACTGTGCACTACTGACTGGGCAGAAGGTACGGATCCCAAAAATAATTTTCAAATTTTTTTTTCAAAAAATCTTTTCAAACTGGAAAATAATTTTCAGAAAAAAAATAAATTTTTTTTTTTGAAAAAAATCCGAAAATTCTATACCGTACCGCTCGAATTGGGCAAAAAATTTCCTCCACACCCAAAAATCGATTTTCACCAAAATAGGTCGAATTTATACTCGATTTTTATGGAAACAACCTTCCGGACGCAATGGTGAGGTCGAAAATGCTCCAAGATGCCTCCAAAAAGCATAGTTCCTCAGATCCAAAAATAGAAGCCTTCCGCGATGTCTCCAAAAACCAATCAATGAAGCCCCAATGGCTCTGATACCATGTGAGATTTTGCCAATATCAAGGGCACAATGAAAAGTATTAAAATAGAGACAAAAGAATGACAAGAACAAACTGTATTCTCATTAATATGAAAATGATCAACTGGATTCACAATACAATGAATATAGGCCTTCTTATATAGGCAAGGCCATATGGATGTATGAGCACACAATCATGACATGTGGCTCAATGAGAAACAAGGGTAGGTAAGAAATACTAGGGGTAGGTAGGAGAAATAATATAATATTCCACAAGAGGTGGATGACCCACCGAATGTGGAGTGTAACAAAACAAGAACACAAAAGGTGGAATTTCTCCTACAAGCTCTATCCCTATGTGCACACTTCCCTAAGTGTCTCAAATCCAAACTATGAAGAGATGCATTATCCTAAGTTAACTTAAGTAAAGTGTAATAATATCCATAACGAATATTTATTTACACCAACAAACCGTAAGATACTCCATCAATACTTTCAACATTTTCTGCCAGAACGACTTTACCTGGTTAGGGAGATAATAGGAAGCATTATCCTTTTTGGTGACCCAAGCCCTTTCTTCTTCATTTTTGGGGAAATTCTTGATGGCTTCCACCGAGAACTTGCTGTCTCTGTAAAACTTGATGCCATCTTTCTGCAAACCGGTCACCTCAACCACCAAATCTTCATCCACTTTCCAGGTTTGACCGAACAGAGCAACTTTGTTATTTTTCCAACCCTTGGCAAAACCATGGGAAACGGACTTCTTGCTCCCATGCAATTTCTCCATATAATCGGTAAAGCAATATCTATGCAACCTTCTCCAAATTTTCCTTCCACCCTTCCAGCTATCACAATTGGTAGGCTCATTACGGTTGAGATTTCCTCCCATAATGTGATAACTGTTCAAGTCGAAACCCTCAAAGGAGCACAAACTGACCAAATGTTTTGTCATGCCCAAACTTTAGGGCAAGAACGAGATAATTTTTTTTTTTGAAATTCCAACTTAATAACATTAAATTAGCAAAGAAGTGCTCTAACATGTTTTGTCTTAACTATGTTTAGAGTTAACTCTATCCACTAACTTAAGTAAGTAAAAATAATTTTAAAGTTAAATGCGGAATATTAAATGACTAGTTTTATTGTCTCATTGATTTTAATCAATAAACTAGTTTAGTCTATTAATTGGCACAGATAAAATTAATCTCCCATAACCAATAATTTATTGAAGAAACTAATTAATTTAGTTCTATCATATAGTCTAAAAATGACTAACAATAATAAAATGTATTTTAACCAAATTCGGCTAAAGGGTCAAATAATTCATTTAAAATATATTTTCCTATAAAGTGTAAATAATTCCCATAACCAAAATAATCTTATCCTATTTATTGTAAAGTTTCTAAAATATTAACTTCAGAATATTTTAAATTTAAACATATTGTTTTAAAATAAACCCATGTGTTTATAAAAAGCATATATAAAGTGTAGAACACCTAGTTAAATATTTGATCTACCATTTGCCCTTAAACAACATTATTATTAAATATTAAAATAAACATTAATATATATAATAAATTTTAAAAATTCTTTAATATATATAATTAAATTATATATATTTTTCCTTAAACAAATATTATTACGATTTTTTCAAATCGCTCATATTATTTTAAATCTCTCTATATATTTATACATATATATAAATATATTTATATAACTAAATGTAAATATATTTTTCCATTTTATAATATCCATGTAAACCCTAAATCTCTTTATTAATATAAAGATAAACCCCTTTTTTTAATTCTCTTCATTCTTTATTCTCTTTCCATATTTTTACCCTAGCCCTAACCGGGCTAGGGTTCTATCTTTTTTTTTTTTGTTTGGCCTGTGTAGGGGCGCTGGTTGTCGAGTGGCGGCCATGGATGGAGGGTCGACGACGGCGGTACCCGGGGGCGCCGCTCACTGTGGGTTACCACAATGGCGGTGACCACTGTGGTCGCCCACAGTGTCGGCCTTTGGGCCGTCCACTATGGGAGGCCGTAGTGGCGTCGACCACTGTGGTCGCCCACAGTGGTGGCTCCTGGCCGCACCATCCCACTGTGCTAAACACAGTGGTTCTGCTCACTGACCACTGTGTTTAACACAGTGGGTTAGGCCCGAAACCTATCCCCCCCCCCCCCCTCCCCATTTTTTTTTTTTTTAAATAAAGGTTTTTAAATTATATTTTTTTTTGTGTTATTTATCTTTTTGTTTAAAATTTTAATATATATATATTATGTAAAATATTACATGAATTTTTTTTTTTTACATTCATTAAAAAGGAACTTCCAGAATTAGAACAATGTATATTTTTTTTCCTAAATACTGTTTAGCTAGGATTGAGATAAACTGATTAGTTTATGGTTTATTTTCTGCAATTAATTTACTGTCAGAATTAAATAGATTATTCCAGCAACTATATAAATAGGTTATTATTAAAATAGGTAGCCATTTAACTTTGGATTTTAATCTCTGCTACAAGTGTAAATAACAAAATTAAGTGAACTTAAAACAACAACTATGGAAATCTAGAATTTATTTAAATAATTCTTTAGAGATGGCTATCATAACTTTTAGATTTTTTTTTTTTTTTTGCAAATAAACAAATGACGGTAGTTAAATAAACTCTAACAACTTTATTTATCCAGAATTCCTTGATTTTATCCTTTGAGATATGCAAACTGAACAGTTATTTTCAAAGAACATGCATGCAATCATTAAATTTTCTAAGAACAATACAAGCTAAAACCCAATTGAATCATTTCATTTATGCAATAATAAATTAATAGAAATAATGCATTTATTAAAACATATTTGGCATGCAATAAATTCAATATTACAAAATGGGTGAAATACCCTTAACTAGTCTCACTTTTTCTAATAAATGAGGTCTCTAAGTAAAATAGTTACATTTTCTTTTCAAGGTAATTACAACATATAGATTCCCTTTCACATTACTGCACTTTAAGATCTAAAATATCCGATTCCCAAATTGTTTCTTTGCAAACAAATAACTCCAGCCACATCTAGGTGTCCTATTCTTTTCTTCCAACAACCTGCAATAAATCAAAATACTATGACCATGGAGTGCTCACCTCCCAGCCTAGGCTAACTAGTAGCCACGCCCGAGGTTGGAGAACCAAGCCCTAGACAGGTAACACACATGCAAACACAATAAACATGGGAAACAACAATCACATATGCATTCCCAACCCAAGCTACACTGCACGACACATGTGATGACTATCCACGGGTGGTAGTGGACCAAATACCTTGAGGAGACTGCAAGTATAGTAAAACATTTAGCCACCTCATGGCAAACCAAATACTTCATAAGTATAACAACCCCACATCCTTATGCCCCCCAAGGCATTCATGCCTTATTTCCCTCCTTATGACCCCCAAATGCATAAACAAGCCATGTAGCAAGGGTCACACAAGAATCCCTTGAGATCACTCTCTTAATGAGAGCCTCTCACTCGAGGGCTGTCACTTCTACCACCCTCAAGACCATCCCCTCTCCCAAGGGTAGCATGCCTTGATTACTCCCAAAGCACATAAAATGCATACAAAAGTAAAACATAGAACACAATAATTTTCCAAGGAAAAACATGCAAGAAACTAGCCTTTTTACACAAGCAAATCCTTTCAACACAACATGCAATATAAAACAATACAAGGAGAAAATTTGACCAACCTTCAACTGCCCAAAGGTATGCTAGATTGGTTGAAGATGAGCAGCCCAATTCCACAACCCCTTGCTTCTCTACACTTAGTCAAATTCCTAATTCAAATCTATCTTTTTCTTTCAAAATTCCTTGTCTCCAAAAATGGAGAGTGGGTGATTACCCACTAATTTTCTCATTCTTGCTTAAGAAGGCCTTTGTGAGAGTTCTCACAAGTTTCTAAAACTGAAAAGGAAAGGTAGGGTAGAATGGGAAAGGGATCTCACATTCAAAGAGGAAGGTTAACAACTTAGATGATCCTTCTAATTTTCAATTTTCGCTCAACTTAGGAAACTGACTTTTTAGGGTGTCTAAAGGGTCACATTGGAGTTGAAACATGCCTAAAATTACTCCTAACCCTTAGGTATACCTTATGGGCTTTAGGAACCACTCTTAAACTACCCCTAGGTGTCCATTTAACCCCTTTTAAACCCCTCTACAGTTAATTTTCGGGTCAAACCTAAGTTGACCACCCCAAAGATTCTCTTCCCAAGGCAATTATGGAATCACATTAAATTAATTGAAAAATCTATGGTTAAACAACTCCCTCCAAGAGACAATTTAAAAAATAAAACATAAATCGATCACATGTGTCAAGCGACACAATCAAAATACTTTTACAAAAATTACACTTAAAAATTGTTCTCTTGTTGGATTTACACAAATAAATAAATGCATTCTAACATTCGTGCAACAATAATTTTCACGAATAAAATACGATACGAATGGGGTGTTGTCTCTCCAAGTAGACAAACCCTAGTTTTACGAACGCACATAGGTCTAGGTTTGGTTCTCCATAATATTTCCATGGTCACATGGATAATTTCCCTGTGCATCTCAATTACACATTAGTAATTTCAAATAACCTCATATAATATAAAACACATGAATCAGAATACACATCAGACACTCTGCATACAATATACACTTAAACAAATCAATACATCTTATATCCAAATAAATCCACATAAGCAATTATCACAATTCTCATAATTTTACTCCATACATAAAACATGCATTCTATTTCTATCATCATAGTAAAGTCCTGCAAATCCAATAATGATATATATCATCTCAAATTCATCCTATTCTAGAATCATATAGAGTTCTATATCATAAAGCATATAAATGAAGCATCAACATATAGAAATGTTATCCAAATCATGGAATCATATAAGTTCTAAATCCATAATGCATAAAAATAAAGCATCCATAATAGTCTCAACATAAAAATCACTGAAATGCTAGCTCGAGTCAGGGTAGGGCCTCATATGCTAAAGAACAAAGACGCTGGAATAAAAAACAAAGGTAATTTTCTTATTTTCAAGTAGCCTTTTAAAACATGCAAATTAACCTAGTACTTAATATGATAAGGCCCTTCACACCGATACACATTATCGCGACGCCTGAGACAGGTAATCATTTGACAATCCACATCACTCCAAAATCTATCATTGAAGTCTGAACCCAGAAAGGTAATAATGAAATTAATATGTACCATGGATTCTATCATAAAATAATTGCTCTCAGACTCTATTCTTACATGATGACTCTCCGATATAATTAGCATCCTCTGCTAAAATGGCCCCCTCATTGGCTAACAAGTCGGCAACCTTGTTACCTTCCCTAAAGGTATGGGTAATAATCACACTATCATAGGCATCTAACAAATTTTTTGCATTATCAATGATATTTTGGATATTCCAAGAAGGGGAACTAATAGCTTTAATAGCCTGAATTATATTAAGGGAATCCCCCTCCAGCCAAATTCTTTTAAAATTAAATCTCTGAACAAGCTGAAGACATTTTAACATTGCCAGAGCTTCTATCACATGATTATTTTGAACTCTAAAGGGAGAGGCAATCACAACAACACAAAAGCCATAAGAGTTTCTGATGACCCCTTCCCCTCTAGCATTCCCTAGATTTCCTTTATCTGCACCATCAAAGTTCACCTTAACCCAATCATGAGGAGGGAACCTCCACACAACATTATCTCTTCTACTCTTCATATCAGACTGCTAGACCTTTTGTATAAAATTCCATTCAGTTAGAATGTTTTTCTCATTATCAGTCTTGTCAATATAGCTACACTGCTTGTTACTTTTGTGAATGGTATTGATGTTTTCTTTAATAGCCCTACAAATATTTTCAAAAACCACCTGAGAAGAACATTTAGTCTCCCTAAAAATTCTATTGTTTCTCTCCTTCCAAATATGCCAATAGGTCATAGGAAGAACAAAGGACCAGAGGGTCTTAATCATGGGAAGCTTGGTAGGGAAAATCTAGTGCCAAAGGACTTCCTTAAAACTATTCTGCATAACCTAATCAACTTTCCATTGCATCCACACTTTACCCCAAATTTCCTAGGTAAAAGAATAGTGAATGAACAAATGATCCACAGACTCAACCTCTTTTTGACATAACTCACACCTATTAGGAATCATGAATCCTCTTCGAACCAGGTTATCAATGGTAAGTATCTTGTTGTGAGTTGCAAGCCAAAAAAAACATATTAACTTTAGGAATGAGGAATTATTCCAAACTTTAGTCCATATAGGTTTGTGGGCCCGAGTAACTATTTTTTTGTAAGCAAAGGCGACAGTAAAATTACCCCTAGGATTACTCTTCCATAAGAAGACTTCATCAGAATCTTTGTTGATAGAAAAAGACAACAAATAATTCTTGAGCAAAGAAAATCCAACATAAACCGCATCAAGTCTAACCCATTTATTCTCCTCCCAATAATTACAGACCATAGAACCAAACCTTCTTTTACAGTCTTCAATGAAATGGCTGCAATCTTGATTAAAAAGACACTCATCTTTGATCCAGGTATCCTCCCAAAATTTGATTTTGTTACCTTTTCCAAGGACCTATCCAGCTCCAGCTTTAGAAACTTTAATAGATTTTATCATACTGTTCCATATAAAAGATCCAGTAGGGATATCTTTAGAATAGAGAAGGGAATGAATGGGCTGATTTTGTATGTATTTGTCAAACCACACCCTACTCCAATCTCTCTTAATACCATATTCCCTCCAAATCTGTTTGGCTAACAAAGCTTTGTTGAAAGGTTTAAGAGATTTAATACCTAACCCCCCATTACTTTTAGGACAATAGACTTTATCCCAAGAAACCAAAGCAATCCTTTTCTTATCTTCCGCACCAGATCAAATAAATCTTTTTTGAATTCTTTCTAAAGCTTCTGCAAATTTGACTGGTATACTAAACAAACTAAGAGCATAAATAGGCAAATTCTAAAGAGTGGCTTGAAGAAGCTGAAGCTTACCAGCTTGTGATAACATAGAGCCTTTCCAACCAACCAATTTTTTGTTGAACTTATCAATCAAATAATTCCAGAAAGAGTTTGGAGGAGCCAAACCAAGAGGGAGACCCAAATAAGTAGAGGAGAGCAACTCAACCTTACAACCAATAATGTTAGCAATCCTTTGCTGCCTCAACAAGGGGGTGTTGATGAAGTAAATAGAAGATTTCTCCTAATTAACCTATTGTCTAGTAGAAAGGGAATAAGATCTGAGAGCACCTTTGAAGGCAGAAGCTTTGCTAATAGAAGAATATCCCAACAATATAGTATCATCAACAAACTATTGATGTGTGCAGAAGAAATTAGTAGAAGAGGGTTGCAACCCTTTGATGGTCCTATTCTCTTTCAACTTTTGAATCAATCTGCTCAAACATTCTGCTAAAATTGTGAAAAGAACAGGTAAGATAGGATCTCCTTGATTGAGACCCCTTGAAGATTTAAAAAATCTGGACGAATATCCATTAATAAGAATATAAAAATTTGGTGTAGATATCAACTCTCTAGTGATTTTAATAACTTTCTCATCAAATCCAAAGGCCTCCATGATCCTAAAAAGAACCTTCCATTCAACCCTATCATAGGTTTTTGCCAAATCCATCTTGATGAGAAATCTCTCTTTGTTTGCAGCATTAAGATAGTGGATATTCTCATGCACAAGAATTATAGAATCCAAAATCTGCCTGCCTAAGACAAATCCTTTTTGCTCCTCAGAGATAACAAGGGGAAGAACAACCAACAATCTAGAAGTCAGGACTTTTGAGATTATCTTGTAAAAAGAATTACATAGACTTATTGGCCAAAACTTACCCATAGAATCAACTCCAGCCACCTTAGGAATTAGAGAAATGAAAGTAGAATTGGTTTCTTTAAGAATTCTTCTGGATCCAAAGAATTCTTTGACAACATTGGCCATATCAGCCCCAACAATGTGCCAATATTCCTGAAAGAAAAACATGGGAAAACCATCCGGGCCCGGTGCCTTATCCCCTTGAAAGGAGAAAACAACTCTTTTAATTTCATCAACTGAGGGGATGTCAGATAATATCTTATTATGATTAGGTCTAATAATCTTAGGAATATTATCAACTAGATCTTGCTGCTTAACAATGTCAATTTCCTTGCTACCTATCAGGAGGTTAGAGAAGAACCTTACAACTTCATCACCTATGTAATCATCTTTGATAAGAATTTTGTCATCAACAATTAATCTGGAAATTCTGCTTGCTGCTTTATGCTTTATTGATGTCATATGAAAGAATTTAGTATTTCTATCACCAGCTTCTAACCAAATAGCCCTGGATCTCTGCCTCCAATAAATTTCTTCTCTTGAAATAGTGTTGTGTAATTTGGCTAGAACCTCATCTTCTATAGCCTTGGGGAGCTTCTTATAACCATATTCTTGAATAGAATTTTGAATCTATTCTAATTCCTCCTTAAGCTTCCTCTTGGATTCAAAAATATCTCCAAAAAACTTTTTATTCCAAACCTTAATGTTGTCTTTGATATTTCTTAAATTTTTAGCAACTTTGAACATGGAAGAACCATCCACAATTATATTCCACCATTTGGCAATGAAAGCTTCCATAGAAGGGTGTGAAATACACATTTTTTCAAACCAGAATGGAAAGTAGAATTTGCCCTTAATAGAATCAGGAACAAAAGAAATGGGATAATGGTCCTATCCTATTCTATTAATAACAGACAAAGAATATCTATACTTGAGGACCCAGTCAGGAGTGATAAGGGATCTATCAAGCCTTACCTGAATAAGATCTCCTCCATCCCTTCAATTAGACCAAGTGTAGGAGGCTCCAGAAAGGTCAACATCAATGAGGGCATGTCATTGATGAAGTCCACAAGATAAGTCCTGCTATCCAGTTGAGCTTGGGTTCCTCCAAATTTGTCAATCTCCTACAGAGGGGTGTTGAAATCTCCCATCAAAAGCCAACTATCCTGGGAGAAAATCCCTCTTTTCTGCTGGATTTTGTCCCAAAACTTACTCCTAGTAGCTTTAGAGTTTGGAGCATAAATGTTGGTGACCACCCATTCTTATCCTTCAGCAATGCATTTCACTCTCATAGAAATGATGTTACCATCTTCATCAATCAGATCTCCATCAATAGTTTTCTTATTCAAAAATATGGCAACCCCACCAGACGCTCCATTAGAACTACTACCACAAACACCCCCCTATTTAAAGAATTTTAATTTTTCAACTTTTTCCTTATTTTAGTTTCCTGAACCAGGATAATGTCCAGCTTATGATCTCTAATAAAATTCCTGAGCACATCCTGTTTATGGAGACCATTTAAGTCTCGCATGTTCTAGGAGATTACCTTCATTTGGAAACCTGGGAGCAATATTCTTGAATGGTTCACTACCTTCCATCAACTATATTTTGTTTTCTCTCCTGGTCCCTATGCCACTTCATAGTTTTACGTCCCTGTGGGGATTTGGAAAGACCAATATTCGCCTTAGACCTGGTTCTAGTTTTAACCCCATTATAACAACTTGTTTTATTGTTTTTCTTTTTTCCCACTCCTATTAACTCTTCATCTTCTTCATCTTTATATGCAGACTACTTACTATTCTAAGGTTCTCCTTTTCTTTGAGAAGAGGTGGGCGAATCAGTTCCAAAACTCTGTAATAGAGAGTTAAGGTTAACTTGGGACGATCTGAACTGGGTCTTTTTTTCAATGATAACATCTGGACCTTCTGAATCCATTGAACACACTTTATTACTTTCCCATTATGTATCTTTTGGAGACTCATATTGTGATTCATTTATGTCACCAATCTCACCATCTTCAATAATTTCTTCTATAATTACATTTTATTCCTCTTGAATCTATAAAGCTTCAAATCCATTGATTGTTTTAACTTCAAATACATTCTCTTCATCCTTTCTGATTTCCTTCTGAGGAGTATCCTTGGAAGGACTAGCTTTCCCTTCATCCTTTGTTATATCTTTTGAGTTACTAGGAAGTCCAATTCCTCCTTCCGATCTCCCCTCCTCATTTTTGTTCATCTTCTCTTTCCATATCTGTTTGACATGATTATTGTGCTTTTGAGCATTCTTTGGGTTACTAGGACAAGCCTTTGCCCAATGTCCAACTTTCTTACAAGAAAAGCACACAAAAGGGAGGGATTCAAACTCTATAACTTGTCCCCACTTACCTAGTGTTGTCCTCAATTTCAGCACGGCCAAAATCATGAGGCAACCTTATGAAATTGGTCCATTTCGTACCTTATGGTCTCCGGGAGAGCTTAATCGACTTGGTTAGTTAGTTCGTTTCACTCTTTGCTTTCCATTTTTATTGTTTTCCTTTTTCCTTAAGTTTGCAGTTTTACCTGCAGTTCGGACTTTAAAGTCCAAACTACAGGGTTCTTTTCTACCAAATACACTTCGGACTTTAAAATTCAGTATGTATTTGGATGTTTTCTTGACCGCAGTTTGGACTTTAAAGTCCAAATTGCATGTGGTCTAAGCCTGCAGTTCAGACTTTAAAGTCTGAATTGCATGTTGTTTAGCTTGCAGTTTGGACTTTAAAGTCTGAACTGCATTGTTTTGTTCATGGCTTGCATGTTGGACTTTAAATCCTGACATACAACTGCGTGTTGTTTTAATGCCGCATTAATTTCTATTAGGGTTTGTTAAAAAAAAAGCTTTTTAAAGTTAATTTTTGCATTTTGGGTTTTCATTGTGGTTTGTCTTCTTCTCCATGCGCCCTCCTCTGCTTTTACTCATTGGGATTCGGATTTTCCTCGCTCCATTGTCGGATCTTTTTCCATCATCAGCGAAGCAGAAGAGGTAAGGTTTTTGTTTTTCTTTTCGGGTTTTTTCGTTCTTGTTTGTTTTCTTTTTCTTTTTGTTTGTCTTTTTTCATTTTCTCTCTGGAGGGCAATTGGATTTTAAAGTCCGATTGTTTCCCTTGTTTCAGAGGAAAATTGGACTTCAAAACCCGATTGCCCTTCGGAGCCCCCCCTTCTAAACCTCCATACCAGACTTTAAAGTCCGGTGTGCAGCTGAAGATTAATCCCTCCGCATATCGGATTTTAAAGTCTTACATGCAGGATCTTAACCTTCACATATCGGACTTTAAAATCTGATATGCGGAGGGAAGTAGGTTGACATGTCCGGTTTTAAAACCCGATATGTCGACCAGTTGTCTTTTCCTTGTGTAAGCACATCGGACTTTAAAGTTCGATGTGCCTTTAATCTTTTCTAGATGACACATTGGACTTTAAAGTCCGATGTGCTTGTTAATGTTTTTTCCCCAACACATCGGACTTTAAAGTCCGATGTGTTAATGTTTTCCCCAGATTGACACATTGGACTTCAAAGTCCGATGTGTTGATAACCCTTTCACAAGATTGCACATCAAACTTTAAAGTCTTATGTGTAGATCAAGGTATTTTTATTTGCACTTTGGACTTTAAAGTCTGATGCGCAATTTTTGTTTTCAAAAGAGCAGGTCGGACTTTTTTCCCTGACCTACTGTTTTTGGCAGTTTTACTCCTAAGCCTATTTTAAGTCCCGTTTTTTGATCCGTTTGAGAAAAAATGATTTGGATAATGATGAATAGCTAATAATCAATTTTGAATGTAGTCATTGTGCATGAATGTCAAAACTCTCTCACAACAAACCGAAATCTTCATCAGGACAACCTTCTCCAAGTAAAGCATCATCAAAAAAGATGAAATACAAGTACGATAGGTACTTGAACCTGTACCCAGAGAGTTCAATGGACTCAAATATTAAGGAGATCAGAGACACCAAAATTGGGCATGTTGATATGCAAGAATTTGTTGACTGGGTTCAAAGGGCTCCTGCACGTCTAACCAGTTTAATCAAATCTGAGCTGCATAAGTATGCATCTTTCCCAGTTGTGGCTCATGATCCTGAATTTGTACTAGCAGTAGCTGATCACTTTGATCCAAGCACAAGGCAAGTGAAAGATGAAGATCAGAATGTCATCATGACTCTAGACAATGTATTCTTCAATAGTGTCTTTAAAGGTTCATCAGTTGAAGAAGTAGCTGATATCTCTCAAGAGAGTGCTCAAGAGTACTACGAGAAACATGAGGATAAATACAAAAAGGTGATCAATAATGTTTATCTCTCTACTGCAAGAACTTCCCTCACCTCACGATGGCCTAAGTCCTTCCACAGGAGTGATTTTAATGAGGAATGTAACGACATGGTCACCATGTTATCCAAAGTGAGAGGATTAAATGACTCTCATTATTTTCAGAGTTGGATGTCTTCTTACATAAATATAATCAGAAAGGAGGCCGCAAGAATTGATTGGGGAGAACAGATCAGTGAAGCGCTTTGTGCTCAATTGAAGGAGGTCAAGGTAACACTAAAGTTTTACATGACCTCGTACCTAGTTTACATAGCTTCTTCAATGAGGCAATATCCAAGCTTGTCTACCAAGGGTGACAGAAGAGTGGTGCCCGTTTGGGAGTACTATGACCAGCTGACAATCAAGAATCAAGGTAATCATTACAAAAGGGTTAATTAGGCCTTCTTTGTAGTATGGAAGTGCATTTTTGATAAAGGCCTGTAGAAGAGAAGAATATCAGAGGCCACTTATAGGATGGTGTCTTATTTTTGGTGTGTATTTCTACAGTTTCCCACATTCACCTATATCAAATTGGATGTTTCTCAGGTGAGCCCTTCATTATTCCAAGGTTCCCTTCAGACAAAATCGTCCTTATGGAGTTGTGTAGAAAACTGATTAGTGTGCATGAGAAACAACCACAAGCACACAAAACTAGGCTGAAATTCCCAGAGTCAATTGACAGGTATTCAGTGCTAACCAACCCCAAGGCCAAAAATATGGAGGAGGAAACACAGTGGAATACTATGAGAAGATTCAAGGCCTAAACTGATTTTGATTTTTGGGGTATAAAGAACAAACTCAAAGGGACTTATACTCATGTTTATAGGTTTGAGGATGTTTGGGTAGATTGTCAGAATGAGGAGGATATAAGAAGGATGGATTTCAGCCGTCTTACTCTGGAACAAATTGAAAATTTGGATCTAGCTAAGATCCCAATGACCATGGAAGACATAGATGACATTGTGGACCTTGTTTATTATGAGAAGAAGATTGCTGACTCCCCAATTCCACTTGTGCAATGGTCAAAGAAAGAAAGAAAATCTATTACATAGAGGATTCCTCCTCTTTTAGTGAACACCAATGCTTGGTTGCTAAAAGAAAACCTTAGGATGAAACAACTTCCCACTAGTTCAAGAGATGATGACAATAGTGATGGCCCATTGGACAAGACAACAACGACTGAAACAAGAACAAAGAGTAGGGTAGACTCACAAGCACTATCCTCAACTCCTGTGATACAATCGAAAGGTAAAGGACCCAAAATCAAATTTACAGTTAAAGGGTCGAAGATGGGTGAATCATCATCCACATCACAGGAAGCAGTGGTGAAGGAGCCAGAACAACCGCCTGCTAGTGAAGTTGGAAAAGGAAAGGAGGTTGAAGAAGGTGAAATTCCTCAACAAGAGGAAGTACAAGGAGAAGAAATATCACATCCAGCTGAAGTTGATGCCCCGATTACCTCACAGGTAATTGTCCATTCTATTGACTTTGACTCTAACTCTGACCAAGAAGATGAAAATTTTCAAGAAGATGGAGATCTAAGTATGGGTATGACGTAATCAGAGACCGTTGGTCAGTTTTTTACAATAATCAAATTCTCTAATTTAGATGATATCACTTCGTCTACTTTTGAATATACATTGATGGATTTTAATGAGACCTTGCAATATGCACTTATAGAACAGGTTTCAATAAATTTACTCGTCACTACTACCACCACCATGACAATTCCTCCATTGGTAAGTGCTGAAGTTACATTCACAACACTGTCTACTCTTCCATCTGTAACTAAAGAAGTAGCAGCAACAAATTTTCCACTAGATGCCTCAATATCAACACCATCAGTAACACTTACAACTGCCCCAAGTTCTAGTCTCCCTGCTTCCAAAGCTTCAACTCCAAGTTAGCAAGGAGCTACTACTCCATCAGCTAATCCATAACTACCCCCCTGGATGGAAGTAGTGGCCCCTAAGAGGACAAAATAGGTGATATCCCTAGATGAGTTTGACTTTAACTTTTAGTTCCCCTGAAGCCTAAGGGAACAAAAAAGCCAAAGGCGGTATCTCGGGTGGTGATAGACCCAACTTCCAAGAGAAAATATGCTGAAGTTATGGTGCCATCATCAAACAAGGACAAAGGCAACATACAATCTGAAGACTATACCATGCAGGTCATAGAGCTTGGGGTGGAAACACATGAGAGTGTGAAATTATATTCTCAGACATCCCTTAATTCTTTATTGAGAAGATTGGATCAAGAGAGGATGAGAAAAATATCTTGAAGCACAAGTGTGAATAGTTGACCAACGTTCTTCTAAAGGTCACACAATCTTCTCAAGAGATAGAGCCTATAGGATCTTCAATAGATACCAAAGCTCTCAAGAAGATTTAACTAGTGGGAACTAAAGGCCGAGTGATGGATGAATGGATTTTAAGTCTAAGGTCAGAAGGCTTTCATCTTTTGAGCTCAACAGTGGAACTATTGTCTAATTATGAAGTAATCCAGAGTCGGATGCAAGGACTCAAAACCTCTTTATCATAGGAGATTGAGGAGGTTGTGAAAAGTACTACCTTGTGGAGCAAAATGGAGGACTTCAGGATAGATGTCCTGGTTGAGAATAAGGTAATTTCCACAAGGGAGAAGTACATTCAAATCTTGTCTTTATTGTCTCATAAACAAGAGACAATGAAGTTAATGATTGCAGAGCTGGACTGGGAGAAGAAAGAAGGTGATGATGAGGTTGACTTTATTTTTTCTAAAGTTGGTGATCTCCCTTGCTATTTATATGATAGCTATCAAAATCTCGTCACTGCTGAAGTTGTGATGCAAGAATTCAGTTCTTTGATGGATCAATGCACATGACAAGATTTCTCTCTTGATACATTTGATAAACTGTTAGAAATTTAGGTCAGCTTCAAAGTCCTCGCATCCATGTTGAAGGATGTTAAAAAGAAACAGGTGAAGATTCAAGATGCAATGTCCTATGTCCAAATCATCACAAGTTCTACCTTGATGCCGAACGAAGTAGAAATGAAAGCTATCCTTGCTAAATTCAAAGATTTCCAGAAATCCAATGAAGAGTGGAATCAAGAATGAAGTTCTTCCTCCCAGCATCCTTTCTTCATGCAGCCGCACCAATAAATGTCAATTTTTGTGCAGCTGCATGTTTTCTTTATGTAGTAGTTGTAGTTAAATGGGACTGTGCAGTTGAATAAGTCAACTGTACCCACCTTTTTCTCAACTTCTTTTCCTATATAAGGAGGACCTTTTTGTAAATATTTTATCTTTTTCGGGCTTCGCAAAAACTCTGCTGATTTTTTTATCCCAACTAAGACTTTGGGCTTTCTGTGGTGAAAATCCTATCAAACGAATAAAGAAAATAGTTTTGTTGATTACAAACTTTGTGTTGTATCAAGAAACTTATTTATATAATTTGATGTTCCTATGTCCATTGAATCTATATTATCTTTACTTCTTTGATCTTTAAGATATTGCTACGTGGTTAGAGAGTTCTCAAATCTTGCAAAGTAGACTTTGTGCTCTTAGCATACTTGAGAAATCTACTGATAAATTATGTAACTTGTGGTAAGCTTTGTATTGCTGTAGTAATTTGTAGTTTAATGGATTAGAAATCTATACTTGAAGACTTTGAGCTTTAAGCTAAGTTTCTAGTTGTTTAATTTGTAACGATCAGTGTGAATTAGTGTTACCATAAAGGAGACTTTGTGCTGCTTAATAGTAACTCTTGGTGTAGTTTTTTAGATTAATAGTTCTTTTCTTTAAGTATCTAAAGAGGTAGAGAAATTGTAACTAGGTGAAGGGAGAATACATAAACTCTAAAAAAAGAGAGTTATATGCCCAACACCAACCCACAAATTTAATTTCTTAGTAATTAGAGGTGAAATTTCATAGAGAACCTCCCCTTGATGAGAGGAGAGATTAATTTCTTAGCATAGTGTTGTGTGAATTATATATTTTGTCATTAGTACGCTGGTGACAAAATATTCACCCAACAGTTTTTTGGCGACTTTGGTGGGGAGCGACGTGCAACCGATTTGTCTTTTGGGTTGCAGTGCACTTTCATTGTAAGTTCCATATTGTTGTTTTTCTTCAAATCATAATTTTGCTGATCAAAGTTACACTCATGGGCAACGATTAGCAGGAATTGTTGATCCTACTTTTGAAGTATTGCAGTGATTTAATTTTCCCTTTGTGACACCTCCACGGACGGTTTCTCCCTTGCAGCGGACACAAAGTTTTCCTCCATTTGCATGGCAATCTCCTGTACCAAGTGAGGCATCAATTTTGCAAGTTTCAGTTGTTTCACTTGCAAATCATTTTGTAATACCACCTTATAATCCATTAAGGATGGCCATTGCTGGCCCTTGGGGCACCGCTTTTGGTCCTTTGAACTTGACCGCACCTTTGCATGAACTTCCCAAAGGTACGTGGAAAAATTTACCCAAATTTTTTGGGGATGGTTCTTAGCACCCAGACGAACACATTGCTGCCTTCTACATCGCATGTGGAGTCCTTGGTGTTGAGCACGAAGATGTTTCAGTGAGATTATTCTTTGAGACTTTGCATGGAGCTACTGCTGATTGGTTCTATCATCTTACTAATGCTTGTATCACAAATTGGGCAACTCTCAGAACGTTGTTTGAGGTGAGATTCAAGTCTGCCGAAGATGATCATGCTTTATTGGCACAATTAACTGAGTTGAAGAAAGAGCCTCCAGAACCCATGCGTGAGTTTGTAGCAAAATTTGACAAGTTACATAATCATACTCTAGTTGCTTCAAGACCCACTGCTGGAAACTTGAAATGCTTTTTCATCAATACCCAATTGCCAGAGGTGAGTTTCCTTTTGTGGAGGAACAATCCTATAGATTTGGTTGCAACTCAACAAATGGCTATATCGGTTGAAGATGATGTTATCCTTTCTAGTAAGATAAGGAGAGATCCTAACAAGGTTAGGAGTAATCAAGCTGTCGATGCATCTCTCCCTTCAACTAGTTCTGCTGATCCTATGATACAAAAGCTAGCAAACGAGTTGTTGGTGCTTAAGAAGCAAATTTCCTCACAAGGAAATCTTATCGTGATGTTCCAAGAAGGACCTATCCAAACAATGTTTCCAATTACGCCATGCGTAACCAGAATAAATTACCTCCTGCTCTAGAGAGGCTTGCATTGGAAGCACCACCCCAAAGTTTAGCTACTGGATATTATGAAGCTGAATAGAATGATCTTCCTCCTTTTGGTGAAGAAGATGCTAATTCACATCAATAAGGTGATGCAGAGTTGTTTGGCGACTCTAATATAAGGTTTATGCAATATCAAGAAGATGATATGCCAGACACACATGATGGAGATGTCTTTGCAGTATTCACTCATTCGCAAACATAGGCAGCTTAGCCACCTGTCATTGCGAAGAGTGATGATTCTACTCAAATAAAGGACTCTCAACATTTGTCGATTTCTATTGTGAAGCGTGGGTTTCCCATACCAAATCCTGCAAAGGACAATACTATCTCAATGGACGTTGCGAAGGATAAAAATGTAAGTGATTCTTCAATTGCTATCAATTTTTCTACACCTGTCTATTCTTCTACACTTGCATCAAAGATTAGTGTGCCAAATATTTTAAATTCTCAAAATGAGAATCCAAATCCATATTTGGTGATGAATTCCTTTCAGTCATTTGATATTTTAGATCATGCAAAGAAAACCAAAATACAAATGTTTGAAGTTGAATTTTTGAGATCTAACCTAGATCAATTTGACCATTTGGTCAAATTTGTTAAAGAAAAAGATACTACCCCTAGTAATCTTCCAAAATAAAACTTGCTTCAAAACAACCTAGTAACTTCCCCTTCTCCTGCCGAGAAGATAGAACCATTTTACATCTCTTTGTTAATAAATGGTTACAAGCTTAGTAACTGTGTAATTGATTCTGGGGCATTTGATAATGTTATGCCATCAAAAGTTGCCAATGCCCTTGGTTTAACTTTGACCAAAACATTTGGAAGGTATTTCTCTATGGATAACAAACAAGTTCCTTTGATTGGTCAAATCAAGGATGCACAGTTTGCCTTTGCTTCATTCCTAGAAAAGAAAATCAAGATGACAGTACTGGTAGCCGATGTACCGGCCTCCTATGGGCTATTGTTGGGAAGAAATTTCTATAGAGATGTTGGGGGTGAGTTAAACATGGATATGACTGAGGCTCGTATCCCTGTTAGAGGAGTTGGCCAAAGGTTACTTCTAGAAAAAGAATCAAAATATACCATTGTCAAGTCTGATGATCAGCGGGCCCAGATTCTTTTTGAATCATCAGGCATGGGTAATTATTTCATGCATGCTGATGATGGTTTAAAGGTGACTCCTAAGAGTGAAGTTGACATTTCACTCAATAATTTCCCCATTGATTGTGAAAGTAGTGTTATGGAATCAGAAGGATCTTCAACTTCACAACAAGAAATTCTCAATTTTGATACCATCAGCATTGGTAGTCCAGGTGATGTTTGGACACTGGAGTTTGATGGAAGCTATTCTTCTACCAGATCAGGAGCCAGTATTGTTTTGGTTTCTCTTGAGGGTAATCTTTTCCCTTTCTCCTTCAAATTGCAGTTCGATAACACAAATAACACTGTTGAGTATGAATCCCTCCTTCTAGGAATGAATGTTGCTCAGAAGAAGGGAACCAAGAACTTGCATGCTCAAGGAGATGCTGAGTTAATAGTTTGTCAGGTCAGAAACATATATCAAACAAGGAACAAAAGGCTGCGGCATTACCGCAACCTTGTCTGGGATCTAATAGAAACATTTGATGCTTTTAATATATCTGTGGTTTCTTGTGAATTCAATGATAGGGTTGACTCATTAGCAGTATCAGCAACTTCTTTGGTTCCTCACAAAGATTTTTTAGGATCAAGTTATGTTGTTGAGTTAGTTTTCCGGCCAAGCATTCCTCACAACTCTGATCATTGGTAGGTGTTTAATGATGATCATCATGTAATAAATTTCTTGTAGACTTCTGACAATTTTGATGATCTGTACTTTGAAGGTAGTCACTGCCCTTCAATGGATGCAATTGAAAGTGTTGACGCAGAAATAGGAGAGAAATTTCTGCAATTAAAAGGAAACAAGATCCCCAAGGGTCTAGTTTCGCTAGAAAAGATTTTTGACAAGCATTATCGCTATGTTAAGAAGCAACAAAGATCAACTACATGGTCAATAGAATATGAACAAATAAACATTGGGATTGAAGACAATTAAAAAATGATCAACATTGGAAAGTGTTGTTCACATGGAGAAAGGCAAAAATTTGTTGCATTGTTGCAGCAGTATGTTGACATCTTGGCATACTCCTATGAGGACCTAAAGTCTTTTCGTCCTGAAGAGCTCCGCCATGAAATCCCATTGAAACCAGGTATTATGCCTTTCAGTCAGAAGCAAAGGCAATACAACCCAAAAATCTCCGACACTATCTTTGCTGAAGTACAAAAGATGTTGAAAGCAAGGATAATCTTCCCCATCCACCATTCTTCTTGGATAGCCAATATTGTACCTATACGTAAGAAGAATGGTGAAATTCGGATATGTGTAGATTTCCGAAACTTGAATCAAGCATCCTTGAAGTATAATTATCCTTTACCTGTCATGGACCATGTCCTATAAGCTATTACTGGAGCAGAAATGATGTCCATGTTGGATGGATTTTTAGGTTATAATCAGGTAGAAGTGTTGGAGCAAGATCAACATAAGACTGCATTCACTACACCTTGGGGTACCTTTGCATATCGCAGGATGCCTTTTGGATTAATAAATAGGGGAGCAACTTTCTAGCGTGCAATGGACTTGGCCTTTTGAAGTTTTCTTGGTAAGTTTATTGTGGTCTATTTGGATGATTTGGTAGTTTATTCTAAGGAACATCAAGATCATTTTTCTCACCTGCAACGAGTCTTAGAAAAATGCCGTCAGCATGGAATTTCCCTCAATCCCAAGAAATCTGTTTTTGGGGTCACTGAAGGTAAATTGCTTGGGCATATTGTTTCGAAGGAAGGTATAAAAATTGATGCAGAAAGGGTAAAAGCTATTCGTGACCTTTCCTTGCCAACAAGTAAGACTGTTGTTCATTCTTTCTTCGATAAAGTTAATTTCCTGCGAAGATTCATTCCAGACTTTGTTAAACAAAATTGTCATATAGTTAATATGATGAAAGGTAATTCTCTCTTCAAATGGACTCCTAAAGGAAAGAAAGCTTTCCATTAGATTAAGGAAGCCATGGCAAATGCTCCAGTCTTAGTATGCCCAGATTATACCAAAGAGCTCATTATGTATAGCTATGCGTCATATCATATTTGTTCAGCTATACTAATGTAGTGAAATAATGAAGGTGTAGAATCACCTATCGCAATCATGAGTTATCCACTGAAGGCTCATGAGTTGAAATAATCAGAAATGGAGAAGCATGCTTTTGCCATGGTGAAAGTGGTTAAACATTTCAAGTTTTATATTCTGAATTCGCATGTCATTGCTCTGGTTCCTGATGTTGTTGTCAAGTCAATTCTGACACAACGAGAGTTTGAAACTAAGAGGGGCAACTGGGTTACCAAGATTCAAGAATATGATATGGAAATCAAGCCCACTAAGTTGGTTCATGGAAAAGGTCTATGTCAGTTGATAGCTGACAACAAATCAATAGATGAAGTGCTTGAAAATGAAGGTGTTAATCAAGATCTTCCTCATGTTCTATTTGTTAGCACTACTGATGAGTGGTATTCTGACCTGGCATATCTCTTAACATATGGAGATTGTCCTGCACACCTATCAAGGAAAGAAAAGTGAACCTTAAAGCTTAAATCAGTGAATTTTGTCCTATGGGACAAAGGTTTGTACAAGAAGGGTCTAGATGGCAATTTCTTGCACTGCGTGGACAAACAACAACAAGTAAGATTACTTCAAGCTTTTCATGATCTTGTTTGTGGAGGACATTTTTCTGCCCTTGTTACTACACACAAAATCTTGCGTGCAAGGTATTACTAGCCAACATTGTTTAAAGATACATATAGTTGGGTTCGTAAGTGTGAGCAATGTCAAAAATTTGTTGGCAAGCCTAAATTAGCTGCTCTCCCACTAAAGCTAGTAATAGTTGAAGAGCCTTTCCAATAGTGGGGGTTGGACTTCATTGGACATGTCAATCTAAAATCAAGTGCAGGTCACATATATATCCTCATAGCAATGGATTACTTCACCAAGTGGGTGGAGGCAATTCCAACTAAGCAATCTACCTCGGTGGTGGTTTGTCAATTTCTGAAGGTGATCATCGTCTCAAGGTTTGGTGTTCCTCATAAGATTGTAGCTAATAATGCTTCATGTTTTTCATCTTATCAGATAATTGACTTTTGCTTTGATCATAGTATTACTCTTTCACACTCATCTGACTATTATCCGCAAGGAAATGGTTAGGCTAAGTCAAGTAACAAGAATCTGGTTACTATTATGAGGAAACTTGTTGATGAGAAACAACGAATTTGGCATAAAGCTCTTTATGATGCGCTATGGGCAGATCATATAACTTCAAAAAGAGCAATCGGTATGTCACCTTTTCAACTTTTGTATGGGTTGAATGTCGATATTTTGATCACTATAGAACTTCCAACATTAAAGCTCGCCAAGGCCATCGAAATATCAAGATTCACTAGATAAGTAGATCATGTTTCTTTCTCAGCTAGAAGAAACAAGGGCTGAAGTGGTAGATAGGATTGCTACACACCAAAGCCAAGTGAAGGCGTTGTTTGATAGGAAAACAACTTCCCGTGACTTCTCAGTTGGTGATCAAGTCTTGTTATGGGACAAGAGGAGGGAACCAAAGGGTTTGCATGGAAAGTTTGATTCTTTATGGAGAGGTCCCTTCACTATTCATGAAGTATGTGGAGAGCATAGCTACTTACTTGCATATGCAGATGGTACCCCATTCTTGCTACCACATAGCGGAGAACATTTGATGCTCTTTACTCAATAGAGCGCGATGTAAAGGAAGTTGTATTTTTTTGTAAAATATGTATAGTCTTTTCTTTTCAGTTTTTTTGTCGCCTGACTCTATAGCCCAATGGATACAGGCACTCAGAGTTCTGGATTCCACAAGCTTCAAGTGCTGTAGCTTGTTCCCTAGTTAGAGCCAGCTGTTGTCCTTAATTTTAGAATGGCCAAAATCATGAGGCAACCCTACGAAACTGGTCCATTTCGTACCTTACGATCTCTGGGAGAGCTTAATCGACTTGGTCGGTTAGTTCATTTCATTCTTTGCTTTCCATTTTTATTGTTTTCCTTGTTCCTTAAGTTTGTAGTTTTACCTGCAGTTCAGTGTAATGCCCATACCCTAGTCGGACTTGTAAAACCTGTTTGACCTTGGTTGACTTCCTATGTGGCATTCTTGAATGGTAGGTTAACCGTGATGCAATGTGTAGTTTAGATAATATAAATAATTGTGCATACTTATTATTGTGCTTTTGCATCGATTCTTGTGTAAATGTAATTGTTTCCTAACTCTTGTGAATAAATCTTGAGCTAACGCCCTCATTAAATATGTGTATGTATATGTATGCTTGTATGAATTCATGGGTGCAGGAGATTTCAGGTACAACACCGCTTAGGGCGAGGTTCATCTCCTTTGGGACTTGCAAGTTTGAGTATGCTTCCTTCATCCTTAGAATTCAGATTTGGTGGTCATTAAACTCTCATCTTGCCTTAGCCATGGTCAGGAGAGCGTCGTGTGTGGTTCGTGGGGCTTTCTTTTCATTGGGTTGCGTCTCGTGTGATTTGGTGGACTTCCTCGATTTGCGTGCCTTGTGTGGGGTAAGTGGAGTTTGTTATCCTAAATATTCAATTCAATTTAATGAGTAGATGTACGCATTAGTAATTTAGAAATTTAAATAGGTAGCTTCTTTTATATGATTAATCGTTAATTTAAGAAGAGATCGCTTTAATTATAATTGTAGCAAGCTTAAAGCATTTAAATTGAAATAATATGTTCATTATGCATTATTAGTTGACAAAATTAGAATAAATAAGACTCTTGCATTAGATTAGTCATTCATTTAAAAAGGTCGCTTTATTATGTTATAGCGAGTCAATTTAATAGATAAATTTAATAATAACGAATTTAATGAGCTATGCGTTTTAAAAAGGAAAGATTTAAGTCATTTGGGAAAATAGAAATAAATTAATCATTTTCGTATTTTGGAAGAGAAAGGGAGAAATTTATTATTTAAAGGAAATTATTCTTTTAAAAAAAAAAAGTTGATATAGTATAAAATATTGATTTTTAGAAAATTAAATTAATCAAAACGCCTTACCCTGGTCAATAGTTTCGAAATATGAAGTAGGCCTAAAATTAATATTGAGAAATTAAAATTTAAAACTCAATAAGAAATAGATGCATTTTAATTTTAATAAGGAAAACAAATAAGATGTAATAAATAATGGAAAGGAATGACTTCCATTTTGATTTTCATTTATTTTATTTTATTTTAAAAATAAATGCCTAAATTCGAAATTGAAAATTAGGTCAAAAATAGGGTTTCTCATTTTAACCTAGTTTGAAAATGTTTTTGGGGGTTCTTTTCTTTTGGTCATTTTTTTTGGAAAAGAAAAAAAAAGGAGATGAAAAAAAAATGTTGGAGAAAATGGAGTTCTCTTGCTTGGAGTTGCAGGTGGAGCTCTTCATCAAAACTCTTCCCGGAATGCGTTTGGAGGTAGGATTCGAATGCACCGTTTTTGTTCCTTTTAAAATTGTGGGTATATCTCCGAAATTTGTCTTGAAGATTTCTTGCTCCAAAACCTCCATGATTGTTGTTTAAACGTAGGATTCAGTTTTGAAAACGTGGGTAGTTCTTGGATTAAATTCTTGTTTGTTAATAGATTTTGTGGTTTTAAACTTGATGAGGAAATATTCTTCCCATAATGAAGATTTTGGAAAAATTTGGAAAAA
The DNA here is from genome assembly GCF_030272615.1 of Cryptomeria japonica. Classification (NCBI taxonomy): domain Eukaryota; kingdom Viridiplantae; phylum Streptophyta; class Pinopsida; order Cupressales; family Cupressaceae; genus Cryptomeria; species Cryptomeria japonica. The sequence goes on along the minus strand of NC_081409.1, from coordinate 562,266,205 downwards.
TGAATGGGTCTGTAAAAAAATAAAATAAAAATAAAAAATGGGAGATTTCATTATTTATATATATATATATCATCTTTTTTTTTGAAGATTTTTAATGATTAAATCCAACTGTAAGTCGGGTCATATATTAACCCAAAAAAAAAAAAATATAAAAAAAATAAAATAAAAAAATTAGGGTTTCGGGGGGGGGAGCCGAAGCTCAACCCGCCCCTCCCCCGCGGCGCTGTTGTGGCTCGTAGGGAACCCCGCGTCCACAACGTGGGCCGCAGGGAACCCCGCGTCCACACTATGGGCCGCAGGGAGACCTGCGACCACAGTGTGGCTCGCAGGGACCTGCGTCCACGCTGTGGGTCGCAGGGAACCTGCGTCCACAGTGTGGCTTCGCAGGAACCTGCGTCCACGCTGTGGGCCGCAGGGACCTGCGTGCGGGTTCCACCCACTCCCGAGATGGGAGGTGGGGCCCGTGGGCTAGGGTTTCCCCAATAAAATAAAACTTATTTCATTTTTTTTAATATATATTTTAAAATATATATATATATATATATAACATTGACAAATATAAAATGAAAGAAAATGTCATGGGGGATGAAATAAAGAAGTTGTAATAAGTTCATAGAAAAATCTATTTTTTTTATTTATATAAATTTAGATTTTAGTGCCAAATATATATATATATATATCAAATAATGGAGATTGCATATTCTGTTTTTATTTGTAGATTAATTAAAATTTATTAATCTTGGATTTATTAAATGGGTATTAACAAACGTTTAAATTTGGAACTTCTTTTAATAGGAAGGGTAATCCTTGGAGAAGAGCTCAAATATTGTCTGTAATTGAAGACCTTTGAAATAAAACACCAGTGCTAATGTTATGAAATATATTTTAATAAGACGTTGTTTTTTTTAAATAAGCATGGTCTCTTGATTTGAATGATTAAGATCTCCCGAGAATTTTAGAAATGAAAACTAGAGTATAGGAGAGTATGAAATTTGAATCTAAATTATCTTCGTATATTTTGTTGTTACTTCATCGATATACTAGTAAAATTAATGGAAGTTGGACAATGTATTGAGTTGGAAAGTTATAAGTTTAAGATTTGTATTTTCTTGTTAAAGTGATGGCAAAACCTTGATGTAATTGTTTGGACCCTGTCGTGTTGTCACTGGGACACCTGTTAAGTCTTAGGTCTCTAAATAGGGTACTGTTGGGCAATTGACCTTGTACTTCCTTGTAGCATGCACTATTGATTCTGCCTCTACGTGGAAGTCAATTAGGACTTGGGGATCAAAGTGGTCATTTGTAAATTGGTTGTATCTGCCTAAGTGGCAAAGATGTAAAAGACATGTAATTTATGTATTCCTAACGGTATTAATTGCCAAAGGGGTCTTGCAGTTGAGCAGACCCGGAGATGTAGCCCTTTAGGGGTGAACTCCGAGATCATATCTGTGTTATGTGATGTTTTAGCTTCCTATGTTTCATGCTTTAAATTATCATGGATGGTTGTTATCTTGTATAAGTGTATGATGGAAAAACTAACGAATTTAATTCTAAGTGCATAAAATTATTCATCTTGACAAATGTAGTAATTAGGTTCTTGAAAGATTGTAAATGAGATTATGGAAAAGTATTTTGAAAATGTGAATTAAAAGTAGTACTAGTGAATAGAATCTTGCTGGGTTACATCCTTGGATTAACTTGTTATTAACCATGTAAATTGATCGAATGTGAATGGGAATACAAAGTTTGAATTAATGTTTTAAAATTCTAAGTTGAAATTTAAAGGATGAACCTCATATAGATATTTACTTTTATCTTCTTAAATGAGCAACGCCATGTTAATTATGTTCCACTACATTGGATGAATTTGTTTAGTTATTTCACGTTTTAATCTTAACAATAATCCTTACCAAAATTAACTTGGAAATTGAGTTAACTCAACTATTTATCCATAATTGTAACCTTAATAAAAGGATCTCTTATGATTACTAAGAATGAAACTAAAAAGGGGAAATATTTGTATAGTGATGTATCCTAATCATAGCCAAAGGTATCTCTTCATATTAACTTTATGCGATTAAAAAAGAGTGACATGCAATAAGATAATTATATTTTAATCCTAATGGAAGAACGTCACTACGAACTTATATTTTAATCCTGTAATGATGAATACCATCTTGCTAACTATATTCTAATTTAAAAGGATGAACTCATGTGGTCCTAATACAATCTCACCTTAATGAATTTAGCCATCTATTAGCATTATTAAAACTTCAATGAATTCTATGGCTACTCACATTTTATTCTCCATAAAAGAACTACAACTCATTAGTTGGCTATGCATGAAATCAAATGAAGGGACCTCACTCTATTAATGGAAGTTTAATTCCCTAATGAACGAATCTCATCTTATTAGCCGTACTTTTAATATTTAAGAAAGATATCAAATGTGGGTGGTCATCTTAAAACCAATGAATGAACTTTGTTATATTAAACGCTTGAACCTATTGGGAGGCCTCCTAGTGAAATTATGAATTAAAGTGCATTGAGAAAATAACCTCTCGATGGCCTCCTAACCACCCAAAGTAAATGAACGCTTCCTAAAATTCTAAGATGTCATATCATTGAACATATATATAATCATGTCTTATGCATTATCCCACAATTAGGACATCCGGATTTATGTATCATTTGATGCAAGTTGAGTTAGGTGTAAGGTTATGTAATCGCGTTGGGAAACCTCTTAGGATCATTTAGCCTTCCGCTGTGTTATCTAAGTTTCAGATAACTCCAAATTATCTTGATGTTGTAACTTTTCGTTAACGCTCTTAATTATTATTTAAAAAAAAAAAAATATTTACACTCTAATTGAGTGTTTTTAACTCAAACCCTTAGGGGTTTCCTGGCGGGGCATTACATTCAGACTTTAAAGTCCGAACTACAGGGTTCTTTGCTGCCAAATACATTTCAGACTTTAAAGTTCGGTATGTATTTGGATGTTTTCTTGACCGCAGTTCGGACTTTAAAGTTTGAACTACATGTGGTCTAAGTCTGCAGTTTGGAATTTAAAGTCCAAACTGCATGTTGTTTAGCATGTAGTTTGGACTTTAAAGTCCAAACTGCATTGTTTTATTCATGGCTTGCATGTTGTATTTTAAAGTCCGACGTGCAAGTGTTCCTAGCTTGCATGTCGGAATTTAAAGCCCGACATACAACTGCATGTTGTTTTAATGCCGCATTAATTTCTATTAGGGTTTGTTAAAAAAAAAGCTTTTTAAAGTTAATTTTTGCATTTTGGGTTTTTATTGTGGTTTGTCTTCTTCTCCGCGCGCCCTCCTCTGGTTTTACTTGTCGGGATTCAGATTTTCCTCACTCCATTGTCGGATCTTTTTCCATCATCAGCGAAGCGGAAGAGGTAGGGTTTTTGTTTTTCTTTTCGGGTTTTTTCATTCTTGTTTGTTTTCTTTTTCTTTTTGTTTGTCTTTTTTGGTTTTCTCTCCGGAGGGCAATTGGATTTTAAAGTTCAATTATTTCCCTTGTTCCGGAGGACAATCAGACTTCAAAACCCAATTTCCCTTCGGAGCCCCCCCTTCTAAAGCTGCATACCAGACTTTAAAGTCTGGTGTGCAGTTGAAGATTAATCCCTCCGCATATCGGATTTTAAAGTCCGATATGCGGGATCTTAACCTTCGCATATCAGACTTTAAAATCCAATATGTGGAGGGAAGTAGGTTGGCATGTCAGGTTTTAAAACCTGATATGTTGACCAGTTGTCTTTTCCCTTTGTAAGCACATTGGAATTTAAAGTCCGATGTGCCTTTAATATTTTCTAGATGACACATTGGACTTTAAAGTCCGATGTGCTTGTTAATGTTTTTTCCCCAACACATCGGACTTTAAAGTCTGATGTGTTAATGTTTTCCCTAGATTGACACATCAAAATTTAAAGTCTGATGTGTTGATAACCCTTTCACAAGATTGCACATCAGACTTTAAAGTCTGATGTGCAGATCAAGGTGTTTTTATTTGCACTTCAGACTTTAAAGTCCGATGTGCAATTTTTGTTTTCAAAAGAGCAGGTCGGACTTTTTTCCCCGACTTGCTGTTTTTGGCAGTTTTACTCCTAAGCCTGTTTTAAGTCCCACTTTTCAATCCATTTGAGAAAAATTGATTTGGATAATGATGAATAGCTAATCATCAATGTTGAATGCATTCATTGTGCATGAATGTCAAAACTCTCTCACAACAAACCTGAGTCTTCCTCAGGACAAGCTTCTCCAAGTAAAGCATCATCACAAAAGATGAAATACAAGTACGACAGGTACTTGAACCTGTACTCAGAGAGTTCAGTGGATAGAGACATTGAAATTGAGCATGTTGATATGCAAGAATTTGTTGATCAGGTTCAAAGGGCTCCTTCATGTCTAACAAGTTTAATCAAATTTGAGCTCCATAAGTATGCACCTTTCCCAATTGCGGCTCATGATCCTGAATTTGTACTCGTAGTAGCTGATCACTTTGATCCAAGCACAAGGCAAGTGAAAGATGAAGATCAGAATGTCATCATGACTCTAGATAGTGTATTCTTCAATAGTGTCTTTAAAGGTTCATCAGTTGAAGAACTAGCTGATATTTATCAAGAGAGTGCTCAAGAGTACTACGAGAAACATGAGGATAAATGCAAAAAGGTGATCAATACTGTTTATCTCTCTACTGCAAGAACTTCCCTCACCTCATGATGGCCTAATTCATTCCATAGGAGTGATTTTAATGAGGAATATAATGACATGGTCACCATGTTATCTAGAGTGAGAGGATTAAAAGACTCATTATTTTCAAAGCTGGATGTCTTATTACATAAATATAATCAGAAAGGGGGCCACAAGAATTAATTGGGGAGAACAAATCAGTGATGCGCTTTGTGCTCAATTGAAGGAGGTCAAGGTAACATTGAAGTTTTACATGACCTCATACCTGGTTTATGCAACTGCTTCAATGAGGCAATATCCAGGCTTGTCTACCAAGGGTGACAGAAGAGTGGTGCCCATTTGGGAGTACTATGACCAGTTGACAATCAAGAATCAAGGTAATCATTACAGAAGGGTTAATGATGCCTTCTTTGTAGTATGGAAGTACACTTTTGATAAAGGCCTACAGAAGAGAAGAATATCAGAGGCCACTTACAACAGGGTGTCTCATTTTTGGTGTGTATTTCTATAGTTTCCCACATTCACCTATATCCAAATTGGATGTTTCTCAGGTGAGCCTTTCATTCTTTCAAGGTTCTCTTCAGACAAAATCGTCCTTATGGAGTTATGCAGAGAACTGATTAGTGTGCATGAGAAACAATCACAAACACATAAGACTGGGCTGACATTCCCAGAGTCAATTGGTAGGTATTCAGTGCTCACCAACCCCAAGGGCAAAAATATGAAGGAGGAAATGTAGTGGAATACCATGAGAAGATTCAAGGCCCAAACCAATTTTGATTTTTGGGGTATAAAGAACAAACTCAAAAGAACTTATACTCATGTTTATAGGTTTGAGAATGTTTGGGTAGATTGTCAGAATGAGGAGGATATAAGAAGGATAGATTTCAGCCGCCTTACTCTGGAACAAATTGAAAATTTGGATCTAGCTAAGATCCCAATGACCATGGAAGACACAGATGACATAGTGGACCTTGTTTATTACAAGAAGAAGATTGCTGACTCCCCAGTTCCACTTGTGCAATGGTCAAAGAGAGAAAGAAAATCTATTACACAAAGGATTTCTCCTATTATAGCGAACACCAATGCTTGGTTGCTAAAATAGAACCTTAGGATGAAGCAACTTCCCACCAGTTCAGGAGATGATGACAACAGTGATGGCCCATTGGGCAAGACAACAGCGACTAAAACAAGAACAAAGAGCAGGGTAGAATCACAAGCACTATCCTTAGCTCCTGTGATACAATCGAAAGGTAAAGGACCCAAAATCAAATTTATAGTTAAAGGGTCAAAGAAGGGTGAATCATCATCTGCATCATAGGAAGCAGTGGTGAAGGAGCCAGAACAACCGCCTGCCAGTGAAGTTGGAAAAGGAAAGGAGGTTGAAGAAGGTGAAATTCCTCAACAAGAGGAAGTACAGGTAGAGGAACTATCACATCCAGCTGAAGTTGATGCCCCGATTACCTCACAGGTAATCGTCCATTCTATTGACTCTGACTTTGACTTTGACCAAGAAGATGAATATTTTCAAGAAGATGGAGATCTAAGTATGGGTATGACGCAATTAGAGACCGTTGGTTAGTTTTTTACAATAACCAACTTCTCTAATTTAGATGATATCCCTTCATCTAGTTTTGAATCCACCATGATGGATTTTAATGAGACCTTACAAGATGCACTTACAGAATAGGTCTCAATAGATTTACCTGTCACTACTACCACCACCACGACAATTCCTCCATTGGTAAGTGCTGAAGTTACGTTCACAACACCCTCTACTCTTCCATCTGTAACTGAAGAGGTAGCAAAAAAAAATGTTCCACTAGATGCCTCAATATCAACACCATCAGTAACACTTACAGTTGCCCCAAGTTCCAGTCTCCCTGCTTCCAAAGCTTCAACTCCAAGTTAGCAAGGAGCTACTACTCCATTAGCTAATCCAGAACTACCCCCCTGGATGGAATTAGTGGCCCCTAAGAGGAAAAATTATGTGATATCCCCAAATGAGTTTGACTTTGAACTTTTAGTTCCCCCGAAGCCTAAGGGAACAAAAAAGTCAAAGACAGTATCTCGGGTGGTGATAGACACAACTTCAAAGAGAAAATACGCTGAAGTTATGGTGCCATCATTAGACAAGGACAAAGACAACATACAATCTGAAGACTATACCATGCAGGTTGTAGAGCTTGGGGTGGAGACACATGAGAGTGTGAAATTAGATTCTCAGACAACCCTTAATTCTTTATTGAGAAGATTGGATCAAGAGAGTGATGAGAAAAATATCTTGAATCAGAAGTGTGAACAGCTGACCAACGTTCTTCTAAAGGTCACACAATCTTCTCAAGAGATAGAGCCTATAGGATCTTCAATAGATACCAAAGCTCTCAAGAAGATTGAATAGGAGGGAGCTAAAGGCCAAGTGATGGATGAATGGATTTCAAGGCTAAGGTCAGAAGGCTCTCATCTTTTGAGCTCAACAGTGGAACTATTGCCCGATTATGAAGTAATCTAGAGTCAGATGCAAGGACTGAAAACCTCTTTATCACAAGAGATTGAGGAGGTTGTGAAAAGTACTACCTTGTGGAGCAAAATGGAGGACTTCAGGATAGATGTCCTGGTTGAGAATAAGGTAATTTCCACGAGGGAGAAGTACATTCAAATCTTGTCTTTATTGTCTCCTAAACAAGAGACAATGAAGTTAATGATTGTAGAGCTGGACTTGGAGAATAAAGAAGGTGATGACGAGATTGAGCTTATTTTTTATAAAGTTGGTGATCTCCCTTGCTATTTATATGATAGCGATCAAAATCTCGTCACTTCTGAAGTTGTCACCCAAGAATTCCTTTCTTTGATGGATCAATACACATGACAAGATTTCTCTCTTGATACATTTGATAAACTGTTAGAAATTTAGGTCAGCTTTGAAGTCCTCGCATCCATGTTGAAGGATGTTAAAAAGAAATAGGTGAAGATTCAAGATGCAATGTCCCGCATCCAAATCATCACAAGTTCTACCTTGATGCCAAACGAAGCAGAAATGAAAGCCATCCTTGCTAAATTCGAGGATTTCCAGAAATCCAATAAAGAGGGGAATCAAGAATGAAGTTCCCCCTCCCGACATCCTTTCTTCATGCAGCCACACTGATAAATTTCAATTTTTGTGCAGCCGCACGTTTTCTTTATGTAGTAGTTGTAGTAAAATGGGACTGTGCAGTTGAATAAGTCAACTGTACCCACCTTTTTCTCAACTTCTTTTCCTATATAAGGAGGACCTTTTTGTAAATATTTTATCTTTTTCAGGCTTAGCAAAAACTCTTCTGAATTTTTTATCCCAACTAAGACTTTGGGCTTTTTGTGGTGAAAATCCTATCAAATGAATAAAGAAAATAGTTTTGTTGATTACAAACTTTGTGTTGTATCAAGAAACTTATTTATATAATTTGATGTTCCTATGTCCATTGAATCTATATTATCTTTACTTCTTTGGTCTTTAAGATATTGCTACGTGGTTAGAGAGCTCTCAAATCTTGCAAAGTAGACTTTGTGCTCCTAGCATACTTGAGAAATCTACTAAAAAATTAAGTAACTTGTGGTAAGCTTTGTATTGTTGCGATTATTTGTAGTTTAATGGATTAGAAATCTATACTTGAAGACTTTGAGCTTTAAGCTAAGTTTCTAATTGTTTAATTTGTAACGATCAGTGTGAATTAGTATTACCATAAAGGAGAATTTGTGCTACTTAATAGTAACTCTTGGTGTAGTTTGTTAGATTAATAGTTCTTTTCTTTAAGTATTTGAAGAGGTAGAGAAATTGTAACTAGGTGAATGGAGAATACATAAACTCTGAAAAAAGAGAGTTATATGCCCAACACCAACCCACAAATTTAATTTCTTATTAATTAGAGGAGAAATTTCATAGGGAACCTCCCCTTGATGAGAGGATAGAATAATTTATTAGCATAGCATTGTGTGAATTATATATTTTTTCATTAGTACGCTGGTGACAAAATATTCACACAACACCTAGTTTGGAATTTATTTCGATAAAGATAGGAAGGTCCATGTTCTGTGAATTATTAACACATATCCTCGCATAAACCAATCTCTTTTGTGCTGCTATCATAGAGTCTTTAGCCACAAGCTCCCTGAAGGAATTAGCAGTGCTTGAGAACACATCCTCCAACCAAAATTCAAGTGGCAAACTAGGCAATCATACCTAGACCGGAGCAGATTCAAAAATGGAATCATTGAGCCCCATTTTTGGAGACCATTTTCTTAAGGATAAAGAAGATTTCCCAAGCATCCAGGGTCCTCCACTCAAAGCCATTTCCAAATATTCACCACAAGAGAAGGAAAAGAAAAAGAAACCCCTTTACAGGGCTGAGACATCAACATGTCCTTTCAACCTCCATTTTCTCTTTACAAAAGACCTAACAACTTTAATATTATGTCTGGGTCTAACAAATTTCCCCACTAAAGAAAAAGCCATTAGAGAAATATTGTGGTCTATGACCACATCTAGTATTGCAATAGCTAATCTGCCTACTTTTCTATCAAAAATAACTTCCACAGAGAGAAAGGTTGATTTACCAGTTGGCTTGTTTGCAAATAAACTATTCCAGGGTTTGAAAACCTTGACTTCAATCGTCTTTTCCAACTCAGCGTTCAAGTTCTCAGGACTCATCTTTGAAGAATCTTCAGTATTTTTAAAGTCAGGAGGAGGGTCCTGATGCTATGGGTCCCCATCCTTTCAACCATCCTCATCATCTACCATAGATCCTAAAGAGACAAGTTATCCTTGAGCTGTAGAGGCAGAGGAACCAGCCACGCTGTTCCCTCCATTCGTAGAATTCAAATTTCCCTCTAGCTGCGCTATTCCCTCCATATTTTGCTTCTCTAGTGCCTAAGTGTTCAATGGACTAATAAAAAAATATATGAGAGATTCTGGGGCTGCTGCAAACATGATGCCATATGGGGTCATGAAGGAGCTGGGATTGTCAGTAAGTACTTTGTATGGGAAGTGCTATGCTATGGATAAAAAAGAAGTACCTGTTGTGGGTACAATGAAATATGTAGAGGTGAAAATAGCAACATTCCCTGAGGCCACCTATAAGATGGATGCCATAGTAACTAACACCAAGCCCCATTATGGAATGCTTTTATCTAGACAATGGGTTGCAGCAGTTGGAGGGAATTTCCAACTAGACCTCTCATATGCAACCATCCCAGTGAATGGGAATCGGGTGAAATTATATAGAGAACCATGTGTCCCAAGGGTCATTGAGAAAATAGATCCTAACATGCTTAATTGCATGATTGATGTGGACCTTGACAACTTTAGAATTGAACCAATTCAGCCTTAGCTAAAAAATACAGACCCCATTGTTAATGAATTGGAATGTCAACAGGAAGGCCTATGACATATGTACTTTGATGAAGCTTGTTCCAAAGAAGGATTTGGACAGGAGTACTTTTTGTTTCCTCATCAGGTATTACTTTTAAATACTCCTTTCTATTGGATTTTCAGTGCACAAACAATACAGCTGAGTATGAGGCCTTATTATTGGGGTTAAAAATTGCTAAGAAACATGGGATTCAATTGTTGAGAGTTTTTGGAGATTTAGAACTTGTGGTATCTCAAATAAGATTAAAATATGCATCTAAGAATGACAGGTTAAAGAGGTATAAACATGCTGTTTGGGATGTGATTGAGTACTTTGATGTATTTTCAATTGATTAGATTGAAAGGTCAAAAAATATTATGTCAGACTTATTAGCTAATGTTGCACTGAAAAATGATGATGTAACATTAACTGGAGTATCAATAGTTGAGATCAAAGCTAGACCTGCTATTCTAGACAATGTGTATAACTAGTAGGTGTTCAAAAATGATGATGATATACTGAGGTTTGTACAATGCATTGATGACTATGAAGGTCTGAAAATTGACTATAATGGATTGGTAGAAGTAGTAGATGAGAAAGAAACAGTTTTTAGAAATGACATAGTTCAACTAGAAACTAATGAGATACCCAGAGGACTAGTGGAACTAGAGGGTATGTGTTAGGGGTCCCACAGATACTGAGAGCGGGGGGGGGTGAATCAGTATCTAACCGGTAATAAGAATTTCTTAAGTTAAAACATGCAGAACATAATATAACAGTGTACCGGTATGCAAGAAATAATGCAATAAACAAAATCAAGAATATCCACATGAAAAGTACACCATAACATAAGATGTTTAACGAGGAAACTCGGTGTGGGAAAAACCTTAGTGGGATTTGTGACCCACAATATTCACTCACTGGCCAATAAGAGAATATTACTTACAATAGAGGCCTGCACATGGAGGAAGGTCAACTGCCTAGAGCTCACTGCTCAATGGGAAGTCACATTGACTTACAATAAGGATTATACTAATCCAATGACTTGTACTTCTTTACAATAGCATCTTCAATGCCAGATTCAGTACCGGTTCTTGCTCTGTTCTTTACATATACCCTTGACCTATATTTTGTACATTAGGTTTGCCTAATATTTTCCTTTATGCTTTTTTCATCACTACTACAAATGTCTACAATGATTTCCTTTATATATAAGAGTCATTTTACAATTTGCCAAGTCAGCTTACAATAATAAACAAACTATTACATAACAAAAATCCTATCGGCCTCTGTGCTGGTATACTTTCTTTCTTCTGTGCCGGTGCACTATCTTGCCGGTGCCATAGGATTGCAAGGTTGCCATCAATGACAAAACCTTCAATCACATACAATGTCTCATTGGAGTATGCATATGCCAACAATCTCCCCCTTTGGCATTGATGGCAACACTCATGAGAAATTTCAAAAAGTATCAAAAATGTGTAGTCCAAAAAATATTACCAAAAATGTTTACCAAAAATGTGAGAGCTCCCCCTGAGCATATGATTCCTATGTTTTGAATTTTCTCATTCCACTACTCCCCCTTTGGCATCAATGACAAAGGTTGTCAAGATGTCAGTAGAGTTTGTAGGTTTAGCTATCCATAAACTCAACCTTGTAGCTGGGTGGTTATAATCTGAAAAAGATCTCCCAAAATTAAGTTTATACTATCCATAAACTTCTTACTATCCTTTATTGCTATCTCAGTTCTCTTCACTATACTGGTGAGATGCTGCAAATGCTCTGCCAGTGTTTTGCTTCCCTGTGTTAATGCCTCAGAAATTTCCTTCCACAGAGATGCTAAATAGTCCAATCTTGGACTTAGTTTAGATCTCAAATGTTTTACCTTATTTATTGTCCTTTATTTCTCCCTTTCCAATTTGAGTAGTTCTTCCTCAAAATTTGCTATCTTCTCTTCAAAAACTAATAGTGTATCAGGTGAGTTGACAAAGTTGTCTGCAAGTTTATTTATCTCATCCCGTGCCTTGCTTATTTTCTTGTCAATATCTATAGTCAAAAACTTTATACAGATTTTTGTATTCTTTCAACAAATTACATAGTTTCAGTAGTAGTGTGTCAAAATCTCTATTACACTTCTTTAATTCCTCATCAAAGAATTTCTTCTTTTCAATTTCTACCTTATCCTTCACTGATTCTTCCTTTATTTTCTCAATATTTTCTGAGATATATTTACACAATGTATCCAATTGTCCTAAAGAATCTTTATTATCTATATTACAGTTGGGAGCTATTACCTTCAAAATTGGTATGGAATCATCAATTGCTTTATACGTCTGTGAGCTGCAGTCAGTTATTTTCTTGATAGAATCAAGTAATACCTTAGTCACATTTGTTGACTTGAATGTTGATGATGATCCAACAATTTGAGTACCGATGGTAGTAACCATGCTTTTATTGACCTCTGGTAGGTCAGTTTGTGTCTACATTTCTTTAAGCATTGGTTTTCCTACTTCACTGGTTACCGGTGGCACTGTTTCCTTATGTACCTATTCCGGTTGATGTTGTTCCGGAGCCTTTAGCTCTGTTGGGTTCTTTGTATGTTGTGTTGTCTCTGTCTGTGACTTAGTTTCTACCTTTTTCTTTGTATCTTATGCCGGTTTCTCTGTTTCCCCTGCTACCGGAGGCTCATTAGCCATATCTGACTTTTTCAATTGTATCTTTATCTACTACTATGTTGATCTTCTGAGTATCAACATCCACAGTATATAGGACTTCAGAATTAGGATTGTTATCCTCTACATCCATACTTTCTGCTGCCGGTTGATCTTTAGTAGTTGTTTTTTTCACTGGTGGAGTACTTAAAGAAGGTGGGAGTAAGTTGTCTTTAACTTTGATGCTTGGTGGTCCACCAACTTTACCTTTCCCCTTGTCTCTATCTTTTTGATATACCTTTATAGGTTTAGGGTTCTTGTACTCTTCTTGTTTTTCTTTATCAACCAGGAATATATCCCATCCATCTTCTGTTTCCTCTATCACTTCATTAACTCTTCCTACCATTAGTGAAATATGCCGGTGTGTAGTAGAGAATATTGACCGGTTTGCTTGAGCAATCAAATCATAAATTTCTTTAGGAGAGTTTACCAGACATACAACAAGTAGCTTCTCAATTTTTATTTTCTTATCTAATTCTATCACTGCTTGCCTTCTGGCCTCAAGTCTTTTGAATAAATCATCAGGAATTTCATTTGCTACTTCCATCAAGAATTTCTTGTACATGTCCATATGCAATATAACACTGTTTTCAACTTGCTCTTTCTCATCAGCTGTTAGAGTGTCATAAATTTTCTCTATGTTCTTCAGTTTTCCTTCCTTTGTGATTTTATTTAACAGTACATCAAGAGGGGCCAAGTCTCTATTTGTCCTTTTCTTCTTCTTAGGTGTGAGTTTCTTCTTTGGTGTGGCCTTTCTAACCAGAGATCTCATTGCTTGTTGCTTTTGCCTTGTTCTTCTAGGTGAAGGAGTGCTTGCCGATGAGGGATCTCTTTTTTTTACAACTCTTTTAAAAGTTGCTAGCATGTCACCTTCCGAAGAGGTACCTACCGGTGATAGATGAGTTTTAGGTTGTGGAGCTGCCAACTCATCCTCTGTTATGCAGGTTTTCTTCAATACATCTTCCTTAATGGCTTTTGCTTGTCTGGACCCTTTCCTTACAAATGCCTTAACCTTCTTTACTCTTTTCTTTGATTGTATTTGGCTTTCTATAGTCTCAACACGACCAAATACTTCTTCCTTAGGTTCATTAGGGGCTTCCAAAAGTGCTTTAGCATATGTTTCAACTATGTGATCATCTGTTTCATAGCCCATCTCGGTTACCCAAATTGTCCTTGGGATGACCGCTTCCATCCAGATTTCATCTTTCTTAATAACAAAGCATATATCATATTTGTATTTGTCTACTATTTTCTGAGATAATCTTACTCTTTTCTTCATTTTCATCTTTAGTGTTTGAAAGAAGTCATTAATATTGTTCTCCTTGTTCTCACCCATGTTATTGAATAGTTTAGTCAATTGTTTTCCTACCGGTATGTCATATCCAAGTTCTTTATAACCTATACCGGGAACCTATTTTGTTATGTGTAGCATTAGGCATACTAACAGATTTCCAAATCTGAAGTTCCTTTCTTGTCCTTCTTGATTTTTCCAAGGTTGTCAATTAGTTCATCCTTTAACCATTCACATATGTCAATTTTTGCATTGTCTGTTACCATATCATAAGTACTCTTAATGCATAAACTTGAAACTGAATTAAGTCTATTGGCATGAGTGGCTTTATAACCTAATATCATACTGATGAATCTCACATTGATATCTTTTACATCATTAACCCTTAGAAACCTCTTGTCAAATGTTGCACTAGTTAGTTTTGTAATTAGGTCATTGGGAACCTTCTTGGTTTTATCTGGTCTCTTATCGGTGGTCGGTAACCCTGTGACAGCTTTCACAGCTTCCTTGGTGATCTTATGGATTGCATCTAACCAGAAAAATTCTCCATGTACTCTACTTAAGACTATCCTAATCACATCCTTAGGAAATTCAGGAATGCTAAGGATTTCTGTAAATCCTAGGGTTTCAATGATCTTGTGTTCATCTTTAACATTGCCGTTGTTATCACATATCATGGTTTTATACATGGTTTTGATTTCCTCATCTCCTAACTCTTCAATGTTGCAGTGGATGTACATTCTGGGGTCTTCAGCATATACAACTCCCTTAGGAATTTGAGAAAATGCACCTAAGGTATCATCCTTCTTGGCTATCTCAGGAACTAATTGAAATACGGGCCTAGGTCTTTTTATTACTTCAACAACTATAGGGTTTGCTATGTATTCAATTGCAGAGGTGGATGCCATGATTAAATACCTTTTATTGTCTTGGATGGATGATTGCTTGGAGTGTGCTTGCTTCTTGCTCGAAATGCCTTAGCTTGGAATCTTCACGCTCTCTAAAAATTTGAAATCACGGTGAAATGAAATGGAGCCAAAACCTTAACTTTATAGTGTCTTTTCACCATCTACCACATTAATTGCATGCCGATTAAGTATTCACTTAACATTGTTTGCCGGTAATAAGTAATTCTCAACTTCTTATATCTAACCGAGGGAATAATTAGCACATGTGTCATTAGATTGCCAAACCCTCGAGGAAATTTTCTTCAATTAGATGAAGAGCTTCCTATTGGTGGAGCACTGCTCTGTCCTTCTGGTGAAGTATCACTTTGTCCTACTGGTGAAGCATTGGTTGGTTCAACCGGTGGAGAAGTATTCCCAATATTTAGATCAACTTTTCTAATCCATTGTTTTGATAATTCTTGCTTAACCTCTTCAACTTTTTCTTTACCTTTGAAGGTAGCACTTTTGTTGTCTATTGGTGTTCCTTTACCTCTAAAAAATTTAGCAATATGCCCAATCTTGTTACATGCATAACAAGTTACATTATTCTTCTGAATAGCTTTCCCATAACCTATGCCGGTTTGTGTTCTGCATTGATTCGATAAATGTCCAAATCTTCCACAAACATAACATCTCACATTCATTCTGCAGTTTTCAGAGTTGTGACCAACTTTGTTGCATTTTGAACATTGACTGGTGGGTATGTTGATATTTAGATAATTCCTAGATCTACATTCATTTGCTCTATGACCATACTTATTACAGTTAAAGCATTTTCCATTGAATTTATAAGCATTAGGTTGTCTTATCGGTTTGCTGTGATCTTGAGTATTTGCAGTACTAGAGCTTTCACCAACTTCAAAGCCAATTCCAAAAGTGTCACCTTTAGGTTTTTGATTCTTTAGCAAGGTGCCAAGTTCCTCTGAGCTTTTCTGGAATTTTTCTTTGTGTTGATTTGCAGTTTCCAGTTTTCTTTCCAAGATTTCTTTTTGTCTCATCAGTTCATTTGAGTCATTCTGAGTATGCATCAGATCTGTCTTCAACATGTCATTTTCATAGCTAAGTCTTGTATTCTCATTTGCTGCATCACTTAGTCTTCTGGTCAATTCTTCTTCATTCTTTTTCCTATCCTCAATCTCTTTGCAAAATCTCATAGTCATATCCTGCATTTCATTTTTTGTTTTCATGATCTCTTGTTTCAACTTGCTTATCATATCATTAAGTGATTCCTTTTCATCATTCTCATTTTGCAGTTTTTCACAAAGTTTTCTTCTCTTATTTCTTGCAACAGTAAAATTTTCTTGAAGTGCCTGAATGATATCCTGAGCTGCCCTTAAATCATCTTCTAATTTGATATTTTTCAATTTCTCTGCATCATAGTTTGTAAGAGCTCCTTCAAGTTGCTTCATCAGATTTTCCATCTTTACCGGTGTCAAGATCTTCCTCAAGCTATTAGGATTCTGAAAATAAAGGACTAGGCTCTGATACCAATTGTTAGGGGTCCCACAGATACTGAGAGGGGGGGGGGGTGAATCAGTATCTAACCGGTAATAAGAATTTCTTAAGTTAAAACATGTAGAACATAATATAATAGTGTACCAGTATGCAAGAAATAATGCAATAAATAGAATCAAGAATATCCACATGAAAAGTACACCATAACACAAGATGTTTAACAAGGAAACCTGGTGTGGGAAAAACCTCAGTGGGATTTGTGACCCACAATATTCACTCACTGGCCAATAAGAGAATATTATTTACAATAGGGGCCTACACATGCAGGAAGGCCAACTGCCTAGAGCTCACTGCTCAATGGGAAGTCACACTGACTTACAATAAGGATTATACTAATCCAATGACTTGTACTGCTTTACAATAGCATCTTCAATGCTAGATTTAGAATTGGTTCCTACTCTATTCTTTATATATACCCTTGACCTATATTTTGCACATTAGGTTTGCCTAATATTTTCCTTTATGCTTTTTTCATCACTACTACGAATGTCTACAATGATCTCCTTTATATATAAGAGTCATTTTACAATTTTCCAAGTTGGCTTACAATAATAAACAAAATATTACATAACAAAAATCCTATCGGCCTCTGTGCCGGTGCCGGTGTAGAGTGTTCTGCTGATGCTAGTGCACTATCTTTTCGGTGTAATGCTTTGCCAGTATAATTTCTTGCCGGTGCCATAGGATTGCAAGGTTGCCATCAATAACAAAACGTTCAATCACATACAATGTTTCTTTGGAGTGTGCATATGCCAACAGTATGTTCAGCTATAGTGACAGTCATTTACACTAGAAGTCATCTACTAAGTTGGAAGAACTGGAAGAGGTAAAATTAGGGACAAAATCATCCCCTAAGTTGGTGTATATTGGGAAAAATTTGCCTTCCTATATCAAGGCCAACCTCATTAATCTGCTAAAAATATATAAACATGTTTTTACTTGGTCTTATAAGGACTCAAAGGTGTATAGACAAGATTTATTTCAGCATGAAATACCTCTGCATCCTGATGCTAAGCATTTCAGAAAAAAACAAAGACCTATCAACCCCCTCCTAAAACCCAAAATGCAACAAGAACTGATAAGCTAAGAGAAGGGGGAATTATTAAACCTATAAGGCATTCATCATGGCTATCCAATCTGGTTCCTGCGAGGAAAAAGAATGGGGACATAAGGCTTGTTGTAGATTTTAGGAATTTGAATGTTGCTTCTCTTAAGGACAACTACTCATTGACAAATATGGAAGCCATGCTACAAAGGGTAATTGGATGCAACCTATTATCAATGATGGATGATTTCTCAGGTTATAATCAGGTATTAGTAATAGAGTCTGAGCAGTTGAAGACTACTTTTTCTACCCCTTGGGGAACTTATGTTTATGTGAGAACGCCATTTGGTTTGAAGAATGCTGGGGCAACTTTTTAGAGGGCTATGGATGTAGCCTTGAAATAATTTATTAACATCATAATGGTTGTCTACTAGGATGATCTTACATGTTTTTCAAAGAAGGCAGATGATCACTGTGGTCATCTGGAAAAAGTATTTTGCAAGGCCTTAGAATTTGGTGTGTCTCTAAATCCCAAAAAATGCCATTTTGCTATAGTTGAAGGAAAGCTACTAGGACATATTGTTTCCAAGGAAGGAGTCAGGATTGACCCTGAGAGAATTGAGGCTATTAACAATGTGCCTCAACCAAAGAATGTTAAAGGAATTTAGTCCTTCTTGGGTAAGGTGAATTTTGTTAGAAGGTTTATAGCTGAGATTGTTAAGCCTATTGTTAAGCTATTGAAAAAGGATGCTAAGTTTTCTTGGGATGAGGAAGTAGTACAGGCCTTTGACAAGATTAAAAAGGCTATTCAGGAAGCCCCAATGTTAAAATCTCCTGATTACAATAAGCCTTTTTCACTGTTTTCCTTTGCTTCTTACCATACAATAGCAGCAATTTTGCTTCAAAAGGATGATGAAGGATATGAACATCCAATTACTTTTTATAGTAAATCCTTGCAGGCTGCTGAGTTAAAGTATGAGATTATGGAAAAATAGGCATATGCCTTGGTCAAGGCTGTTAAAGCATTCAGGCCTTATCTTGTAAATGCAAGAGTTGTTTCCTATGTCCCACATGCAGCTGTCAAAGATATTTTATCCCAGTTTGAAGTTACTGGTAAAAGGTGCAGGTGGATAAATAGGATACAGGAGTTTGATCTTGAGGTCAAGATCACAAAGTTGGTAAGAGGATTGGGCCTGGCCAAATTGATGACCAAGTCAAATCTTGCTAACATTGATATCAATAATTTTGAAACTGAAGAGGTTAGGGTCACTAGCATTGAAATGCAACCATAGATTGTGTATTTCTTGAAAAATACAATGTCTAGAGGGAATGACCTACAACCAGAAGAGAACACTAAAGCTGAAGTCACAAAAACATGTTCTCGTTCAGGGAGACCTGTATTGGAGAAACAAAGATGGGGCATTATTGATGTGTCTAGATGATTCCGAAGCTCAAAAGGTTCTAATAGAGATGCATAATGGAGTATGTGGAGGTCACTACTCAACAAAGACAACTGCCAGAAAAATAATTAGGGTAGGATATTATTGGCCTACCTTGTTTAAGGATACTCACAAATACGTCCAGAAATGTGACCCTTGTCAGAAATTTTCTTCCAAATTGAGGTATGCAGGTGCTTTTCCACTTAACCTTGTTACAGTTGAAGCCCCTTTTGTTCAATGGGGCATTGATTTCATTGGAGAGATAACAGAAAAATCAAGTCGGGGTCACAGGTGGATCTTGGTGGCCACAAATTATTTTACAAAATGGATTGAGGCCATACCTACCAAACAGGCAACTAGTAAAGTTGTTATTAAATTTTTAATCGATAATGTATTAACAAGGTTTGGTGTGCCTATGAAATTGATTATGGATAATTCTATGTGCTTCAGGTCAGATGAATTCATAAAATTCTATGCAAGTTATGGAATTATCATGTCATATTCCTCACTGTACCACCCACAGGGAAATGGCCAAGCAACATCAAGCAAAAAAAGCCTCCTGAACATCATTAAGAAGATTCTTGAGCAAAATAAGAGATCTTGGGATCAGAAGCTCAAGCTAGTTTTATGGGCAGATAGGGTTACTATGAAAAAGGCCATTGGTACATCTCCATTTCAATTGGTATATGGAATATAGACCAGGGTACCTATAAATAATCTCCTCCCTGTATACAAATTCTTGCAAGTTGAAGAATTGGAAGTGTCTGAACCTATGGAGGACATAATGATCCAATTGGTAGAATTGGAAGAAATGAGAATTATGGCTCATAAAAGGAATCTGAAGATTCAGTTGCAGTCAAAATATCTTTTTGACAAAAGAACCACAACTAGAAAGTTTCAGATTGGTGATATGGTTCTTCAATGGAATGCTCGAGAAAAAGATAAGGGAAAGAACAAGAAGTTTGAATCATTATGGATAGGCCCTTTGATTGTCTTTGATGTCAATGGAAAATATTCATACTTTCTACGAAAAATGAATGGTGAGCTACAGGAATTGCTAGTGCATGGACAATTCCTGAAGCATTACTTCTCATAACTCATTTCATCCATGCACAGTAGCTGTAAAATTTGTATATATTAGGTTTGCTTTGGTTAGGGTTTTGTTTTGGTCTATGTCCCAGAGTTTTGCTAGGTTCTTGCATTGATCTCACATTCAACCATCCCCAGTTAGAGCTGGTATTATCAGTATTTTGGATGGTGTTGAAATATTCTTGATATGCCTAAATTTTTCCATAAATTTTTCAAATTGTTCCTTGTCTGCAAGATAATGGTTTCTAAAGGTTTTGGGTTTAATAATTTTGAGAACATTTGATAAAAACCCTCATGTCTTATTGTCTCTAAGGAAAATATATTTGTCCATTACCTTTTTCTCCACTTAACCAGAAGGGTCATTATGTCATTAAAAAGGGGCCATTTGAGTTTTAAGTCTAGGCAGGTTTCGTCTTTTAAGTTAAATTGTTTTTAATTTTCCCTAAGTCCTAAGTATGATTTTTTAACGTATGCATCGGGTTCTTAAAAGTCGGGCATGTCTGAATGATCCTATAGTTGTCATGATACCACAATGGGAAGTTGTACTTTGAATACCCATCACGACTTAGCGACAAGCTGCTAGTGGTGGGGCCGGTCAGAGATCTAGCAGTGGTGGTTAAGTGGTGACAGTTAAGCGATGGAAGGATCTTAAAGTTCAAGCGGTAAGGATTTGATCTAACGGTTGTTGCTAGACGACGATGAAGAGTTGCGAGTCCTTTTACTCTTCGCAAATCAGTGGCTAACAGGTGGGCCTGACCAGTGTGAGCGGCTAAGGTGTTTTAAAATGTTGTCAGATCCAAGAGAAATCAATGGTGGTCATGAGACAACGATGGGAAGATGCAAGTCCTTTTACCCATCGCGACTCAGCGATAAAAGGAAAATGGATGAAGTATGGTGGGATCTCTTCAAAAGATTAAGTGGTTAAAGGGTGTGTTAAATCTGCGTGATCTAATGGTTGTCACTAGACCGCGATGGAGAGTTGTGAGTCTTTTACTCTTTGCGGATCAGCGACTGAAGGGAAAAGAATTCTAAAGAAACCCTTTTGGTCCATTGGTGCGGAAAATTTGAAATTCAAATAAATTAATTGCAGAGTGTATGGCTTCATTAATGAGAATAATGTTGAATTTCCATCGAGGTTGCTTCATAAAACCTTGTTTTGAGATTTTAATTGTAAAAGACATTCACGAAGGTTAGCAGAGACAAAGTGTGCAGCTTCTATGAGTTCTCAGGTGACAAGTAAGTTGTTCTGTGACTGTTATTTGAAATTTCCATTTGTGTGTTGGTATTGTTTGGTTCTGAAATTTTGAAAGGTTGTTTGAGTAAAATTTGAGGTAAGATAAATCCTAGATTGTTAAAATGGCACCACGATGAGAGTTCAAAGGAAAAATAGATTATTAGGAAAGGGCTATCCGTGATGATTTTCTTGAACAATTGGTTCAGTCCACAAATAGTTTTGCCAAACTAAAGGAACTTATGCCCAAGTCTTCTCTCTTGTAGATTGGTGATGGTTTGTTTGACAAAGGATGTTGGCTAAGAGATCCCTAGATAGGCATGTCTAGTCTAGGTCTGTTCAGGGTAGGGTTTAGTCAATGAAATGCACCTGCTCCTACAAACAACCTATGGGAATTAGATGTCAGGAAATTGGTGGTCCCTGGAGTCTTCATGGATATTGATTTGTTGATCCAAATTGCAAAGAACTATGACCCTATCACCAGGATTGTAAGGAATATAAGTGGAGGCCCTCTGATTGAAATTACTGCTAATGAGGTTAGAAAGGTATTCCGGCTAAATGAATCCTCAAATTATTTAGAGCCTATTGATTTTAAAATGCTAAAGAAGGTTTAAGATGCTCAGAAGGACCATCTTAGAAGTGGACCCATGAGGGAATTATTTGCAAAGATAGGAGGAATAATATTGGTAGGGCCTAGTATAGTTGAACCTTTCCCTATGAATTTATTCACTTTGAGGGCTAAAGGAGTATATTGGTCTATGTGTCAGATTTTTGGAGAAGATGCAAAAAATGCTATGCCTACTCACTACATGCTCATGATGGCACAAATTCTTAATCCATCTATAGTAATAGCTTATGACTTTGCACCCTATCTTGCAAATGAGATCCACGAGGGTTTGATTAGAATAAATAATGCCAAGGTGGATAGACCTTTTGGCTAGTATTCTATGTTAGTGCACATGTTTTTGTTCAAGGGTGCAAAATATTTTGCAAAGGGTATGGACTTACTAAGAGTCAAAGATGGTGAAGAAATGCCAATGCAATTATGGAGTGCAGATCTATCCTAGGATAGAGAAGATGCTAGTTATCTGAAATTTGACAGATGATTTGCATCAAAGTTAAGAATTCGTCTGTGTCAAGAGAACCCCAGGATCCCAAAAGTTCTCCTTGAATTTATCAGACCCAAGGAGTTTGTAGAAGACATTATAATTATGCACAATTGGGGTGACATAATTCTGTATCCTAGTTCTACTATTTTTAGGGTATATGACTTCAAAGGAACTCATTATTTGCTCCCCTATCAGGTCCCCTTGAAAATAGGTATTGGTGAGATCATAAGGCAGATTAGGGGTCTATAGGAAATGAAATTGGAAAATAAGGGAAAAGGAACAATTTTTCCAACCATTACCATGGCACACCAATTTATTATTCCTAAAGGGGGTTGGCTGCAATTTGATAAGTTCTTCAAGCCTTACAGATGGCCAACAACAGTGGCCATATTTGCTGACCCAAAAGATTTTTTCAATGGTATGTTCAGAAAGAAGGTCAGGTGTGGTGCCAAAGTTTATCAATTCCACTTCTCAAAAGATTTAATAAGAAATGAGTTTAATTTGACTGAGCAAGAGGTGAAGAAAGAAAAATGGTTAGTATATAAGAGAACTCTTGACTTTGTCCAACATTTTGATAAAAAAATATGATCCATTGAAGAGTTTCCACCCATTTGGGGAAAAGATAAAATTTTGATAGATTGTTTTGAGGATGCCATGCAAACTATGAATGAGAAAAAGGATGCAGTAATAAAGGCAGATCCTGAAAAGGCCAAGCTCATCCTAACCAAACCCATTTTGGCTAAGACTATTCCCCCTGGAGAGTATGTAATGTACAATAAATTGGGCTATAATGTGGTGATGCTTAGGAGGGATGAACCTTCCACATCAAAGGGAAAAAGGCCAATTGAGGATGCGCCTAAGTTCCAAACCTCCCTAAAGAGGCAGAGATTGGAAGAAGAGGCACTACCAAGTGAAGCTCTATATTCACCTTCCCAATCCCCATTGCCTATAGTTGATGAGCAGGCCATAGCTGAGCAATTAATACAATTAGGAAGTCTTGGAGAAATTTCTTTCACTTATGAAGAATTGCAGGAGGGAATGCCAGATGAGCTAGCAGCTACTAAAATGGACCTAACTACTAAGGAATTTGTTGGTAGAGAATTGGATCCTATTATAAAACAGGCCAGTGATGAATTTTTGGCCGATGACAATTTTGTGAAGTCAGGAGCCTTTTTACAATATTTTTAGAGAAAGCACATGGATCAATTCAAGGAAAGATGTGAAAAAAGAAAAATTGAACAATCAAATAAAGATCCATCTGCTATTGAGGCAAAAATAATATAAGAAATGATGAAAGAATTTGAGGTGATTACCCCTAAGGAGGGGAGAAAATTGATTGAAAATGATGGAGTGCTAATTCTCCCAGAATGGCATATAGCAGATGCTGTAATTTTTCATGCAGTGAGAAAAGAAACAAAACCCTTAGAGGGGATAACTTATAGTAATGACCATGCAGCTCTTGTAATATGGTCATTAAAAAGAGAAGAGAATAGAAGAAGGGGAGAATCCTCAGGATCTAATTAGTCAGGGGGTATGATAGTAAAGAGAGTCAAGGATACATGAGTAATTGAAGCTACTAGCATGACTTTAGAGTGTGCTAAATTTGGGATGGCAGTGGCCGAGAAGGAGGCAAAAGAGAAAGCTGATCTTCAAGTAAAATTAGAGGTAGTCCTCAAGGCCTATATTGATGCAATGTTTCAAATCAATTCCAAGGACAACACCATTATAGAGTTAAAAGGTAGATTAGAAGGACAACAACAAAAGGGTGAGTCCTCTCAACTAATGATTGCTTCTTCTCTTGCTAGGCTCCCTCCTTCCAGTCCTATTATTAAATTTCCTCCTTCCCCCATGACTCCTGGCTTCTAGTCAACAGAAAGTGTTCAAGATGAAATTGAAAATGTTAGGATTCCCAAAGATACTGAGAGGGGGGGGGGGGGGGGGTGAATCAGTATCTCATCGATAAAAGAACTTTCTTAAATTATAACATGAAAAGCAATTAAAAACTGTGTACCGGTAAACCAGAATTAATGCAGTAAATAAGAATAACAACCACAACATGAAAGACACACCATAACACAATATTTTAATGAGGAAACCCGATGTGGGAAAAACCTCGGTGGGATTTGTGATCCATAATATTCACTTGCTAGCCAATAAGGGAATATTACTATTTACAATAGGGGCCTGCACATGCAGGAAGGCCAAGTGCCTAGAGCTCACTGCTCAGTTACAAAAGAAGTCTCACTGACTTACAAAATTGGATTATACAAATTCAATTTCTTGTACTGCTTTAGATTAGGTTCTAGTATGCCAGATTCAGTACCGATTTAAGTTCTGCAATATACATAAACCCTTATCCAATACCTACCTTACAATTCACATATTAAGTCTGCATTAATCCTTCCTATTTTTCTCTACTTCTAAATGATCTACAATGATCTCATACTTATATGAGTCATATTAAAATTTGCCAAGTCAGCTTACAAATTTTTTACAATTAAATACAAAATACATTTATACAATATTCCTGTCAGCCATGGTGCCAGTGATCTTTCTTTTTGGTGCCGGTGAACTGTATGCTGGTGTAGAGTCTGCCGGTGGCGGTGCCTACCGGTATCATATGATTGTAAGGTTGCCATCAATGATAATACCTTCAATCACCTACAATTTCTCATTGGAGTGTGCATTTTCCAACAGTCTCCCCCTTTGGCATTGATGGCAACACTCATGAGAAAAATCAAAACTGTATATCCAAAAATGGTTTGCCAAAATTGTCTTACCAAAACTGTGTTATCAAAAAGTATGCTCCCCTTGAGCTAATGATGTCTTTCTTTTGATCATTTTTCTCATCTCCACTACTCCCCCTTTGACATCAATGACAAAGGTTGTCATTCACTGTTAGTGGAGTGTGCTTCTTGCCTAGGTCCTTGTAACCAGTGGGTTACAATTTGATAGATGTCTGCCAATGCAAAATTTTGACTGTCACTGAACCTCTTGCTGTCTTTTAATGGCGCTTATGTTATTTGAATTATATTGGTGAGTATGTGCATTTTCTCTTCTGGTGTCTTAAGTCTGGGAACCAGAGCCTCATAAGTTTCTTTTCTTAAAGAAATGAGGTAATCTAGTTTAGGACCTAGTTTGCATTTTAAATCCTTTGCCTTAACCTTTATCTTTTCTTTATCTTTTTCTAACTTCTCAATTTTCTCATCAAGATCTGCAATGTTCTTTTCAATTTCTAAAAATGGATCTTATGTTCCTATTAAATTGTTAGCAATATTGTTAATTTCTTCTTGTGCTTTGCTGATCTCCAAATCTATATCCTCTATCAAAATATCAGTTTTGTAGGTATCTCTGTACAATTTCTTGAAATCCAAAATTGTTTCTCCTAGTTCTGGTAATAAGGTTTCCATTTGTTCTTTATTCTTCTTCACTATTTCCTCAAATAATTTTTCTTTCTCCTTATTCATTATCTCTTTGAATGTGTCTTCATTTATTTGGTCTAGTGTAATTAGATTGCCGGTTATATATTTAGACAATGTGTCTAATTGGCTCAAAGAATCTTTATTATCTATGTTACACTTTGGAGCTATCATTTTCAAAATTGGTAATGTTTCATCTATAGCCTTGTAAGCTTGTGTATTACACTCTGTTATTTTCTTTATTGAGTCCAATAGTACCTCTGTCACATTCGTTGGTCTGAATTCTGTCATTGAAGTACCTGATGTTTGCCCAACTATTTTCACAATCTCCATGCTGCCAGTTGTAGTAATAAATTTGCTTGTTTCAACCTCTGGTAGGTCAGTTTGTGTTTGCATTTCTACTAGCAAAGGTTTAGGCTTTTCAGCTGTTGCCGGTGGCACTATCTCGGTTTGAACCTATGACTCTAACTATTTCTCTACGCTCTCAACTGCTGGTTTTTCTGATGTAGTCTTAGTATGCACTGTCGGTTTCTCTGTATTCACCTCTGCACTGTCTACTATTGCTGACTTAGTTGGTTTTTCAATTTTTGTAGTTGCCAATGGCTCAGTAGATGCAACAGTATGCACATCTGTGGTCTCTATCTTCCTAGTGTCCAGGGGATCATTTGATTCTTTAGTTTGTTGTTGTTCCCCAATTCCAATGTTATTAATTTCAACATTTTCAGCTGGTGGCTCTGTTGCCACATCTGTCTTTTTAGTTGATTCCTTATCTACCACAATATTTACCTCTTGGGTGTCTATGTTCATAGTGTATAAAATTTTGGACTTAGGATTTGTATCCTCATAAGGAGTCTCCATACTCTCTGTTGCTGGTTGTGTGTCAACGGTTTCTACCAATGGAGTATCAGAAAGAGGTGGGGGTAAGTTATCAGTTATTTTTAGGTTTGGAGGTCCACCTACCTTACCTTTCCCTTTATCCCTATCCTTTTGATAGACTCTAATGGTCTTAGGTCTTTTAAGTTCTTCTTGTTTCTCTTTTTCAACAAAGAATATATCCCATTGATCTGCAGTTTCTTCTGAAATTTCATTCACTTTTCCTGCCATAAGTGCAACATGCTGGTGACCAGTTGAAAATGCTGTCCGCTTGGCTTCACTGATTAATTGATCTATCTATTTAGTGGAGTTTACTGGGTGAACTACAAGCAATTTTTCTATTTATATATTTTTGTCTAACTCAACAATAGCTACCCTTCTAGCTTCTAGTCTTCTGTATAAATCAGTGGGTATATCATCAACAATATCCATAAAAATTTCTTGTATATGTCTAAGTGTAAGATTACACTATTCTCTACACTTTCTTTATCATTAGTGGAAAGTGTGTTATACAGCTTGCTAATATTTCTCAACTTTCCATCCTCAGTTATTTCACTTAGAAGTTTGTCCAGTGGAGCAATATCCCATTTTAGCTTCTTTTTCTTTGGATTCATCTTCTTAACTAGAGGCCTAACTAAAATTTGTCTTGTCTTTCTAGGTGTAGGTGAGGGTGCCGGTGAGGGTTTTCTTTTCCTTACTACCCTTTTGAATTTGGTTGGTATATCACTTTTAGAAGAAGTTGCAACTGGGGAAAGGTGAGCTTCCGGTGGAAGTCCTTCCAACTCACTTTCCTTGATACCAGTTTTGTTCAGTACATCTTCTTTAATTGCTTTATCTTGTCATTGTACCTTTCCTCACTATCTGTTCAGTTTTCTTAATTATTTTCTATGATTGAATGCCACTCTCAATTGTTTCAACATTTCCAAAGAATTTCTCATCCGGTTTTTTTAGTGCCTCAAGTAGAGATTTTGCATATGTCTCAATTATGTTCTCATCAGCTTCATATCCCATTTTGGTTATCCAAATAGTTATTGGGACAACTACTTCCATCCAGATTTCATCTTTCTTTACCACAAAGCATATGTCATCTTTGTATTTGTCAACAATAGCTTAGGACAATCTTTTTCTAGATTTCATCTTTGCCTTAAATGCTTGGAAATATTCATTGATGTTCTTATCTCTATTTTCTCCCATGTTGTTTAGTAGGTTTAGTAGCTGCTGTTTTCCTACCGGTATATCAAATCCAAAGTCTTTTCTGCCAGTACCGGGTACTTCCTTGGTAATATACAACATTAAGCTTACAAGCAGGTTGCCAAATCTGAGGGTTCCCTTCTTGTCACCTTTGATTTTCTTTAGGTTTTCTATGAGTTCATCTTTCAACCATTCATAGATGTCAATCTTAGCATTGTTGTTCACTAAGTCATAAGCACTTTTAATACACAAGCTAGAGACAGAGTTTAGTCTATTTGTATGAGTAGCTTTGTAGCCAAGTACCATGCTAATGAATTTGACATTTACATCTTTAACATCATTGATTCTAAGTGATCTCTTGTCGAAAGTTGCACCGGTTAGGGTCTTTACAGTGTCATTAGAGACCTTCTTAGTTTTTTCAGGCCTGCTACCAGTGGAGGGTAAGCCTGTTACTACCCTAACCACCTCTTTCATGATCTTATGAATTGAATCCAACCAAAAGAATTCACCATGCACTCTTCTTAGCACAATCCTTATAACATCCTTGGGAAAATCTGGGATACTAAGGATTTTAGTAAAACCTAGGGTTTCCACTATCTTATGTTCCGGTTTGATGTTTCCAAATTCATCACATAAAACAGTCTGATACATATTCTTGATTTCTTCATCTCCTAGTTATTCTATGTGACAATGTATGTACATTCTAGGGTCTTCAGCATATACTACTCCTTTAGGAATTTGAGAGAATGCCCCTAGGGTATCATCTTTCTTAGCAATGTTGGGAATGATCTTAAACATAGGTCTAGGGTGTTTAACTTCTTCTATAATAATAGGGTTTGTAATTAATTTAGGAACAAAGGAGGATGCCATGGTTATAAATACCTTAATCTGCCTTTAGGATGAGTGCTTGAATGATTTGCTTCCTTCTTGCTATGGATGCCCTTGCTCACAATTTTTGCGCTCTCGGGAGATTTGAATGTTTGGTGAATGAAAAAGGAGCCAAAATACTTACTTTATAATGTTATTTTCTCCAACTACCACATTTAATGCTTGCTGGTGAAGTCACAACTTAACTCATCTACCGGTAAAGAAGTAATTCAACTTCTCACCATCAACCGAGGGTATATTAGCATGTTTTTCAATTGGTTGCTAAATCCCCAAAGGATTTTCCTTCAGTTAGATGAAGAGTCTTTTGCTAGTGGAGTGATACTCTATTCTGCTGGTGGAGGAGTATTCCCATCAACATTCTTATCTTACTTTCTGATCCATTTCTTTGAGAATTCTTTCTTTACCTCTTCAACTTTTTCGTTACCTTTCAGGCTGGGTCTTTTGTTATTTTCCGGTGATGTCTTGCTTCTACAAAATTTTGCAATATGTCCAATCTTGTTACAAGCATAACAAGTCACATTGTTTTTTTGAATAGCTTTCCCATATCCTATGCCGGTATTTGTTCTGCATTGATTAGATAAGTGTCCAAATCTTCCACAAACATAACATCTTACATTCATTCTACAATTTTCTGAGTTATGACCAACTTTGTTGTATTTAGAACATTGATCATTGGGTGCATTAGTATTCTGATAATTTCTAGATCTACACTGATTTGCTCTATGACCATACTTGTTACAGTTAAAGCATTTCCCATTAAATTTGTAAGCATTAGGTTGTCTTACCGGTTTGTTGTGATCATGATTGTTGTAGTACTAGAGCTTTCACCAAATTCAAATCCAAGTCCATTTGTATCACCATTATGTTTTTGATTTCTCAGCATGTCAACAAGTTCTTCTGAACTTTTCTTAAATTTCTCCTTGTGTTGATTTGCAATAGCCAGTTCACTCTCCAAGATTCCTTTATGTCTCATGAGTTCATTTGTGTCATTTTGTGTATGCATCAAGTGTGTCTTCAACATATCATTTTCATGACTAAGTCTTGTGTTTTCATTTCCAGCATCATTCAGTCTTCTAACCAAGTCCTCTTCATTCTTCTTCCGATTTTCAGTTTCTTTACAAAATCTCATAGTCATATCTTGCATCTCATTCTTCATTGTACTGTTTTCTTGTCTCAACTTGTTTATCAGATCATTAAGAGTTTCTTTTTCATCATCATTATTCTACATCTTTTCACAAAGTTCTCTTCTCTTATTCCTTGCAATAGTGAGATTTTCTTGAAGTCCTTGAATAATATCCTATGTAGCCTTCAGATCATTTCAAGTTTGATATTCTTTACTTTTTCTGCATCATAGTCTGAAAGAGCTATTTCCAATTGCTTTCTCAAGTTTTCCATCTCTATCGGTGTCAAGATCTTCCTCAAGTTGTTAGGCTTTTGAAAATAGAGGACCAAGCTCTGATACCAATTGTTAGGATTCCCAAAGATACTGAGAGTGTGGGGGGGGGGGGAGGGGGGTGTGTGAATTAGTATCTGACTGGTAAAAGAACTTTCTTAAATTATAACATGAAAAGAAATTCAAAACTGTGTACCGATAAACTAGAATTAATGCAGTAAATAAGAATAACAACCACAACATGAAAGACACACCATAACACAATATTTTAACGAGGAAACCCAGTGTGGGAAAAACCTCGGTGGGATTTGTGACCCACAATATTTGCTTACTGGCCAATTAAGGAATATTACTATATACAATAGGGGCCTGTACATGCAGGAAGGCCAAGTGCCTAGAGCTCACTACTCAATTAAAAAAAGAAGTCTCACTGACTTACAAAATTGGATTATACCAATCCAATGTCTTGTACTGCTTCAGATCAACATCTACTATGCCAGATTTAGTACCGGTTTAAGCTCTACACTATACATAAACCCTTATCCAATATCTTCCTTACAATTCACATATTAGGTCTGCATTAATCCTTCCTATTTTTCTCTACTTCTAAATGATCTACAATGATCTCATACTTATATGAGTCATATTACAATCTGCCAAGTCAACTTACAAATGTTTTTACAATTAAATACAAAATACATTTATACAAAATTCCTGTCGGCCATGGTGTCGGTAATCTTTCTTTTTGGTGCCAGTGAACTGTATGCCCGGTGTAGAGTCTGCTGGTGCCAGTGCCTACCGGTATCATATGATTGTAAGGTTTCCATCAATGACAATACCTTCAATCACCTACAATTTCTCATTGGAGTGTGCATTTGCCAACAAAAAAATTGAAGCAAGCTCATTCAATATTTGAAAATAAATATGAAGAAAAGGTCATAGGCACCATTTTGAAATTTGCTGATACTATTGGGGCAGCAATTGTGTATCTGAATATGAAAAGAATAATGACTCTCTTGGATTCTTTGAAGGAGGATAAGGCTACTTTGGAGCCAATTTTGGACAAATTGCCAGAGAGGTGGACTTAGAGTCCATATATTCATTATCCCTAGAAGAAGTAGGTGCTCATGATGCAATCAAATCTACTTATGAATTAGTAAAAGACTTGTCCAGGTTTGTAGCATAAATAGTAAACATTGAAAGAAGGGCAAATTTATTCCGAAAGGAATATGCAAATGAAAAGTTTGAATTATTTCTTGGAGTTTTCTTAAGTGCAAATAAGATGAAAGACAAGGAAGTGTTGATTGAGGAGCTAGGTCATAGGCTGTCTTAAAGAATAAATAATATTATAAACATGGATGATACTTCTTTGTTTATTCAAACCATTGAATATATTGAAAAGATAAAATCACATTTTGGCTTTTTGGAGAAGGAGGTTAAACAACTAAGGGTGACATGGAAAAATTTGAATAAACAAAAGCTTAAAATTATTAGCTTTCCTTGGCCAAATTATGAGACATTCAAAGTATGGTAGAGAAAATAAATTTTGAAAGAGACAAGAGAACAAGAAGGTCCTACCGATGCTCCAGCATATGGTAGTTCACCGACATCCTGAAGCAGTTGGTTTTTTGCAACAGATTTTTGGGTAATTGGAACCTTGAAGGATTGAAAACACCTAGTGCTTCATCTAAAAATGTAGAGAGGTTAGTTGGCCATTTTCCAATTGGACAACTAATCAGTTGTGGAAGATAACATTCCAAAATCAGTTAGGCTCCTACCTCAGTCGCAGTTTTGTTATCGATGTAAATTTTGGAGGGAATTATGGTTAACATAGGAATATTCTTCTAGGGAAGTCCGAAGCTTGTTGCATCCAAATTTTTATAAATGGATACTAGGACTACCTAGAAAGGGATTGCAACAAATTTTGTATCAAAGCTCTGGCGAAATATATGCAGGCTTTGTTTTGGCATTTTGAGTCATTCTTGTGTCCATGTAATTTTTAATGAGAGAATAGTAATATACAATCAAAAGTATTTTCGAGCTCAGATTTGTGTTGTCTTTATGTTTGTATGCTGGTTTTCATTTTTGATTAAATAATCAAGGATTGTTTAATTAGATGACTTGCAAGGCAAACAATGGGAATGTTTTAGGTCTTTTCCTCAAGGAGGAAAATCAAATACACTTAATTCATCTTCATTGATATCAATATATTTAGATGAATTTGATGACTAGGTCTAGTATAGATTAGATGTTTATATATGTCAGGCATATATAGATTTAATAGATCAAAATGATGATATGTATATGAATTTTGTTATTAGATTTCAACCTGGTTTTGATGACTCTAATGCCTAGATAAGGCACTGGTCTAAATTGCTAGTATTCGTAGCACCTTTGTGGTCCCTTACAATTAAAACAAGTCTTTCATTCATGTTAGGTTGCACTAAATTGAAGAAGTTTGCAAAAATTCGCACTGGTTTTTTGCAAACCATCTGCTAAGTTGTGAGAAAGTAGTCACAAGTAGGTACACCCACCTAAGCTTTGTCAAGCTTGAAGTTTAAGAGGTTTTTCCTTGTAAACCTCGTTAATTGTTGTCTTATTTCCTATTCTTGTTATTCTCTTCTTTTGTAAATATAGACAAAATATTGTGAAGAGAAAACAAAGTAGTCAAAAATTGAGACCAACACACTCAAGCAGGTTCTCTAGGAAGACAAACTAAGAGATAGGCTAAAATTGACAATTCTATGATGAACATACATTGTCAGGATAAGCTGCTGAGAGGATTCACTCAAGTTGGGCCTCTAAATAGGATCAAGTGCAATGTGATGAACATATACACTAGGATGCAGTGCCATGTGATAAAAATAAGCACTAAGATAGAAGTAGTACTATGTGATAAACATGAGTACCACAAGGATTGACATGATTGGTTTTCTTGGATGTAGGAGTACTTGCCCCATATCGCAAGAGAGATTCCTTGTGACATAGAGGTTACAACTAGAGTTGACCTTTGAGGATTAGGCAACTGTCGAGGGTATGGGATTGAGACACATCATGTATCTGCTTAATATTTGAGTGAACAGAGGATTATTGACTGCTCTAGCAGAGAGATGGTACTCTGAGACCTGTTCATTTCATTTGTTGACTGGCGAGACCTCAATCACTTTAGAGGATGTTTACAGGATCTTGAGGATACCGATCCATGATGAGCTAGTGCCGTATGACAGAGAGGTTGACATGGATGCATTGAGACAAGTCTTTGGAGACCTATAGCTAGAGATAAGATCGGGTCATGTTAGTTGGGATGTCATGCTAGCTACTGGACACAGACTACCAACAATAGTTGGAGTTATTAGTGGTTACCTATGTCCAGACAGGGTGACATGGGGTATGGCTATTGGCTGGGGGAGGACTCTAGAGATGATGGTGACACAACACACTAGATATGCATGGGGTCCATGTGTACTAGCACATTGATATCATGAGCTACACGAGTTTGTGTATCTCGGTGGCTATGGGGTGACTCTATTATAGGTGTGGTCATATGAGCACAGTGCAGTGACTAGACCAATTCACTTCAGAGGGAGAGGACATGGATAGTCCTACGCACACTTGTACACCATGATCACTTCCCAACCATGAATTAGGAACGTGGACTATTGGAGACGGGTTATAGATGACATAGATAGTATCATATGGAGACCCTATCTGGACTCTGAGGATTGGGAGGAGGATGCCACATAGCTTCCAAATGTTTTTTAGGAGTAGGTATTTGATTGGGTGGATGCCCTATATAGTAGACAGGCATCTCATTGATAGAGTATGCAGACAGTTTGGGCAGTAGCAGAGGATACCTCGGGGATTTGGAGAGTTTATATGGATAGTGCGAGAGTAGGATCACTGGGGGCCAATTTTGTCCTATGATGCTATGGCTACATAGTTTGAACAAAAGGTTCTGATGCCTTGGGATCTACTGAGGGATGTAGTTGATGTAGGTACAAATGCAGAGTATGATGCCTATTTTGCAACACATCTAATATTGAGGTTGATAGATCCAGATGAGTCTGTGGAAATAGGGGATGATGAGGATGAGGATGATGATGATAGGGGTGGAGGGAGATGGAGGAGGCGGAGGAGAAGAGCAGTGAGGAGGGTGATGAGGGGCAGGAGTGGACAAAAGGATGTTGGAGAGGGGGGTGAGGAGGGACAAAATCCACAAGGAGGGAGGCCACCAAGACCACTGAGAGGTAGAGGAGGATATGTGTTATAGGCTGGTGGATAGGTACAAGGATAGGTACCAGGGAGAGATGCACAGGGACAGGCTGGACAGGAGGAGGGTACCTAGGGTGGAGATGAGGAGGAGGATGAGCTACTAGCACTGTGAGAGATTGCAGTAGGACATGCTGATGAGATCGAGGATCTTGAGAGAGACATGACTTAATTAAGGTGATAGTTAGCAGAGATGCAGAGAGAGGAATCAGGCCATCCAGAGGTACACTAAGGCTGAGTATGCACTGAGGGAAGACAAGAGAGTAGATGAGGACATCGGGGCTAGATACACATATGTCCTACGAGCAGGAGAGGAGATATCCTATTGGAGAGATCTATACTACACAACTTGTCCTCTAGAGTTGAGGGCTAGGAGCTCCAGGAGAGCTTCCAGGATGACTACCATAGGGGGAGAGGATAGGTGACAAGCATCCAGTTACAGAGTTATGGGTCCACTCGCACCACCAAGAGGGGGAGACAGAGGGGGTGATCCTGGTGCAAGGACTTTGAGAGCTCATATTCCTTCAAGGCCAGTTGGCTCTGAGGGAGGGTCTTCATAATATCTCTTGTGGATCCTATTTTGTATCAATTTTTTGTATGATGATGTAGACACCTTTAGGTGATTTTGCAGCCTTATGTATTATTGACATCATTGTATCATGACACTTTTTTTTTTCTTTTTGATATATATGAGATGATCCATCCTTACGACATCTATATGCATGTGTACTATGTGTTTATGATTTTATATGTTGATGCAGTTTATGTATGCATGTTGTGATATGGATGCAAATATATACATGATGAGATGCAATATATTTTTGTTCTTTTATAGGTTTATATGCTTATGAAAATGTGGATGTACTCTATGTAGATGGATGTACGATAATTGACATGCTATAATTATTTACATAATGAGAATGAAAATGTATATATGATATACTAATCAGTGGTGTGTAAAGGATGTGATGTGATTATGATTTCTATATGTATGCTTGAAATGAGATATGATAACATGTAATGATGTAGGTGAATACTACATGAAATGCAGATATTTTTGGTGTATCATTATACTCAGTCATGCGATAGCGGGATACACGGACTCAGGGAAGGACGATGGAGGTCAATCAGGAAAGGGGGATGGAAGGTTGAAGATATGGAAGTGAAAGAGCTTCTTGTGCTGTATCATAATTGAGATTTATTATGGCAAATAGGTTATGACAATCAAGGTATAGGTTCGACCTAGAAATTCATTGTACCCATTTGCATGGAGATCAGATAGTCGCAAATAAGGAATGCCCTAGTTCACACTAGATTCACAGTGTCCTCATATCCTTGGAAAATCCATAACATTACTAAGAGACAATCCACATACAACAAAGTAATAGGTGAACATATCCCATCCTCGCCTTTCTAGTCAAAGATATCTTGGAGATATAATCTCTAGTTAGGGACATCCTGGAAAAGCTAAAAGACATGTCACCAAAAGATAAAATCAAAAGAAAACCAAGACTTGACACCAACATACAATGAAATCCTCAAGTTATTTGTGTTTCTTGCCACATATGCTAACATGTTTGATTTGGTCACAATGTTGTCATCTTGATAAAGCACATATAATGCTGAAAACCACGTTGTTACCAAATTCTACTGAAATATTTGATTAGTCCATTTCTTCTCGTGTCTCATCTAAAACTGACTAAATCCATAAAACAAATACTTTATTGCGAAGAAGATCAAAACTTTATTGCGGATTGGCGATGCAAATGAATTTTTATTGCAAATTGTGCACGAAAAGAAGAAACAAAAAGATGATGCTCCTCAAAACATGTGATGCTCAAGGTACCACTTCCATCACTAGATTTAGGATTTTGCCCCAGTTATAGATTGAAACTAATTTATTATGGAAGGAAAGGGGTGAAAGGGGAGGTTTATTATGAATGGCTAACTAATCTTAGGTAGATCAATAACAAGCCATGATGGGAATGGGTAAATTTATTATGGATGAATAGGCTTTGAGTTTGTGCAAAGTGAAAGGATAAGATTGAATCCTGAAGGAGGAAGGAGAAATGTCTCTACACATGGCACCGATAACCCCATTTTCACCTTGGTACTTGCCCAGGGCGCCATCAAAGTGGTTTTCACCATTGGATGAAGTTATTTCTCTTTACTTTTTTTTTATTTTTGAATTTTTTTTTGTGTCACAAGGTGCTTGTTTGCCAAGTTTTCACCAAGTAACGATTTTTTTATTTTTTTTATTTTTTTGTATTTTTGATATTTTGGGATATTCTGAAGAGCTATGTGTAAAACCCGCAAAGGTGCATGGTGTTAATTGGATCTTCCAGAGGTTCTCTTTTTGGTGTTGAGAGCTGATATGCACCTGATTCATAGACTGCTATGATGATGCAAGTTCCAAACCAATTTGGTTCAAACTTTCCCTTCTTCTCTGTCTTACTGATTTTTAGGATTTTTTTTGAGAATTAAGTCACCCACCTCAAATGTGCAAGGCTTTACCTTATGATTTTAGTTGCATTGTTCCTTAATTGAATGATATGTTTCTCCCTTGATTGTCTTCCTTGATGAAGGAACTAAGGTATAATTACTAATGTGTGAACTATGTAGGCCCATATGCATGTCGCCTAAAGAAGTTTGGGCATCCCTAACAACAAAGTCCTTCAAGGAAGTTCCATTAAAGGTCCATTGATGTGATATATCACCAAAAAAGGATGGATGTGTGGAACAATTGGATGAGTTATGAAGGCTTATGATTGTGAAAAGAAGTGAAAGTAGGATGGCATGATGGAGACTTAGGATCAACATGTATTCTTTTTGACTTGAAATATTAGAAATTTTGCCCCCAGTTATTTTAATAATAGGGGAGATCAAATCTTGTTCTTTTTTCTTCATAGGAGTTTTATCCTTGAATTTGATTTTTTTAGAGTCCAATAGCTTTTGATTTTGATTTGGACTAAAGGACGTTTCTTTATTTTTGACTTTTAGATTTTTCTTTACAAAGCTTGATTTTTCATCCCCAATGAGTAAGGGCTTTTGTGATTCTTGTTGGTCCAAGCCTAGGAGTGGAGTGGAAATGGAATGAGTGGATGAAATGGTAAGGCTATATAATTTATCAAGAGGGCTGGTGATATATTCAAAATATTCTTTGTTGGAACCACTCTTAGGACTATTGATATCAAGAGCTTCTTGCACCACTAGAGGAGATTTGCATTCAGACTTAGTAGCCACAACACTAGGTGGTTCATACCCAATTCCTTGATATTGAAAATTGTTTGTAGGTTGTTCATGGAAACTAAATGTCTTAGGATATATTGGGAGTTGATCAACATGAAAGATATACTCACCACATCCCATGTCTTTAACCTTGAATTTCTTTTAGCTCTACTTGTTTTGATGTAGAAGATTTCAAGGATTCTGGATCCACATATGTTGATGATGGAGTTGCTTCTCTATTAATTAGAATTATTATCTTTGATCTTAGTTGCAGGTTATTGCAATATATGAATGGATTTGGATTGCCTTTGATGGTTACTTCAACTCCATTGTGAGGAAATTTTATGCATTGATGATATGTTGATGGTACTGCTCTCATTTCATGTATCCATGGACGTCCCAAAAGTATATTGTATGTGAGCTCTAAATCAAGGACTTGACATACCACATCCTTCATAACTGGCCCAACTCTGAGAGGTAAGATGACTATGCCCTCGGATGAGCGCTCTTCATCATCATATGCTTTAATGGTAATTACATGTGTAGAATTCACAACCTTTTCATAATATCCCAATTGCTTAATAGTGTTCAATGTACAAATGTTCAAACCTACTCCTCCATCTATCAAGACTTGTATTATTCAGTTTTTATGGAGAAAGGATTCAATATGTTAAGGTTCATTATGAGGTTGGGTTACAAATGCATCATTGGATTCTATTAATGTGAGGCTATGTGTAACATAAAGGTATCCCACCATGGCTTGAAACTAGTCCAAGTTCAGATCAGTGGGTACGAAGGTCTCTCTCAAAGTCTTCTCAAGGATAGCCTTATGTGCATAAGATATGTGTAAAATGTCAAGGATGGAAATGAGGGTGGCTGTCTTCCCTAACTGGTCTACAAGGTCATACTCATTCTTAGTGAATGAAAAGGCTGTGGTCTTGGATGAAACACCTTGCAAAGTGACTTTAACTCAATGGGTTGTGACATTACATTATGAGGTTTTATCTTTAGACGGCGAGGAAGATGGTCCAATTCCTTTTAGAACAACTTTACTCCTTTGGGTAGAAATTTTGGGAGTTTTGTCCTTTATGATAATGGTGGAAACATGATTTTCCATCGAGATGTGATTAATAGTAGAATCATAATCATAGGGCATTTTAGTATAATTATCTTGATTATCTAAAGTTTTTTCTTTTCCCTTTTCATGTTTAGGAAATGGCTCCTTAAACATCACATGCTCTTCATTGGAGGTGTGACCATCAACTTCTATCTTGCCTCTGTCAATGAGATCTTGTATGATATTCTTCAATCTGTGACAATTTCTAGTTAAATGCCCTTTACTCTTGTGATATTTGCAATATTCATCATCATTCCACTGATTTGGTTTTACTTTCAGCTCATATAGTGGATTATCTGGTAGTGTTATGAGCTTGTTTGCCACTAACTTCTTAAATGTTGTTTCAATCGGTTCTCCCAACTGAGTATATTTCCTTCAAGGTTTTGATTACCTTTGATTGTTCACTTGATTGTTCGTATTAAAAGAACTTGCATCGGGGAAAGTTATCTTAGGTTTCATAACATTTTCATCTACTACCCCGTCATTGACTATGGTCTTATTCTTATTCCAAAAGAAGGGGTTGTCTTTCCCATTGATTATTCTTTGTTCTCTTTGAATATCTTGATGACACCTTGTTCGATAAGGAATTTTTCTATTGCCATTCCTTTCTCAATGACCTCCTTTAAGGTAGACAAACACACTTTTCTTAGCTCATATCCAATATCCTTATGGACATTTTGAGTGAGAATTTCTACCATTTCTTTTTGTGGTACATCACAAGAGAATCTACTAGCAAGACCTCTCCATCGTTGTAAAAATGAAGAGAAAGATTCCTTTTGTTTCTGTTTAGTATTACATAAGGTAGCCATTAACACATCTGTTTCAATGTTGTATGAAAGCCTCTGCTAGATCACTCCATGACTTAATTCCAGGTGGAAGTTGGGAGAACCATTCCATTGATTATTCACCTATGCTTTGTGGGAACAATCTCATCAAGTATGTTTCTTTTCCTGCTACCTCAATGCAAGCGGTGAAAAAATATCATATGTGTGCCTTAAAGTCCCCTTTGCCTTTATACTTATCAAATTTTGGTGTCATAAAATGTGGAGGGAATGGAGGCATTGGAATTTTTCTATCAAATGGGTAAGGACATATATAATTCATTGTGTACTATTGCTTTGGTGTATTCATGTTCACCATTTGCTTTTGTAAATCCTTGATTTGTTGTTGCAAGTCATTCTTGGGCAATATCTTTTCTCTTCGAGCTAGTCCCATGATTGAGCCACTGGGTGGAGGAGGAGGGATATAATGAATGTATGTATGTATGGTATTGGTCATATATATGTTCATATGGAGGAGGAACATAGTTATAGCTTGTACACGGACCACTTGGTATGGTGTTTTAATGAGGAGCACTAGGTCTAGGTCGATACATGTCATGACCATAAGGATTGTAGGTATCATAAGAGTGATCTTGATTATTTCCCTCAAATCTAACATGGGGTTTCCTTGTGTCATAATTTTGAATATTCGCTCGAGTTTCATTGTATGTATTAGTACGATCTTGGGTATCATTATGATCATGTATAGTGGTAGTTCTTCTCCATGGGAAAGGATGATTGCAAGGTTGTTCATGAGAGGTTCTATCATAACTGGCATGAGAATGAGTGTATGTATTTGGAATCTCTGGTTTTTGAAATAGGGAGGAAGGTGACTCAAGAACAAGACACTATTTTTATTACCACCATTATTAGGCCTCCTTTGTCTTGTATTTACTTGATTTATTTGATTTGTATCATCCTCCAAAACCTATGACATATCAAAATCACGGGGTAATATTGTTCCACTTTGTGCCATAACTTGTAGGAAGTAGCTATCCCTCTTCATTATTTCTTGCACCAATTTTTTAAAATGGGGATACATGATAGTTTCCTCAACTTCTGTAAAATCCACAGATACATTGTCATTGTCATTATCATTTCCATTGTTGTTGTCATTGTTGTCATTGTCTAGTATATCATTGTGGTTGTCAAATAGATTGTATAATTCCTCTCCATCAAACTCATAGGTACTCATGTTTAAAGACCTTAAAGCTTCTTCAACTTCCCTTCTAGACCTTTGTGAATGGGTTTCAACCATAGACTAAAGTCTTGACTAAAATGAAAGGTAGTATGAAAATGCAAAGACTATGGAAGACCCAAAGGTGTATGAAGTGTAGATGAATCTAGGGTAAAGTTTCAATGTCCAAGAGTGTAGGACTAAAGTATATATGTTTTTAGAGTAAGGTGTGGCTT
Source organism: Cryptomeria japonica (assembly GCF_030272615.1). Classification (NCBI taxonomy): domain Eukaryota; kingdom Viridiplantae; phylum Streptophyta; class Pinopsida; order Cupressales; family Cupressaceae; genus Cryptomeria; species Cryptomeria japonica. The sequence continues at coordinate 562,225,123 of NC_081409.1, read as the reverse complement.
CCAAAGAGATGATGGATCTCTTGATGAGGTAAGTTGACCTTGACTCAAGAAGACCAAATGAGACCCTAAGATGATAGATCTTGATACGAGAATCACCTAGTGTTGTGTTGTAGTATGTTTGCAAAGAGTAATGAGGAAAATCAAGGTAACCTTTTGACTCAAATTTAGAAGATGTACGAGGGAAATGCAAGTGAAGGAAAGTGATTGATTATGCGTGACCTAGACAGGTTGATTGAAAAATGAAGCCCTATAGGAAGCAACCTTATAAGCTCTTTGAATCTGAAAACTTAAGTCCCTTTTTTTTGTTCTTAAGAATTTTCTGTAATCTCCCAACTGTGGACACAGATGTAGTTTTAACAAACCCAGATGTGATTTATGATCCTAGACACAGTTATAGTAAATACAGACGTAGTTTTTTGGTGATAATGATAATTTTATCTTGAAAGTCAAAGACACAATTTTGCTCTGCATAGACATGATTCCTCAACACAGACGTGGTTTAAATTAATAGAGACGTAGTTTTTGAAAATGTGACAATTTCTTGCTGGTATTATTCTGTAGACGCAATTCTGTACTGCACAGACGCGATTTATGAACACATGCGTGATTTCAACAGTCACAGATGCATTTTTTGATACTTTATGCAATTTTGACTGATTGTGAAGTTGTTCAATGTGACCAAATCTCAATGTCTTAGCTCTTTTCATGGCAAGAGGACACAATAACAATGAAGACTCAATGTTTGAAAGTGTTTTGTCCAAATGATAAAAAATGTTTCTAAATGTGAAATATAAATTGAAATGTTTTTTGCATACACTTGAAAACACGGTAGACACAATGTTTTTTTGTTTTTACTTGAAAATGTTTGAGTGTTTTGATCATGCAAGCATAAATCCTAGGGCTGGATGGGACAATAGTTGTTGAATCTCACTTGGGGGGTTACCTTGAGCTACACAATTCAGAGCAGATACTTAGATGCTTGACCCCATTGGCTCCACCCTTGGCACTCACTTCTCCAGGGCAGCCAACCACCAGTCCCCATGAAAACTCCCCATGGCAAACTCTGTATATCTACTAAGAACTGCAAGAATGTGAGCCACTTCAGAGGTCCAACCTCTTATGCCAACAACTAGAAGGTTTTTGGCTTCTAACACAAAAGGTGTCTAGTATGGGTATTCGTTCATGTGGCTATAATCAACAACATGTTACTCTCTGTTAAATGGAAGGCCTCCCAACCTATAGAGGTTGTGCTCTATAGGATTTAAGGGGAGTCATAACACTGTTATAGTAGCACATAACACCCATTTCTTACAACTTCCGTCACAAACACTTTAATTTATAGTGTCTTGGAAGAGCTTGGCTTTAGCCCGCTACCACTTGGGTCATTCCCTCTCACTTGGCCTTATGGGCTACTTGGAAGGCATGCCCTCTAAAAGGTAAAACACAAAGAGCCTATTTCTTAAGACACAAAAGACACATGTTAATTTTAGAGCGACAATTGAAGTGTTTGCTAAACTAAAGAAGACAAACCAAGCAATTTCAAAATCAAAATTTTTGCCAAAGGTCATGCACCAAACTTGTTAGTAGTTTTAAAATGATACCCCTCCTGCAAGCACACAAGTTAGGTAAATTTTAAGATCCAAAAGACTTTGTGAAATAGGGGCCTTCAACAAGATATATTTCTCATTTTCAAACAGCTGCACCACTTTGTTAGTCAAATCAAAAGAGGTTAGCTCCAAAAACCAAATTTGAAAACCCTAAATGAAAGCGAAAATGCAAAACTGAAAAACATAGATGCAACTATACCAGACATAGATGCAGAAACAAATCATAGACGCAAAAAGATGAAATAAAGGCACAATTTCTAGATCTGAGACCTGCAAAACATATAGTAGAATGCAAGCATGATAGAAGCCTATTTAGATGCAAGATTTGGACGCAGTTGCAACAATACAGCTCACAAACATGATTTTAGAAACCCATAACTGCAAAACTGAGCAAAATCTCTGCAAAATAGAAGCACAACAAAAGGCAATGCAGATTGAAAATAAAACAAAAACGTGATTAGATGCTTCACAAATGCAACTTTAGGATGACAAATCTACAAAAATAATAGAAAATCAAAAATGCAAAAAGAACAATCACAAACGTAGAAATAAAATAAAGATGCGGTTAGATCTGTTGCAAACACAGAAAAATGTATTATCATCGCAATGTCAAACTTGCAACTTTTAAAAACATAAAATTTGCAATCAAGATGGCAAAATAAAGAGACAAGAGTCCCACCGGGCATGCAAAAATGTCTATGGTGAAAATGGATAGTGAAAACAACAATATTGAAAGACTAACAAGGATCAAGCACAAAAACCCTAACCTAACAATGAAAAACATCCACTATACACAAATGAAGATACCTAAGACCATGAAAATAAACAAAATAAACCAAATATACCATTCACATGTCTAGTAGGGTTTCAATCTCCATTTCTTCCTATGTCCATTGATCTTTTTTGATATATTTGCTCTTTGATTTTATGTGTGCACAAGAGCTCAACAAAGAATGAAAATGCGGTTGATATCTTGATCACAAGAAGGCTTGATTGCATAGGATTGATTAGGTGATTAGTTTGATTAGATGATTAGGGTTTATAATGGAGAGTATCCTCTTATATAGAGAACACTGTAAGAAATGAAGGGATAGGATTAAGAGGTGTAAAGATAAACAACCAACTAGGATTAAAGGGTAGGTAGAGAAAATAATTAAATGATAAAGGGGGTAGGTTAGAGAAGAATTAAGAGATGAATGACATGTGTCATGGATAGAAAAGGCTAATGAATTAAGTAAATAAATAAAGATTTATTTAATTAATAGAGGAAGTGGGGTCAATTAAATAAATAAAATATTTATTTAATTTAGAAAAAGATAATTAAAATAAATAAAAGTATTTATTTACATGATGAAAGTTGAAGAGGATTAATGAATTAATTAAATAAATAAATATTTATTTAATTAATAGAATATTTACAATAAAATAATTAAATAAAAATTTATTTAATTAGATAGGACAATTTTAGGTGTCTACATGGAGAAATCACCAAGTTTAAAACCTTCGCCAAAAATAGAGCTATGCAGATAAGTTTAGTGCTACACCAAAAATAAAGAAAGTGTTGAAATTTTTGCCAAACTTGGTGGTGGTGCCAAAAACCTTGCCCAAATCTTGAGGCAGGCTATTGCAAGCCATAGGTACAACACAATGTCGAGGCAAACGCTAGTATGATTCTTGTTTTTTTGTTTCTAAAAAACTAAAAAAAAATTTACTAAGTTTTTTGGGGGTTGTAGACTCACCCCAAACCATGAAAAAACCCTTTTTTTAAGGGTGTGAGGGCTCCCACGTGGGCCCTTTGGCTTTTTTGAAACAATTTTGTTTAATATTTTTAAAAAAAGTTTATTAAAAAACTTTTAAATATGAAACTTTTACAATGATTTAAAAAAAAAGATTATTTAATATTTACATTTTCAATAAAAAAACTTGCATATTGATTATTTTGAATAATAATGTTAATATTCTTTCGGAATGGTTTGTGTGTGAAATTTTGGTAAAGTTTCGACCCCTTCCTTTAGTTTTTGGCTCGCTCTTCCAATTGCTTGCACATGTGCCAAGTGGTGTCTCGACATTTCTCTAAGCGACTCGCTCTTCTCGCTCGATGTTGAGAGGACGCGGAGCTACCACATTGGCGATGGTCTTTTCTTCAGCGTATGCTTCCTAGCCCCACCATCTTCCATGTGTTAGCAACGACACTTGGTGCCCCTACGTTGCATGGTCCATTTCTCTTTTGAGCTCGACTTTGGGTCTCCCCCGAGTCGCCGTGTGTCTTCCATGATGGTTCATGAACCAAAATGCTGTCTGCACTGCATTTTTCTTGTTTGGCAGGTGCAAGGGTCGCCATGATGCGGTAGAGGTAACAACATTGAAGGTCATTTTCATTGGGTAGCATCTCACAGAGTGCCACACTAGGAGATTCCTATTGAAAAGTGGTTGCTAGGATTTTCCTGATGCTTTTGTGTTACTTTGTTGAAGGCCAAGGGCTCTATATAGGCCTTCTTTTCTGCTTTTAAAGGGGTTCAGACTTTCAGAACAACATTTTTAGACTTTAGCTCTTTGAAAAGCCTTTATATTAATTAAATTAGGTGAATGATAAACATATCAGATTGTACCTATGGCCTCTGTGGTTGTTTTATTTGAAGCTTAGTAAATTGTCTGATGTGCTGTATTTAGATTCATTAATTTCTATGATATATGATGTGAGACTCTACAGATTAAACTATGTTTTAGTACTTGTTATCTATTGGATGAATGGTGAGTGCCATTTTATGTTGAATGGAGTGTAGTTTTATCTTCTTCTCTAATGATGCTGAGCATATAGATTGTTAAATGAGCTTTAAAACTGCATGTATCTGGGTTTTATATGTTGTTAGTGTTCCAAAATATTCTGGCGTATCACCTAAGTAGTGTATCTTTTTAAGTTTTCCTCTTCCCCTTTTCTTCCCCAATTGTATGAAGAACTGACTTCTCAAACTCGGAGGTCATTCGGTGAATCTCACGTAAAGGGTCCCCCATCACTGAATTTTCCATAAGGCTGTTAGCATTTAATGTAAAATTAAGAGTCAACAGTTCTTTTTCTGGCATGCCTGGCAAGACCCAAATTTTGAACAAAGCTTAAGGAAGTTTATGAGCCATATACCTGTTACCAGGAGTCAATCAACTTTAAATCCTAGTTTTCTTCTCCCACCCCTAGTAAACATCCATGCGCTCGCAACTACTTCTTCTCAGAATCCACCTATTTTTCCTGCGATACCTGTTCCCGTAGTAATAGCTCAAGTTCCTCCTAGAAACTTCGTGAATTGGAATAGCAGAAACCATCTCATTCTTCCCGTTCCACTTACAATATGGGGGCCAATTCCTACCTCCACACTAAAAGTTGTCCCTAAATTCACCGGAGAATGTTCCAAGACACTGAGGGAGCACCTACAAGATGTGGCCGATGTCTGCACCATCCATAACATTACAGAGGAAAATGTAGCTCTGAGATTTCTTGGAACTTCATTCAAAGGAAGAGCTTTAGATTGGTACAGATCTCTTGGTCCAAACTCTATAACCGATTGGGACTAGCTAGATGACCGCTTCTTTGAGAGATTTTCCGACAAGGTTGATAGATCATCTCCTATGCAACAATTGATTACCATCAAAAGGGATCCTCAGGAAGCAGTGACAAAATTCTATATGAGGTTTCAAAGGACCTGGTAGAGGATACCATTATCCACTCGTCCTCTTGCAGATATGGCATTTGCTTTTTATTTGAAATCCTTTAATTCAGATATACCTATGTTGATCCAATCTCTCAGAGGAAATACTCTCCCGGATGCACATGACTTGGTGGTCTGAGCAGAAAACAATTTAATTAATGCTGGAAAGCTTGCGCCATGATCGCTCATGCCGGTCTTCCCTAAGTTATCAAATCAAGTTCCTGAGCTAGCCATGCCTAGCACATCTGCTCCCCAATCTATGTATGTGTATCCCGGATCTCAACAAGCAAGCACATCTTCACCCTCATCTCTGGTTGTGGAAGTCAATAATATGAAAAAATTATTGAGATATTTCTCAAATGAAATCATTCATTTGAAAAGATCCCAAATCCCCCCTGCTAGACCTCCTTTCCAATAAAATTTCCAAGGGAATAGACCCACACATCAACAAAACCAATATGTGAATAATCGAGCTTCCTCAAGTCAGCCAAATGGCTAGATAGTTCTAGTGCCCACTCCTCTACAAATTATCTATCCCAACACCAATAAAGAGTTGATCGTAGGACAAAATAATCTAGTGTATGACACCAATTCTTGGTGTTTTCCATGTAACAATGCTCACGCCCCAAGAAACTGCTTGAAAGGCAATTTGCAACAAAAAATTGCAAATCAACAAAGCCAAGGTGTTGCCTCAGATGATTTGATTTATGCTTCCCTTGGCATGGACAATGCGACTCTCATCATGCAGATGCAAGGTATGTCAATAGAGCAGGAAACGAAGATAGCTCTGGACCATGATTTATTCTCCTAGATGGAGGATGAGGACGCCGTGCTCACAAACAATGCAATTGCAGCAAGCTCGGGAGCTCCTCAAGTGCAGTCAAATTACAACCTTCAGTCAAAAAGATGTTTTACAAGAGAGAATGTAGGCACGTAGGGGAGGTTCATCTTAGATAAAGTCCCTGAACAACCCGCAGTTGCTACCACATATCCAAGAAAGGAGTTTATTCCCTATAAGCCGAGAGGAGAAAAAACATCAGTGCCATCAGTATTGGATGTTGTGGAGCAACTAAAGAAATCCCCGACTAACATCTCCTAATGGTATCTCCTTAGCATCCCAAAGTAGAAGAGTCATTTAAAAGAAGCTCGATTAGAGATGGAGAAACCTACTGATAGGAATGTTGCCAGTTCTTCACAGGATAATGAAGAAAGATTTTTGACCCCCGCAACACAAAAATAATAGTCGATGGTGTTGACAAATGAGGCTGTACCACCTACATCCCAAGTGGAAGGTAAGCCTAATTCAAACCCTTTCTATTTTACTCTCAGAGTAGGAGACAAGATATTACACAATTCTATGATAGATTTTGGTGCTAGCACTACCGTCATGACCAAGCAAATTGTTGAGGTTTTGAACATCAAATACGAGCCTCTAAGTAGGGATGTTATGAAACTAGATGGAAATAGAGTCCAGACTATGGGTCTTATTAAAAGCCTTTCGTTGACATTGTTCGCATGTCCTAGTGTCACTATGTCCTAGGAAGTAGTAGTTATTGACATCCCACCCATCTTAACCCTCTACCTCTCCCAAGACTTTACCATTAAAAAAGGAGGTTACCTATCTTTAGATTGGTCCCACCTCATCCTCCAGACCCAACATGTTGCTAAGCTCAAAATTTTTTCAGAACCCCTACACACCAAGCATGTAGCTGATCAAGCTATGCTCAACTTTGAGCCTACTCATACCTCAATCTCTAATGAGAAGAGAAAAATGGTAGAACTTCTAGAGGATGAAGAGGTGACCAGGGATATTACACCAGAGCAAAAAGTTTTTCTCAAGGAATTCATAAATTTTGATCCATATTCCAATTACCATGCCACAGGTCTCAGTACCTATTGTATTTTTGAAGAGGATCAGATTATCCCAAAACTAACTAAGGGTCCACTAACCAAGGAAGAGATGTCTTCTTCACTCTAGACCTTGCACTTTGATGCTGCAAGATGCAAGGTAGGTTCAGGCGCTGAAATTTGCCTTACTTCACCTTCGGGTGAACAAATCTTGAGATCTTTTTGCCTACAATTTTCTTTCTCCATCAATGAAGTAGAATATGAAGGGTCGGTCCAAGGCCTAAGTTTGGAAGAAAGGATGGGCATAAAACAACTAAATGTTTTGGGTGATTCTGAGTTGATAGTGCACTAGGTACAAGGAATATCAAGTGCCAAACATGTCCCCGTGAGGTCCTACCATTAGAGGACATGGGATTTGATTGAAATATTTGATGCCTTCAACATTGAGAGGATTCCTCGAAAGACAAATGCATCCGCTGATAAGATGACCACTATTGGGTCACAATTCAACCCTATTGTGGACTTGCTTGCCAACCCCTAGACGATCTGCATGATTGTTTGACTAGCTATTCCAGAAAATGACAACCACTGGAAAGTTTTTGAGAGTGATGAGAAAATTGCTCTGTTCATTCAAAACTTTGAAGAGTTTGCTGATCAAATGTAGCCTAAAGTAAAGGAGGCTTACAAAGATCAAATCATTCAATTGAAATCCAACAAGCACCCAAATGGATTGTTCACCCTGGAGAATTTATTTGACCATGATGATGCTAAAAATGACAAGAGAAAACTCATGACCGATAAGGGTGAGTATGCCGAAATGTCAGTAGGGAATGGGAGAACACTTAAGGTCCAACATGAAGTTCCTCAAGAAGACCAAGAAAGGTTGGATTGATATTGTGATGAATACGTGGGCATGCTAGCATGGTCATATAAGGATTTGAAAGGTTACAATTCTAGCATCATTCAACACACCATTGAGCTTGCCGATGGGGCCAAGCTTGTTTGACAGAAACAAAGACTTGTCAGTCTGAAGATTGAGGTTCTCATGGTGCAAGAATTGAAGAAATTGATAGAGTCCAAGATTGTCTACCCCATCAAGCATAGTACATGGGTATCATATTTGATACCGGTCAGAAAGAAGAATGGGGATATCTGACTCTGTGTGGACTTTCGTGACTTGAACCAAGCCTCTCTAAAAGACCATTACCCCTTGCCACCAATGGAATAATTGTTAAGCATCGTGGTGGGGTCAAAGATGTTATCGATGCTGGATGGATTCTCAAGTTATAACCAAGTGTTGGTATAGCCAGAAGACCAACATAAGACAACCTTCACAACCAAATGGGGAATATTTTCTTACCCAAAAATATCATTTGGATTGTCAAACATAGGCGCCACCTTTCAGAGGGCTATGGATCTTTATTTTAAGGAGGTAATTAATAAAAGTATCCTCATCTACTTGGATGACTTGACAGTGTTTTCAAAGCGTAAAGAAGATCATTTCGATCATCTCAAGCTATTTTTCCAGAAGTGTTTGGACTTCAGCGTTTCATTGAACCCAAAGAAATGCATCTTTGGGGTCCGTCAAGGGAAATTACTGGGACAGGTAGTGTTAAAAGAAGGAGTATCCATTGATCCAGATTGAGTGAAAACAATAAAAGAGCTTCCTCTTCCCGTCAACAAGAAGGGCGTTCAGTCCTTCCTAGGAAAGGTCAACATTGTTAGCTATTTCATCTCAAACTTTGGTAGAATGGTGAGGCCTATCACACTAATTCTTAAAAGGGAAATACATTTTAAATGGACTCCCAAAGAAAAATAGACGTTTGAGAAAATAAAAGAAGTTGTCTCTTCCACTGCAGTACTCTTAAACCCTGATATGTCTAAGGACATCATAATGTATGTTTTCTCTAGGAATTATAGTATTGCCATGGTACTAACCCAGAAAGATGCAGACAAAAGGGGTGAACATCCCATAACTTTTCATTTCAAAACTCTAAAGGAGTGTGAGGTGAAATACAACTTTGTTGAAAAACAAGCACTGACCATTGTCAAAGGCCTCAAAAAGTTTAGGTACTTCATTGCCTACAATAAGACTACTGTGTATGTTGCTCATCCTTGAGTCAAGGAATATGTAATGGAGGCTGACATTACAGAGAAAAGGGCAAACTGGATTACCAAGATCTTAGAATATGACATTGATGTCAGGCCCACTAAGGTAATCTATAGAAAAGGCCTTTGCGAATATATAGCCCGAGAGTTTGAATCTCGAGAAGCTGAGACTACTACTACAGAGGTTGTGATGTTGGCTTATGAGCGAGAAGAAGCAAGTTGGATTGAGAGCCAAAGAAACTTCATGGAGACTAGAATCTTCCCAGTTGACATCTCTCCTGAAAATAGGAGCTTCTATAGGATGCAGAATAGTTGTTCTCGCCTTGTTGAATGAGTTCTTTTTAAAAGGAACTTTGATGGGATTCTACTCCACTACATAGACCAAGATCAAGCCCATAAAAGTTTACATGAATTCCACCATGGCCTTTCAGGGGTCATTATTCAGCACAAACCACCATCATCAAGATTACCCGTTCTGGGTATTTTTGGCCCTCAATGTTTAAAGACACACATGCTCTGGTAAGAGAATACAATGAGTGTCAATACTAAAGTGGTAGGTGCAAGAAGGTAACAATGCCACTCAGACCAATAATGGTGGAAGAACCCTTTGCCCAATGGGGTCTACGTTTCATAGGGATGATTAATCTGCCTAGCTCAACCAGACATAAGTGGATCCTTACTACCACTGACTACTTCACCGGATGGTCCAAGGCTATACCCATTAGGAATTCATCAAAAGCATAAATACTAGCATTTTTGGAGGAAGTAGTATGCTGGTATGGTCCACCAAAGACCATAATATTAGATAATGCACGCGCATTCACGGGATCTCATGTAAGTCAATTTTCTCTTCGTTAGGGTATATATCTAAGGACTTCTTCGAATTATTACCCTCAAGCAAATGGCTTGGGTGAGTCTACCAATAAGAACCTTATAAGACTCATTAAGAGAATGGGGCCTAAACACAAAAGGGAGTGGCATCATCACTTGAGAAGCGCGTTATGGGCAGATCGGATCACGCCTAAGCATATTTTAAAGAACTCTCCATACAAGCTGGTCTATGAAAAAGATGTCTTATTCCCTGTGTCTTTGGAGATCCCTGCTTTGCAGCTCCTCAAGTCCATTGAGGTGGCCAAAAATGAGCCCATGGAGGTAAGGTTGGAAGAGCTTATGAATCTAGAAGAAGAAAGGGAGGTGACGTTTGATACTCTTCAGAACCGCCAATAGACCATCAAAAGATGGTTTGATAACAAGAAGAGTTCTGACTCATAGTTTAAACCAGACGATCTTGTCTTAAAATATAATGAGAGGGAGACCAGGCCAGGTCAACATGTTAAGTTTGATGGTTTATGGGAGGGACCCTTCTGCATCATGAATTATACAGGGTTTAATGCTTTTGATCTTGAGAATATGCAAGGGGAATCTCTCAAAATCTCGGTTAATGGGTTTCATCTTAAACCTTTCTATTAAGTTTAGTGCCCCCAATGTAAATATTGTATTCTAGTGTGCCTTATTTTTTTAATTATGTTTCTTCATGCATTGTAAGGAAAATAAGTAAATCATAAGATACACCGTAAAGAAGAAAAAGATTTGTTATATTATATATATCAATATCTTTATACAATGCATAAATAGGCTTGCAGCCTACAAATTCTAGTGGCAGGGTGGCAGTTTTTTAGTCGTCTTTCTTGTCATCATTCTCATCCATGAGAAATTTTGAGTAATCCTCTTCATCATCATCATCTCCCATCCACTTGTGGCTGGAGTCACTATCGGATTCCTGAGATATCAACACAAGCACTAGGTTCGAAAGAATGTGCGACGTCAGTATCCACGAGAAGATGTGGTCGCGGAACTCGGTATACCATTTTGTGCTGGCCGAAGTGGGCACTATTAGATGGACTTTGAGGAGAAACTTCACAGCACACTCTATGCGTACATGATGAGCGAACAATTAAATACTCTTCAAGCCACCTATAAGTGGATACCAAGTCACCTCCTCTTTGAGGGTGATGAAACACTGTAGGTCCAAGGCCAAGGGAAAACCTCTAAAAGGGATGAAGTATTCTGTGACATCCTCAAGGCTTCCCAGATACTCTAATGGGAAGAGCATCTTGGTCAGCTCTGTTGTTAGGTAGTCACCTATCCTAGCATCTAGCAATGAAGCCATGAAGCGGGAGCATATATCGGTGTTGACATGATATCTGTCAATGTCGTCAATAAAATTCTCCCCTAGCACCCATTTAATTGCAGCAATGATCAACGGATTTATCTACCATGTCATTCCTTGCAAACTCTAGTTTGAAATGTTGCCAAGAAAAGTGATTTGTGCCTTTTTGCTGGTAAGCCTGACGAGAGTATCCATAACTCAAGAAACTCCACAGTTGAGCTAACTTCTGTGCAAAGGAATGTCTAAAAATACATATTTATAGCTGATTTCCAACTTTGAGTAATAAAATAAAATTAAGAGCCAATGCCCTCGATCTTTGATGTGGCTGTCTTTCCTCATTACTCACACAAGTGAATGAAGTTAGGCCTGAAGGTTGTGTATGTCTTGTACGAAGCCTCAAAAAGAAAAATAGTATATCCAGATGCCACTCATATTTTTGAGTATGTCATGCCTTAACCCAATTGTTTGGAGGTCTATTTTGGCTTGTGCAAGTGTCGCTGGCTGTATATTTTCTCTAAAATAAGGAGATCCATCTGGACAGTAAGATCATCATTTGTGGATTGGAATGACGATGTAGTGGGCTAATGTCTTTTCAAAAATGCAAGTGGTGGCACTTCTTCCCATTTTAGCATTAATGTTGTCTGGAAAACAAAGTGGCATACATGCCGACATATGCATATCATGAATGCTTACTTTTTGCACACAAATCTAGGTATGCAATACACCTTAAGAAGAGAGATTCAAAAGTGCATGTCATATTTGCAGTTTGCATTCCCAGTGCCAAAAGTGATAGTGTTAGAAAAGCTCTCCTGCAAAAATGGAGATGGATACCATAGCCTCAAGTACTGCCGAGGGTGAAATGTGGGTAGACATATATAGGGAAGTTTCATACTCTTCCCATGCCATGCCCCCTAAGCTAGAATATTCCAGAACCAAACCCAAATCTAAGATAATCACCCATGATGACATGGTGGTGATTGATTCCTTAGAAGAGTTCATTGAGCCCGAACCACATAAACAACCAAGAGCTCTCAGGGAGGCTACATTTGGAATTGAATACTAAATCATAGAAGTGAGCCGCAGTTTATGACATTCAAATTTTGACATTCTGACACTCCTCAGTTCATGGTCCCTCTGGTTCCACATTGTCCAAAATTTGTGGCTACATGCGTAAGTAGATTCATGCCAGACTCTCTTTCGATATAGGGATCCTCTGTGCAGGTCGTCATAACCCCAGAAGCTATTCGGGATATGCTATGTTGTCTCATAATTAATAGCACAGAGGTGTTTGATAAAGATTCTATGGAAGACTATTGGCATCGAAGGCAGGATATTGTCTCATTTTGTCAAAATAATCTGAATCGAGTTTCGATACTCGATCCTCCAAAGCTCCCTATCCACTATAGCAATTTAAAGAACGATGATCTCAAATATATCTCCTCTACCATTGCATTCCTGTGCGGTCATGACAATGACTGAGAGATCACCACTTCTATGATAGGTTTCTTGTTCAAATGCCAGAAGCAGGAGGAGCCATTCCATTTTGAGTTCTTTGTGTTGATAACTAGTGAAATGGTGAGGCAGTTGATTTATTTTGAGCAATCACAGTGGTTCAGGTTTGTGTCATTCCTAGTTCATTTGTTCATACACCAAAATGTCACTTTCTTTAGTCAATTTATGTCATTGGCTACTCATGATGAGTTAGGAAACATAATACCTATGTTCACCTGGACCCCCGTACTATTAGCCACTTATGATGTATACCAATTTTCTGACTGTTTCCTGTCTCCCATTCTTCTCAATCTTAGTGTCATCCCTGAGGATCCTCTCACTCTTTTTTCCCAAATTCAAATAAATTGGATGAGTAATGAATGCCCCCAATGCGACTAGTTCTTGGGTAAAGATTTCTCTTTTGTCTGAGTACATGGCTTCTCTAAAGAACCCTTCCACCTTCCTCCTTATGTATTTGAGAGAACCCTGGCTCTTAAGATTTCTCGATAGTTGGTGGAAGTTGAAAAGGATATAGGGGCAGGAAAGCATGATACATCTATTACTAAGGACCACAAAGTTATTGGCCCTATTAATCTTGAGCGAAGAAGCCTGACAGAGAGGGTCCTGACCTATAAGCTAGGGCAACTAAGCTTGGTAGCATTGGATGATGTATGGACCTATCACCCAGACAGTTGTCTATCTAGTAAGCATAGGAAAAATGCTATTAAGCATGTGTCACAAAACTCATGGGAGGGACGCGGATGCCCGCTGGTGAATGATCCAAGACTTTATGTGGGTCCTAGCGACTTTCCTGCCCTTGAGCGGCCCCCATGGTTGGCTTTTTACCATATTTTTCAAAGGCATAATCCAACTAAGCCTATTCATTGAAACATGTGGCAAGCCATTGAAATTGATCGTTGGCTAAAAAAGAAGAGAAATGATTTCTGGATCTATTGCCAAGAGACTAATCAGCCTAGGGCTAATATGGGGAACGCCCATTTTGATGAGTGTTTTGAGGAAGAATAGTGTAATCATAACAAGTCAAAAGAAGAGATAAGTGAAAATTCCTTGTGTAATGAATCCTCCCCTGAGAACATCTGACCTTAAGAGGACCGGATTATAAATATAGAAGAGCAAGATACTGGAATCAACATTTCAGTTTCTCTCGTTCAATCAGTTCAGAAGCCCCATTCCCAATCTGCTAAGAGATCAGCTGAGAAGAAGATACCCGATTCCCCTTCCAGGAAGAAATAAAATTTGGGTTCAGTGAAGAAGGGTTTGTCTTCCCTATACCCTATGGTTCCTCTATCCCCTTAGCAACTAGTGGCTTCTATGGGTCAGGTACGCTCTACTCTTCCCTTCCTCTCTTCTCAATCTATGAATTCCTCAGCTGCCAAAGTTGCATCGATGTTTGCTCAGGTCCCTACTTCTCTTACATTAGTCCCTACCAAAACACTGGTTGAGCCTCAAGTTGTGTCATCACTGGTCCTTTCTTCACTCCCTTCTCCCGATGTCGTATTTCCTCTGATAATTTTCTCACAGATTTCTGCTATAGCCACCATTTCGCGTAGGCTTGGTTTTGGAGAGTCCACTCCTCCCCCAAATGTCAATACAACATATGCTGATCTTTCTCTTTCAGGAGCCTCTCCCTTTGTACCATTGTTCTCTCCAACTACGTTAGCACAACCCATTCAAACCACTTTTGCTGACCCTATTTCCTATTTCCCCTATGTCATCCCTCCTGGTGCAACATTTGTAGGGAAAGCCATTCTGGTCTCAGATACTTTTTATTAGCAAGTTTCCTTTTCCAAATCTGTGTGGGGTAGCTGGGTACGCAAGAGAAAGGAGAAAGATGGTGCTAAGCCATCCCAACCACATGTGCAGACACATTTCAATGAGGAAAGTGATAATCTCCTCTTTGCAATGTTCCCAAAGGTCAACAAGCTAGAGGCCTAAATGAAGCCCAATGATTACACTCTACATGCTGTCTAGGTTAACCTCTCCAATGCCATGACTATGGATAAAGTAGAAATGATGGAAGAAAATTTGAAGGTGGTATCTTTGGATTTCATCAAGAAGATCCATCATCTAGATAAGATGCAATTTGAGATCATCCACCTCTGAGAACAATTGGATACTCAGATGAAAGAGGACAAAGCTAGAAGTGCTGAGATAAACCGCTTGCAGGGCTTGTTAACTCAAGCCAACTCTAAAAAAGGGAAGTTGTAGTCTGCCTTGAACAACGTGAGCTTTCAATTGAAAGGAAAAGAAGTGACGAGGAATGTGGCACTGAAAGAATTGCAAGAGAGGGAGTAAGAGATACAATAATTGAAAGCAACTTCTAGAGATGCTACCCAGATTCATACTCAGTTGCAAGAGGAGGTCCGCCTGAAGGAAGAATACACTCGACAACTGAGCCAATCACAGGTCATGCTTTCTTAAGAGAGAGCAAAGTTTGGAATAGAAACACATGATTTGCAAAGTAACTTGGAATAGACTGAGAAGAAATTCTAGGATATAAAGAGATTATTACAGCTGGACCATGATCGCACAATGCAGCTTCAGGAGGCTTTTCAAGATGGAGGTACTAAGATCCTTGCTTTGGAACATCAAGTATCTCATGAGAAGGATATATGCAAAAATATTTAGAATGAGATAAAAGCAAAAGACAATGAAATCATGTGCTTATCTCAGCTTTCTCCCCCTCTATAAGTTCCTTAAGATCCATCCCTAGTCAAGGAAAAATTATATCTCATTGGGAGAAGATCAAGCAGTATTGCCCTTCATTATAGCCTATGCTGAGGAACTTGGGTGAGGCATAATTTCTCTGTACTGGAGTGGGTGCTCTTATTGATGAAATTATGCTTTTCATTGGTCCTAAAATCCTCATGGCCCAGAGTTTGATTCAGCTATTGTATGCTGCTTCAGATGAGGAATTGAAAGAAAAAGGGGTAGCAGATCGCAAACAATTGATCAAGAAGTCCAACATTTTCATTAACCAACACAGGGCAACCATGCAAGCATCATGAGCACTGAAGTCTTTGAAGATTTTGGTTCTAGATGTCAAGCGATGTGTAGAGAAGTTTGTGTTTTTGGGTTTGTCTTCACCTTTTCCCATAGATGGTTCCGTGCTAGGGATTGAGCAAGTCATGAATCAAATTGAGCAATTACAACAAGATTTAACTTTCCTAAAACACCTTACAAGTCCTATTTCGGTGAAGGAATTTGAGAGTCTCTTGCACCCCTTGGCACAACTCTACACGCTCCTTAAGATGGTCCATGATGAACCAACGAGCTTGCCATTTGATGAAGTGATCTATTTGGACCAGAATTGTCAGAATCTGGAAGCTTAGGTGCTACCCTTAGAAGATGATTGGTTTTCGTTGCAAAGGTCTTTGATCTACTTTTTCCTGTTCAAGCATTAAGTCTGGTCTCTGAACCAACAATTTTGGGTCCTAGTGTTCCATAGGAAGAATTCCCCATTAAGTCACCAAGAAATGTTAATATTATTTTGGAATGGTTCGTGTGCGACATTTTGGTAAAGTTTTGGCCCCTTCCTTTAGTCTTTGGGCCGCTCTTTCAATCGGTCATGCGTGTGCCAAGTGGTGTCTAGGCGTTTCTCTAAGAAACTTGCTCTTCTCGCTCAATGTTGAGAGGACGTGGAGATGTCGTGTGGCGCTGGTCTTTTCTTTGGCATATGCTTTCTGGCCCCACCATCTTTCGTGTGCTGGCAGTGACACTTGGTGCCCCCGCATTGCATGTTCTAGTTCTCTTTTGCGCTCAACTTTGGGTCTCCCCCGAATCACCGCATGACTTTAATGATGGTTCATGAACCAAAATGCTATTTGTGCCACATTTTTCTGGTTTGGCAGGTGCATGGGTCACCATGATGCAGTTGAGGTAACAACATTGAAGGCCATTTTCACTGGGTAGCGTCTCACAGAGTGGCACGCTGGGAGATTCTTGTTTAGAAGTGGTTTCTAGGATTTTTCTGATGCTTTTGTGCTATTTTGTTGAAGCCTGAGGGATCTATATAGGCCTTCTTTTCTACTTTTAAAGGGGTTCAGACTTTCAAAACAACATTTTTAGACTTTGGCTCTTTGAAAAGCCTGTATGTTAATTTTATTAGGTGAAAGATAGACATATCAGATTATGCCTATGACCTCTGTGGTTGTTTTATTTGAAGCTTAGTAAATTGAATGATGTGCTATATTAAGATTCATTAACTTCTATGATATATGCTGTGAGACTCTACAGATTAGACTATGTTTTAGTACTTGTTATCTGTTGGATGAATAGTGAATGCCATGTTATGTTGAACAGAGTGTAGTTTGTTCTTCTTCTCTAATGATGCTGAGCATGTAGATTGTTAAATGAGCTTTAAAATTGCATGTATATGGGTTTTATATGTTGTTAGTGTTCCAAAATATTCTGGCATATCACCTAAGTAGTGTAGCTTTTTAAGTTTTCCTCTTCCCATTTTCTTCCCCAATTGTATGAAGAGCTGGCTTCTCAAACCCGAAGGTCATTCAATGGATCTTGCGCAAAAGGTCCCCCATCACTGAATTTTCCATAAGGCTGTTAGCGTTTAATGTAAAATTAAAAGTCAACAAATAACAAATTTTTAATGTAGGAAAAAATTATTATATTTTTTTATTTAAAATAAATCATACCATATTAAATTGAGGGGGGCAATTTTTGCCCTGAATATGATTTTCAACAAAATATTGAGTATTTTATATTAAAATCCATCTGTTTAGCCTTATGGACTCGATCATGATGTTTGTTTTAGCTGAAAATGCACCCCAAAAAAACTCACTATTGAATTTCTCCCAAATTTGAGAAGGGGCTTGCAGATTTGGAAGCTTTGATACCATGTCAGAGTCACCGATGGACTCAATCTCCCAGGATCACCTGCAAAACCAAGATCACCTTTCTACATGAGAGAAACAAAGAGGATGAAATTTCAAAATATGGTGCAATAATGAATGATGATATTATCACACTCCAAAAGATACAATATGGATCAACACTCACTTGTACTAACTAAGTTGATATGAAATCATCTGAGTTAGCTCAAAGGGAGAGGTGATGCTGATTATATAGCAAAATATGGACACATAATTTGAAGGAATAATAACTCCCAAATAACCAAATTAAGTGGGAGTTGTGCCTACTTGGAAAATGCCAAACATGTGGCAAACCAACTCAGGTAGGGACAAACAAATGATTATGGAGAGGTGACAAATGAGTCCAAAAGTGGGTGACACTTTCAACCACCCAAATGTGGGTGTGAATTACACATGTAAATGTAGGACTATACCACGTGTCCTCACATAAACCATCCTAATATAGCCTAAGTATGCTTAATAATGTGTAGGAAAAATAAATATAAAAATCCTACACTAACATTCACTTGGAGGTCTAATTCTCACAAATGAAAATGGGATGAAAAATTCAACAAAGGATAAATGGGTTGCAATAAAAGTAAATTGAAGTGAACATGAAAAGAGGAAAGGGTAAAGTGTTGATAGGAGGAGGGGGATGGTACTTGAGCATGAGAAATTTTGAAGACCCCCCAAAAGCAAAGAGATAATATTTGAAAGTAAATGACGGGGAATTAGGAATCAAAGATGTAAGGGAAGGGGTAGTAGTGGAGATACAAGTCCAACTCCCAAATAATAGAAATCTTTTCAAAGCATAAACCAACCTTTAGGAAATAAATATATATGGAATGACATTACCAACAACCTAATAAGATAATAAAACCAACACTAAAATAAATTATAAAAATGGTATGAGTGGGACGTTAGGATTGATAAGAAGGGTATGTTAGTAGGGACAAACTCAACAACTTGATAAACATGCAAAACCTAAGGAAGAAACCCATATAGCTTCAATAATTAATTTTTTTGGACCTTTGAAGATATCAAAGTATGATGAACATATAGGGGACACTGCAAACTAGACTTGAGAAAAAATTTACATGAAAAAACCACTATACTTTATCAAATCAATAATGATAGGTGGGTTAGTGTAAAGCCAAAATAAATGGGGAAATCATAACTCAATAGAAAATGACATATTCAAAATGGGGTGCCAACATTTATCTCTAATAGGGGATTCCTATATCTTACAAGTGTATTGATAATCCAAATCTCTAAGCAAACCAAAAATGGGGAGCCAAAAGAATGATTGATACTAACTCACTCTTCATCATGACAAGAATGCATTATGATTGCACAAATACATGTAACAACATAATATTTACAAGATAAAATAACACACAATATTTATATGGAAAAGTAATATTTACATTAAATATATGGTTGTAAACATAACTACAAGTAAAACATACAAGAAGATCCATGACCAAGGTCATAGATAAAATATTGCATCCACTTACCTCTATCAAAGGAAATATTTCTAAAGGAGTTAAACTTCTCAATACATAGTTATATCCATAAATTACTATGACAAATAAAGTCTCTTTCCTAAGAAATATTTTACAAAGAAGTGAAGGCCAACTTCACCATCAACTTTACTATTGTAAGGCAACCATATATAATAGGTGTTGGGCCTAATCCATAATTCATTATGCATGATTATAACAATAAGGGATAAGAAACTGTAGTGTCCTAAATTGTACTACCTTATAATTTAGTCCACATATTGGGCCCTCACCTTAGTGTTCATCTCCCAATGCTTAATTAAGACTCAATTATGCTTGCATCATGCAAAAATGGCCTTATTTTCAAATCATACATCACATGACCCCTTGGTTTGGCCCCAAAATAGGGTAGGACTAGGGTGTCACACTTTGGTCCTCACTAGGATCGGCGTGCCATTCTTTGGTCCTCCTTAATTAGGTCCTATTTTGAACCCCTCTTGTATTATCAATTTTGAGTGGGAAATCTCTCTCTGTGTCAGCTCATATCAGGAAATTAGCATGTTTTTGGATGGGAAAGTACATAAGGAGGCTTTCCCCTCTCATTTTTATATACAAGATACATGAAGCAAGGGAAAAATTATAATCACCAGGCATTGAAACATTCATCATCAAGCATCTCTAGAGGTCCTCAAGGCTCCATTCTTCATTTATCAATTATGGAGCATCATTACATCAATCATATGCACACATGTGTGTGTGATTAGGGTTTTGTCATGTGCATGCCATTTTATATAACATATGTGATCACATTCAAGAAGCAAAGAACCATTATCAACCATTGTAGATTTGAGGTATATCCTTCCATTATTTAAATAAGTATTTGCAATATTTCAATCAAGGTTAATTCCTAAATTGAGGTTTGACTTAGGAAAACCCCCATTCCCAGCCCATTTCCTTTTCTTTTGTGTGTGCAGGAAACAGGTATGGAGATGTGATATTTAGAATAAGCATTATTTATAATGATGAATCAATCCCCCTTTGGTGTGCAAAAACTTAGGAGGACCAGAGAGACGTTCGAGCATTTCAATCCCAACATTTTTTGAGCATTTTTGGGAATCAAATTTGAATCTGCTTATAATTCTCAAATCCAGCTATGTGTCTCAGTCCCACATCTATAGCTTACTATTTTTTTGTTTTTATCTTCATTTTCAATACTTCACCCTAATTTCAGCAATTCAACTCACAAAAGAGGGTAAACAAATTCACCACTTTGAATCCAATTAGTATTCAATCCTTATCATTACTGATTTGTGACCAAATCTATTAGATTTCATCCCTCTTTTGAATGTAATGGTCATACCAAGTAAAATTAGTGGTTTTCATACATCTTATGGTGGAAACCCTTATTTTTCACCCATCACATTTTGGTGAACCCAACATCTTACACCATGATTTCTGATTTATGCTCTCAAATATGAGTGTTTATGCAATTTAAAATTCAAATTTACATTTACAAGTTTAATTTCCAATTGAATTGTAAAAATTTAGAGGTTAAATTCACTAAAACCCTAATTTTTAAAATTCTAAAATTGAGCTTGTGATTTGCCTAATTTGGATTAATTGTGTCATATATGATTTTGAAACATTCTCAAATTCAAATTCAAATTCAAATTCAAATTCATAGATCTCATTTTAATCAAATTATATGAATTTAGAGGTTTAATTCATAAAAACCCTAATTTATTTTAGTTAATTTGATTTGTGAATCATTTCAATTTGTCACATCAATTTTTCAGATCTGATTTTAAAATATTTGTTACATCATTTAATAGATTTGATTTATTTTCTATTTAATATAAGATTACTTTGATTTTCATTTATATTTATCAAAATCATGTGTTGGATAATGGCTTCTTTCAGTTTACATTGCTTCTTTTCATTCATAGCACTTTGGCATATTATGTTTTTAGGGTTTCAAAAATCCTCCCTTTCAATCAATTTGATCTCAAAGCTTTCATATATAGTACATGTTGTTTTATGGTGATGTTTTAGGAAAGTTCATTTCATGTATAGATCACCTTAAAGCTTTTGTAGATCCCAATTGTAGAGATGCTAATGGAAAACCTAGCACTTGTACCTCTCCTAGGATATCTAATGTGAATGAAGAGAGAGATAATATTCCTATCAATAATCTCTCTAATGGAGAGCAAGAATTGAAGAGCAACATGTCCCCATATTATTCTCATACACATACCCTAGTGCAAGGGGGGAAAAATCAAAATATTGATGTTTCCATCTCTCTAGATCCTCCTTATTCTCTAAGAGCCTATCTTGAACATCAAAAAAATTGTAGAGAAGATGATGTTATGCATTTTATTCATGATCTCTCTCCTCATATAATATTAAGTAAAGATGAGGACTTAGATGATAAGGATCTCCCTTCCCAATCTACTGAAGAGGATAAGCATGTTGAAAGAAAGTAAGGTCCTCCTTCACAAGATATTACTTCTTCATCTACTAATCCATTTGTTCCCTATAAACATCCTTACACTACAAACATCAAATAAATTTATTACAATTTCCTCTACCTTATCAATTAAAAGATTCTTATAGGAGTGGCTTAGACATGATATCAAAACAAGGTTTTAGAGGTCGAGGACTTGGAAAATTTGAACAAGGAATTCAAGTCTCTATAAACCCTCCTACACAAATCACCACAAAAGGCCTAGGAAATTATAATAAATATCCTATGAATGACCTCCTTAGGATTCAAGATTTAAAAGACCATCTTGTAAGACAACAAGCTATTCAAACCTATAAAAGTGCTTCTTCTTTAAAGAAAATCCTTTTTGTTTATTTCATCAAACTCATGATCATCATGCTAATGATTTTCTTGATTTTAAGAATGCAATGAAATGACATTGATAGTGGAAAAGTTAAAATCATAGATGATAATCCTTCTTCTTCTAATAATAACTGTTGTCCTCAATCTCAAAAGTTTAAGCATACACCTATTGATAATCAATAAAAATTGGCTACTTGAATCTTTTGGAAATTGAAGTATGACAACAAATGTTGTTTTTCCTTTTGTAAAGTTTAGTGCCAAGTGTAAAGATGGAAGTGAATATTGCCTTTTTCATCATGGTGGTTCACATTCTTGTATAGTGTAAAGTATTTGAGGAATTTGTTCAAGAACAATATGATCTCACTCATATATGTCTTTCAATCTTTCTAGGTGAAAAGGTAGTGCCTTAGCACCCCTTTCCCCCTCATGTTTCTCCTCACCTATGACACTAATGAATACTAAGAGGGGGGGGAGGGGTGAATTAGTATACAGAAAAACACTGTACTCAAACACTTAAACAGTCTAGTGATAAATCGGTAAAACAGTTTGACAGACAAACTGGTTAGCACACATGCAAACCAAAATGCAAATAAGACATTCACCCACAGAAGCAATACCATCATAACACAAGATATTTGATGTGGAAACCCAAATGGGAAAAACCACGGTGACATGGAACTCACAAGTAACTATCTGCAGAACAGGAACCAGACCGGTTAAGGTCTTACAATGCTCTTTACCAGAATAGATCTTGTTAGGAATCTCAATCTCTATTAGGAGATAAGTCCAATTAAAGACTACCTTGCTAAAGGATTTTAGATCCATAGATGTGAACCACCTTGTTAGAGGATTTACAAAAGGCTTTTGGGCCTACCCAGTTAAGGGCTACAGACTTGTCGAAGATGTGAGTAATCAACAAGTGAGTGATCTAGAAAATAGCACAGATTGCTTGGTTAGATCCTTGATAGCTCGTTCCTAATGCATTCCAGCATTACTTCAGTCTTCTATACATTCATACTCTCTCTGACTCCTCAACCACCTTAAACCCTAGCAACAACATCAACCTCAACAACAACTTAAAACCCTAGACATGATGTCCTTATAAAGGAATCTGATTTCATGTCGGTCCAATAGGCTACAATACAATTTCCTAGGTTCAATGCATCTAGACGTATCCAGTAACATGACACAGAAAGTACCATTAAAGTGTTGGCACCGTCAAACTATTGGTGGATGATAACTCATCACAGAGTATTACCGGTTCATACAAAATGTCGGTTGCTAGTTTGACAAAATGAAGACTGGGAAATATGTGTTTCGCTGCTTTGATCCTTTGTACCGCTTGAGATCCTCGAACTGCTTGGGGTCTTTCGCTGCTTTGATCCTTTGTACCGCTTGAGATCCTCGAATTGCTTGGGGTCAACATACCACTTCAGATCAGTAATCACTTTTTGCAAAACACCAATAGTCTAAGTACTATAATGCATCATACTTGTTGGAACATGTACGAATTGAGCTTTAACTTATATGTACAAAAATGATCTCAATGCAAGTGTGTGTCCATCAATGACAATCACAACATAATCATCAAAAATGCCAACAATCTCCCCCTTTGGCATTGATGGAAACACTTAGGAAATTTTGACATCTAAGTGTTTTACAACAAAAATGTGCCAGAATAAAAAATACTCCCCCTAGGCATATACACTATCGCTTTTGTAGAAAATACAATGTATACTACTTCTTAATAGAAATAACATGAAAGTATACATCACAACATTCAAAATTTATACTTCTCCCCCTTTGCCAACAATGACAAAAATAATTTTATAGACTAACCCATGTTTCATTAAAATAATAAGTGTTTATGACAGTAAAGAATAAAACTTGTCAAAAATAGATTTAAAGTCCTACAAGAATTGTTTCATAGATAAAGACCAGGACTCAAGTAGGGAGTTGGCTACTTCTTTCTTTGTCTACCTCAGGGAGACCTGTTCTTCCATGGTGTCTAATATGCTCATCTCCTGTGTTGCAGTTAAGGCATCCAAACTAAGATAGCACTTCTGAAGTATTTGCAGATGTGGGAGTAGAACCAGTTGTAGCTCCTGCAAATCTCGTGACCGGGTGCTTATTTCCAACTCTAATTTGGTAGAATGGATGTGAAACCGGTGAATGGTTTGCCCATAAGTTGTAAAAGAGTCATACAACAGCTTGAAGGTTCTCATATATAACTGCAAATCAGATTGAAGCTTTTGCTTCTGTGCAAGCACATCGTCATAGAACAGATGAGGTTGGCAAATCTTGCTGAGTAGAAGATTCCCCTCATCTAGAGCATTCCTTATATCCTTATGTGCTTTTTGCAGCTTAGACCGGAGCTCATTAAGCTTCTTCACCAAGACAATGTTGAGAGCCTTTTGATGCTCTTTCTTGGCATTTTCCTCTACTACCTCCTCTAAGCTCTGCACTTGATCATCTACTACTGTGCATAGGAGCTTCAGCTGTGCCAATGATGAGTCGGTACTGGGGAGGTTTGTATCGAGTAACAAACCGGTAAGAGTGTCCATTGCTGCTTGGATCTCATCTTCCTCCTTTTTCCTCCGTATCACTTCAAGGTGTTCTTGAGAAACCTTGATGCTCTGCAGTAGCTCCATTTCACTTGCAGACTGGAGATCAATAGGACTATTGAGGTCAGCCAGTTTGGCTTGACTACCAGTTGCCTTAGGTGTCTCCATCTGTGTGCTCTTTGCCACTTCAGCTTCCTTGTTTTCCTCTGCCTTCTTCTTCTCCACTTCTTTTCTCTTTCCCTCTTCCTTATCCTCCTTTGCCTTCTTCTTTTTTGCTTCCTTCCTCTTCTCCTCTACCTTATCTTCCTCTTCCTTCTTCTTTTCTACTTCCTTTCACTTCTCCTCTTCCTTTCTCTTCTTCTCATCCTCTTCCTCTTTCTTTTTCTTTGCATCTTCTTGTTTCTTTTTCTCTTCTTCCTCTTCTTTTCTTTTCTTCTCCTCTTCATCCTTCTTCTTCTTCTCCTCTTCTGCTTTCTTCTTCTCCACTTGCTTCTTTGCTTCCTCCTTTTTGTCCTTTGTTTCCTTTTGCTTTACTTCCTGTTCTGCCTGCTTCTCCTGTCCTGTTGCTTCTGATGGTGTACCCTGAGCAACATCCTCTCCATCTAGAGCATCAACATCAATAGTGTCAATAGGTTCAACAACCAGATTTCCTTCATCATCAAACACTTCATCCATTTTTGTCACTATCGGTTCTTGTTCAACCTTCTTGTTAGCTTGAAGCACTTTATGTGTATGAACCATTGTTGTCATATGCAGATGAGTGTCTTTTTTAACATCATCAATTCTTCCTTCCAACAACCAGAGTCTTCTTCTTTTGGTGAAGAAGAGTCCTTTATTTTGGTTGATGACATCAAATAACTCTGAATTTGACAGGTCAGGAAAGTATTGAGCAAAGACTTTCTCCCTGATTTCCTATTCTTTCTCTATGGCAATGCGCCATTTATTATCTAGGGACTTATACAAAGAATCCGGTGTCTCAGATCTAATTTCTGAGGGCGATCAGTTAGTAACACATAAATACTTAGTGATTTCTTTTTCGACTGCTTCTTTTTCATCATCATTGAAATCATCAAAACAATCAATCAAATCATTCAACACTTTTCTCCTAATATTTTTGATAGTTCTTTGACAATGTGTCAAAGGTTTGTAGGAGGAGATGTCAATATTTACCGGTGCTGATGATGCCGGTTCATTCTTTGTCTTTTTCTTTGCTTGTCTTGTCTTCTTAGGTTTTTCCTTAGACACAGTTTCTTCTGAGTCTGGTGAGGCATTCCTTGTTTTCCTCTTTCTCTCGAAGACTATAGCAGGTGTTGCTTCCAGTTTCTTTTTAGCCGGTGACCACTTGGTCACTGTAGGACTGGTTGTAGTAGCCGGTGGCGATGCTGAAGGCACTACTTTTGCCTTCTTCACTAAAGGTTCTTTTCCTTTCTTTGCTGAGGGTTCCTCAACTGGTGTTACCCTTTCTAGGTAGGTGCCAGTTCTCCTTGCCTTTGGATCAAATGGTGAGGTAATAAGGGTAGAGGCATATCCTTCCAGCATATCATTCATTACCTCATATCCCATAGGCTCCACTTCCTCCTATTTGGGCTCAACAACCTCCATTATGCATTGATCCACTTTAATGGTGAAATAGATATCATCTTCATATTTCTTGACAATATCACTTGATATTCTCATCCTCTAACTTATTTTGCATCTGAATTCATCAAAGTACTTATTCAAAACTTCAAGGTAACCGGTTCCAACTGCTTGAAGGCTTTCCTTGATTTTCTTGGTTACCGGTTGGTCAGCAGACCACTAGACATCACCTACTCCTGGAAAGTAGCCTTGGAAGTAAAAGAACAACCCAACCAGTAGTTGTCCAAACTTGAACCTTAATGCATTATCCTGTTTGATTGATTTAAGATTCAACAGGAGTTGCCTTTGCATACCGATGCATAGGTCAAATGATGCATCCTCCTTGATCATTCGATAAGTGACATTTACTGCTGCAGCAGATACAGAGTTAAGTCTACTGGCAGAGAACATCTGGTAGCCTATCACCATGCAGGCATACTTGGCTAGATCATCCTTGATTGAATTGACGGTCATACCTCGTGAGTTGCTCACTGAACTGGTGAGCTTGGACATTTTAGTCTTGCTTACCGTCCTTAGGGCTGACACTTCCCCTATATTGCAGAAACTGGTGATGGCATGAATTGCTTGCGGTGTAATATCATGCGTTCTTTCCAGGTACATATTGTCACCATGAACTCTGCTCAGAATGATCCTAATGTGATCATCTGTGAAATCCTCCAGGAAATAAATAGCATTGTGGAGCTTCTTCTTCTCCAAAATACTATACTCCGGTTTGATCATTTTATCTTTTCCACAAAATAAACCTAGCTGTGAGTGAATTGCTATAGACCCTAGGTCTTTGATTTTACAATCTATGTAATCTAAGATTCCCTCTTCTACTATCACACCAGCTGGAACTTGTGATAGAGCATTATATCTAGACTTGCGCTAAATAAAGCTTGCTGAATTGATAGATGCACTAGAGCTAGTATGGGATGCAAAAGCCATGATAGAAATTGGAAACTCAAAAAATACCTTTCGTAAATCATGAATTTAGGGCTTTTAGATTCTTCTCCACCTCACGCTCCATTAGTTGCAGAATCACCACTTTGCGTTCTTCACTTGACCATTTGCAATTTGAATTTGAACCTCCTTCAAGGTTTCCAACTTTCTCTGAATCGTAGCACAAATCACTTTATCATCGCTCTGCACTTGGAAACCTTCTTTGCTTCAAAAATGATAGTGAGAAATGATTTGAAAATTCCTTTTAAACATATTCCTCACCTACCACAATTAATGCTCCACCATTAGGGTGTAAACCCTAATTTGCCTTTTACCATTTTCAGTCTTCCTCCAGATGACAGTTATTGCATACCAATTAATGTCTTTTACCGATGTAAACCGGGGTTTTGAAACATTTTTGCCATTTTCTCCCCCTAAGCTTTTCTGATGCTTAGCTTGCCGGTTCTGATATTTCCACACTAGGTGCAGAAACCGGTTCTTCTTGTAACACCATTGGTTTCTTCTTCCAGGTTTTGTTCATATTGGCTTGAAGAGTGTCAACATCAATCTTTCCTTCCGGAGTGACCGGTATATCATAAGATATGTTCTTTCTTGATCTACAAAATCTAGCAATGTGACCTGGTTTGTTGTAGTGATAACAGACCAATCCAGGTGCTCTCCAAGGTCCATTATTCATGTTGTCGTTCTTCCTTTTGCATGTTGCAACAGTGTGACCATGACCATGACAGATCATACAGTTGGCTCTCCATTTGGTTGCCACTTGATAGCCACCACTTCTTGATTGATAATTGAAGGCATTAAACTAGTTGTGATTCCAGTTCACAAAAGGTTCAGGACCAACTCCTTGGGTCCTCTGAGGATATCTTCCAATGTTATTCATAACATACCTACATTTAGATGCTCTATGCCCAAACTTGTTGCATGCATAACAGTTACCATTGAATCTATAGGATCTAGGCTTATCATTTAGGAAATAAGGAAAATTATTGTAAGCCTTACTCCTACACACATTGGCAGTATGTCCTTCTTTAAGACAGTTAAAGCAAACAGGTTTAAACTTTTGCTTACCTTTATCCTTTGATGCCGGTTGATTCTTTGATGTTCTAGCGTTTGTACCAGAGGTCTCACCTTCCTCATGACCAGAATAACCAAGTCCATTGGTATTCTTTGCCGGTTTTGCTGACTCAAGCTTTTGCTCTAGCTTAATAGTGCTCTTGTTTAACTTAGCAAGTATTTCCTTTGACTAAGAGAGTTCTTTGGAAATAGCAGCATTTGTTTCCATCAGGTTTTCATTCTCAGAGATGGTAATATTTAGTTCTTCTTGCATGTATTCCTTTTCCACTTTGCTCGCATGGAGTTGAGCAGTTAGGGCACTGATCTCTTGCTTTAGCTTGGAGTTTTCATGATCTTTGTCTTTGACCAGATCTTCAGCTTTCTTCCAGTTCTCAAGCTCTTGACACATTCGAATAGTCAGTCCTTCCAATTCTTTTCTCAGGTTGGAATAGGATTCATTCAGCTTTTCTACTTCTTGAATCAGGGCTTCCATGTTTGCTTCATCAGAGGAACTATTTTCAGATAGCTCCATTAGCTTTTCTGCATGTTCTCTCCTTTTTGCTTGAGATGCCTTGTATTTGACCATAAGATCATCATAGGCTTGCTCAGACTGAGTGATCCGATGAGTAAGTTCCCTCAATGTGTAGTTCCCTCAATGTGTATTCCCCCATATTTCTTTCCAAGTGGTTAAACTTATAGAAAGGTAGGCTCTGATACCAATTGATGAATACTAAGAGGGGGGGGGTGAATTAGTATACAGAAAAACACTGTACTCAAACACTTAAATAGTCCAGTGATAAACCGGTAAAACAGTTTGATAGATAAATTGGTTAACACACATGCAAACCAAAACACAAATAAGGCATTCACCCATAGAAGCAATACCACCATAACACAAGATATTTGACGTGGAAACCCAAATGAGAAAAACCAAGGTGAGATGGAACTCACAAGTAACTATCTGCAGAATAGGAACCAGACCGATTAAGGTCTTACAATGTTCTTTACCAGAACAGATCCTGTTAGGAATCTCAATCTCTATTAGGAGATAAGTCTGATTAAAGACTATCTTGCTAGAGGATTTTAGATCCATAGATGTGAACCACCTTGTTAGAGGATTTACAAGAGGCTTTTGGGCCTACCCGGTTAAGGGCTACAGACTTGTTGAAGATGTGAGTAATCAACAAGTGAGTGATCTAGCAAATAACACAGACTACTTGGTTAGATCCTTGATAGCTCATTCCTAATGCATTCCAGCATTACTTTAGTCTTCTATACATTCATACTCTCTCTGACTCCTCAACCACCTTAAACCCTAGCAACAACATCAACCTCAACAATAAATTAAAACCCTAGACATGATGTCCTTATAAAGGAATCTAATTTCATGTCGGTCCAATAGGATACAATACAATTTCCTAGGTTCAATGCATTGAGACGTATTTGGTAACACGACATAGAAAGCACCGTTAAAGTGTCGGCACTGTCAAACAATCGGTGGATGGTAACTCATCATAGAGTATTATCGGTTCATACAAAATACCGGTTCAAGTAAAATGCCGGTTGCCAGTTTGACAAAATGAAGACTAGGAAATATGTGTTTCACCACTTTGATCCTTCGTATCGCTTGAGATCCTCGAACCGCTTGGGGTCAACATACTGCTTTAGATCGGTAATCACTTTCTACAAAACACCAATAGTCTAAGGACTATAATGCATCATACCGGTTGGAACATGTACCGGTTGAGCTTTAACTTATACATACAAAAATGATCTCAATGCAAGTGTGTGTCCATCAATGACAATCACAACATAATCATCAAAAATGCCAACAGACACAACTAGTTCACTTTATTGTGGGCTCTTTGTCATTAGAGTTGTAATGGAAATAGGGTAGAAAACTGAGGGGGGGGGGGGGGTGAATCAGTTGCCATAAAAACTTACACAACTTAAACTTAATCTTAGATCTAATATGAAAGCATAAATCATCAACACACATGAACCCACATAACACCAAGATATTTAATGTGGAAAACCGGTTAAGGGAAAAAAACATGGTGGGGATAGTTAGATAGTTAAAATAATTGAAAGACAACTGAGAGGGGGGGGGGGTGAATCAGTTGTCACAGATTACTAGAATCATTAGCAATTAAAACTTTGATACCGAAACCCAAAACATTAATACCAAAATTCTTAAACCAAATATCGTAATAGTTGTTAAACCAATTAAGCATAAACAATAATCACAAAATAAATACCATCCACATGACACCAAGATTTGTACGTGGAAAAATTGATAAAGGGAAAAACCGAAGCCCACCCACAGTCAAATAATACTTTTGCAGTAAGTATGTGAATTACAATTGAGGGGCTTGCACTTGCAAGAAGACCAACAACCTAGAGCACACTGCTCATCATAAAAGGAGCCTCACTGACTACACAAAAATCTAGACTACACTCTGGAGAAGTGTTGAACTACAAAAGATAACATCTCCTATGCCTGAGTACAGTTTCGGTTAAGCTCAATACCAGAGGACTAAATCCTCTTACATAAACCCAATTCGATCTCCAATTATTGAACAAATCCTCTACCTAAATTATATTACATTATTTGCACATTACATCCCTTGACCATGACCTCTAACATAACCATGATAATCTACAATGAGATGTTATATCTATATATACAAACCCTCGACCAAAAACAATCAGGTCGGCCACCAGATAATAAACCAATTATATAATTACAAACCATGTTGGCCTTAGACCAAACAAATAATATCCAACACATAAGACATCCTGGAAACACATTGAGAGGTCCAATCCACATGCTTCATTAAAGCCGGTCCATAACCTAGATCAACTGTGACCCAGTATAGGTCCACATGCTACAACAATGATCTCCATCTGCTAAGTCTTGAACATGATCACTAAC
Organism: Cryptomeria japonica; assembly: GCF_030272615.1. Lineage (NCBI taxonomy): Eukaryota > Viridiplantae > Streptophyta > Pinopsida > Cupressales > Cupressaceae > Cryptomeria > Cryptomeria japonica. The sequence goes on along the minus strand of NC_081409.1, from coordinate 562,193,832 downwards.
AACATCCTGAAACTCCACCAGAAGCTGCACCAACACCACTTATGTGATTCATCAAAGATCTTCATCAAAAGCTCTATTGGTGAAACCCTAGCCGGAATTGGAAACGAAGCTTCTAAGTAAACAGGATAGCATCCAATCACTAGACCAAAACCGACTGACTGAATATGAGCATTACTATCATGAACAAGCCAATTCCATAACCAAATCATATTGGATCTTATTGGATCATGTCAAATCCAAATCAACTAGAAACCAATCAACCTACTGGGACCATAAGGGTGCCAATAAAGCATCCAAACAACTAGTGTTGGCATCAATGACAAAACATCAATGCAACTCAATCAATTTCACCAAATGGCCAACAATGATGAACCCACAAAATAGGTATACTATGTTAGAAGTATTAAAATGGGAATGCACATGCATTCAGGCACATTACCTAGAGATCACTGCTTAAAATAAGAAGGCTCACTACCCAAAGAAGGCTCATTGCCTGTACATACAAATTCAGATCACATGCAAAAAAATGAACTAGAAAATAACATCTCCTTAATGCCTGGTTCAGTTCCATTGAAGCACAAAACAACTTTCTTCTTCATACTTCTTCTCTATCTTCAAAAGATGTATACAATCAACGCACACACACACTCACCCATTCACTTTTCACACTGCAAGTACAAAGTTATTACATTTATTTATACACAACATCAACCTTGGATGAATGATCAAGGTTGACTCAACACTCACCACCTAATTACAAAAATATAATCACACTCAATACAATACAATACTATATGTGGACCAAGAAATGTTAGTCAAGATAACACGAACCCAAATCAATCGCCTTGAACATGCAACACCTCCAAAAATTACACGTTGATCATCCGCAACATGCTACAATCAACCTGTTAGACAAAAACATGAAGAACATCAACATATTGAAATAAATCATCAATTTAAAGCTCAATGATCAATGCAGACCACCATTTAATAAAAGGAACACAATCTAGAAACATCCACAAGTATCATGAATTACCATAACAACATCCACACTTACACAAATTACTAAAATCACTAGTATCTTCATACCAAACCTCAAGAACACTAGCTACAATGACTGTCAACCTAGAAAAATCACTTGTGGACCTCCAAACCATGAACCACTTGAATGGAGGACACACACCAATGTTCCAAACATACCACCAAATCCTCAGAACAAGATACTACAATGCGGAGCAATGCATATTAAAATACTATCATTCTGTCATCACTAAATAACTGAAAAATCAGCCACAATAAAAAAACCCATAACTCAATCAAATCTTCATGCAGACCTTTGAAACTTAAACTGAATCAACTATAGAGATCTCTCTAAAAACCCTTTAATTTGAAAACTCTAATCTTCAACATGCTGAACAAACTAATTTATAAACTTCACTGGATCACTGTCATAGTTAGAGAAATATGTTGACATCAATGACAACACATCTCTCAAATATCTCTTAAGCATATATTTGCAACATTCTTCCAACAATCTCCCCCTTTGGCATTAATGGCAACATATGATGTGAAAAACAATCAATGACAAAGAAACAAGAAATGACTCTCTCTCCCAAATCTCTTATGACTCTCTCCCCCTTATGGTTTTTCACATGACTTTCTCCCCCTTCGACATCAATGGGAAAGGCACATATTTGCAATAAAACTCACAAAACTAACTATCTAACTCACAAAAGTGACTACTCCCCCTGAGTAGTATCCACCAACCATCAATCTAGATCACAATATATGACTATGAAATGCACTGGACTGATGCATACCAATGCATCTTAGTTATGATTAGGAGGGGCAATCACCCCTAACTTCCCTCTGAGATACTCAAAAGTATCCTTAGGCAAAGGCTTCATGAAAATTTCTTCAATTTTCTCCTTAGTAGACACATACTCCAATCTAACTTCTTTCTCATTTACCTTTTCTCTCAAAAAGTGAAACTTGATGGATATATGTTTAGTCTTTGAATGCAACGCTAGATTCTTAGAGATGTTAATTACACTTAAACTATAATAGTAGATAGAAATAGGCTCATCATACACTACTTTGATATCTTTCAACATCTGCTTCATCCATACCACTTGAGTACATTTGTTAGAAGCAACAATTTATTCTACCTCTACAGTATATAGAGAAATAGAATTTTGCTTTTTGCTCAACCATGAAACCAATCTTTTCCCAAGAAAAATACACCACCACTAGTACTCTTTTTGTGATCCACATCTCCTACCCAATCAACATGAGTAAAAGCACTCAAAGTGAAATCATCTTTAGGATGCCATAGACAAAAATCACTTGTTCCTTTCAAATATCTAAAAATTCTTTTAACAACTACAACTTGAGATTTGTTAGGATCAAATTGAAATCTAGCAACAAGATAAATAATATTCATCATATAAGGTTTGGTCTGAGTCAAATAGAGAAATCCACTAGTCATAGATCTATATCTAGTCTGATTTTCCTTAGGGGAATCATCATCTTTAGTCAACTTACATCCGTTCACCATAAGAGTTCCAATGAGATTTGAATCTTCCAAACCGAACTTATTCAACAACTCTTTTACATACTTGGATTGTGATATAAAAATTCCCTTTTCAGACTGTGTGATTTGCAAACCTAAAAATAATTTCATCTCTCCAATCATAGACATTTCAAATTCATTCTGCATTTCATTAGCAAAATTTTTGCAAAAACTATCATTCCCTCCAAAAATAATATCATTAACAAAAACTTCAACAATCAGAATGTTATCATGACCAATCTTGAAGTATAGATTATTATCAGCAGTACCTTTGTTAGATCCTAGCTTTAGCAAATACTTATCCAATTTGGCATACCATGCTCTTGGGGATTGCTTCAGTCCATACAAATCTTTCTTCAACCGACAAACCATATCTCCTTGATCAATCAATTGAAATCCATCTGGTTGTTCTAT